>NW_008794493.1:280916-296191 GCF_000699145.1 Aptenodytes forsteri
AAGGTTAAAAAAAAAAAAAAATTGCTACTATTCCCAGTCTTGTATCAGTTAGAAGTTAGGGCTGTTTGGGAGTTTTCAGATAATGGTTTTAACTGGATTGTCCAGTTTCAAAGACATTTTTGATAGGAGGGTTTCTGTGGTCAGATGGAGCTCCCACCCAGGTAAGGTTAATCTTCTCTGCAGCATCCCAGGGGCCAGGAGAATCATTCTGGACTGTGTGCGACAGCTTTGCTATGTATGACTCAGAGGAGGGCATCTTGGCACTGGGGTTCTTGGTTTGCAGGTTTGTGACCCATTGTCTAGGGACAGCCTGGGGACAGTTCATTGCTTTTGCAGGCGCTTGTGTTCCTTTAGAGGATGAAATATTCACTGGGCCGAAGTGAAAAAATCTTTTTTTGCTGATAGGGCATTCTGTAAAATGTTGGATACCCAAAGAAAAGTTTCCACTTTACTTGATTTTTGAGTTCTTTGTCAGACATATTTTATTTTTAGGGGGAGATACTGAGTTATACTCACCTAATGATTAAAAAAATAATCCAGATATTTGGAGTATTTGCCTACAGAGTAGGAAGAAAACAAAGGCATAGAATTACGTATGGATAGAACAGTACCTAAATAGATGGTTATGTCCCCTTAAATGCTGCCATCAGTCAAATGGGGAAATTTTTGAAATTTCTAAGTTATAAATTCAACCCAGAGTTGTTCCACCTTGGTGACAGTAGATTGCTTGGAAAGGAGAGAGCAAAACCTATGTTGAATGGATTTCTAAATAATTAGTAAGAAATTAATTCTAAATTGGAATTCAAGGAAAAGACAGAATAGTAATAGTATTAAGACAAGAAAGAAAGTAAGCCTTCTGTAAATGGAGTGGATTAGGTTAAAAATGACATATGCAACTTCGATAAAATACAATGACCTCCATACAAATGCGCGAATATGTACATAGATAGGACATATGCTTATAGTCAGTCAATGATGTTCCTATATAAATGGCCACATAGGATAGTCTTTCATAAATAGTTAAAATATCTAAGAGGTATTTTGTATGTGGCTAATATATATCCATTGCAATAATCTATGCGTGTGTTGGGGTAATCATGTAGGGCCACGACCAGCTGGATTATAAGAACTAAGCAAAATCGCTCAGCTGGAGACACTGCTGCATGTACCCTTGCACTGGAGATCGCTGTTGCCACTGGACAGTGACTGACTGTCCTGTTTGGAAGATGTGATTCTCTGTGTTGGTATTACCTAACACCAAGACCCCAATAAATGAGGAGTTTTCTCTTCAACAAATACTGCCATGTCTGTTCAACGCTGTCGTAAGTCTGGCTGTGTAAGGTACCTGCAGTAGGGAGCAAGTAGCGTATGCCATTTCGTACAGAAGTCTCGCAGGTTCTTCTTCCCAGTCAGATGTCTCTAATGCCCTGTGCACAACAGTTACAAAGAGCAGGAACATGGCAGGAGTTCCTCAATGCAGAGTTAGTACCCTACTGAGCAGAATGACATCCAGAGACTCATGAGGCAATGTTCATTTGATACTGTGGTGGGTTTGTGCACTCCATGATGACTCTATTTGACTTCTGTCTGATCAAGAAATAAGGTGGTAAAATAAGAAAGACATTTAAGATGACTGATATTTAATAGTCCTTAATATCAACTTCAGCTATGCTGGTGGACTGTTTTCTTTCTGTATGTGACTATTCCTTTGATTTCACGGTTGGAAAATGTGTTGTATATTCTCTGTCCTATCCCAGGAGAAGATGTTGAAGAAATAGCTTGCACTCAGAATGGCCAGATGTACCTGAACAGGGATATTTGGAAACCCTCACCGTGCCAAATTTGCGTCTGTGACAACGGAGCTATTCTTTGCGATGAAATCCAGTGTCAAGATGTGCTGGAGTGTGAGAACCCGCAGGTGCCCCCAGGAGAGTGTTGTCCTGTGTGTCCCCATACAACACGCGATTTTGACACCACCGTTGGTAAGATTGCTTTCCAGTTCACTTTTTTAAAAGGAGAAACAGCTCAAAGAACTAGGAACCTCATGATACTGAAATTTCTAATAGTATTTCCATGGTGAAAGTTTAAATCTGAAGAGAGTAGATACTTGGCAGTTATCTTCCCTCTTGGGTTGCACCTGAGCTGGCTCTGGAAAGAGTTTTCTTCTGACTATGAATTTGATAGAAGCCCAAATGGCTTTATAACTGAAAGGCTGATCTGAATTCCATCTTGATATTTCAAGGAGGTTGAATTCTGGCTTCTTTTTGTGGTTCATCTGGAATTGAAAGATACATATATTAGGATAAATATTTAAAATAAACATATTTAGATATATATTTATTATATAAATGTATATAATAAAATAATTGCTTGCTTTAATAAAATGCTCAATTTGAGGCCCCTCCAATAGACAAATAAATGTAAAATATGTAAACAGTAAAATGTAAACAGTATAAAGTGTTTCCCCAAAGTGGAAACATGAACGCGTGATCCTTTTGTGAGACATGTTGTGGTTTAACCTGGCAGGCAGCTAAACACCACACAGCCATTCACTCACTCCCCCCCGCCCACTGGGATGGGGGAGAGAATCGGGAAAGAAAAAAGAGTAAAAACTCATGGGTTGAGATAAAGGCAGTTTAATAGGACAGAAAAGGAAGGGAAAATATAATAATAATAATAATGATAATGATAAAAGAATATACAAAACAAGTGATGCCTGGTGCCCCCTCCAGCTTCTTGTGCACCTCCAGCCTTCTCAGTCGGTAGAGCATGGGAAGCTGAAAAGTCCTTGACTAAGCACTGCTTAGCAACAAAACAAGTAATGCAGTTGCTCACCACCTGCCGACCGATGACCGATCAGTCCCCGAGCAGCGGCCCCCCCGGCCAGCTTTCCCCAGCTCATGTACAAAATTAACTCTATCCCAGCCAAAATCAGGACAAGACATAAGAAAAAAAATCAGCATGAAGTATTATTAACTCCCTGTTTGCATACCTTCTGTGATATACTTTAAAGATTATGTCTCTTCCAGTCCATTTCTTCTTCCTGGAGAGACTTGGATGAAGCAATCCCCCCTCAATTTTCCTAAAAGAAAATCTCTTAACTTGCAATAAATGCTCATTAATACTGTGTATTGCATTATTTGAACTACATTCTATATATAATAATTAAAGCAATTTCTTCAGGAGATTCAACAGCAATTGCTGTTGATTGGCTTAATATAGAACAAAGTAGTAATAAAGAGCATGTAGTAGGGACTTGTGTAATTGAGCAATGGAGCAAGATGTGGCAAGCATTAATAAATAGATGGTGCATCTTGCTTGTGAGAGGCATTAGGCCAACACCAACAAGGTACACTCAACAAATATAACAGCAGTATGGATACATTCCAGAATTCCTTACTGTTATTCAAGGTATTAATAAAATATTCTTCTGAAGGATTTTTGTGGATATGAGTGTGGCTATATGGCTCTGAATTCAGGCACATGATATTGCAGGTGCTTTTCAAAGAAGATGAGGTCAAAAATCCCTCAGTCAGCTCTACCGTTTGAAAAATACCATGTAATATGTTGTGGATCCATCAACATTGCTTGTATTGAAGTCAGTAATAAAACTGCCTTTGACTTCACTGTCAATCATTATGCCAGCTTCTGACAATTCCCCACAAGATATTCTGCTTTCCTAAAGTGCTTTTTCTTATTCTGTGCAATGCTGAAAAAGGCTGAGAATCGGGGGACATCCTTGCAAACCGTTCTGATTCCTCACACCTGAACAAGGGAGTATTTGTGTCCCTGGGAACTTCCTCAGCTCCCTGTAGGCGATACACCACCTTCTGTGCATCCAGGATCGGGGATGACTCTGGCTGTAACACCTTCACTCAACTCTTACCGTGTTCTGTCTCTCAGAGTAAAAACATTAATTTCCTCTTTTCTTCTTTTGTTCTTTTTAATAGGTAGAGGAAGAAAGGTAAGAGTTCCTTTAATTTTTTTTTAAAATGTATTACAACTGTTAAAAGAATCTCTTGCATCTCCTTGGAACACTTCACAGAAATTAAATATAAGCTCTGTTAAAAACACAACTCTTTCCTCTTGGTCTTCCTTAGTGGCTAGGGAGATTGCGATCCACATGGAAAAAATGCTGGGACGCAGGCAAAAATCGTGGTCTTAATATAGAGAATCCCATGACTGAAAGTCTTTGCTGCCTACATCGAAGGAATCCAGTTTGAGTGGTTTGGTTGTTTTGTCTCTGGCAGCGCCACAAAACGAGGGAAGGGACCACTAGGTCATTAGAAGCCAAACCATTAAAACTTTCAGCTTGATTTTTGCTGAGACTTAGCTGCCCTGTGTGCGGTAGGTAGAACAACCCCTCTTTAACCTTTCCTGCTGGAGTTGTTAAAACTTTGTGCAGGAGGCATGTCTGTATTATGGTGCAAGGTGTTACTGCATCTTGTCTAGCTGCCCTTGTGTTAGCCTTGACCTATACCTAATTCAAGTATCAATCACGAGATAGCTGTTGCACTACTGCACATAGGCTGGAGCAGCCACTGAGGTATGACAGACTGAGGTATGACACACGGCTGGTACGTCGGCTTTGCAGCCCGTCTTGCGTCGAGGTCAGGTGTATTTACAGGAGCCTAAGTGACACCTTTGACTGCTAGGCAAACTTACCCCAAAACTACTCTATCTGGTACCCCACAGCATTGATATGACGAGCTCTGATGTAAAGTTATACTTACAAATTCAAGTTTTTGAAAATATTTTACACTGCTCTTTGATCTAAATAGTGTTTTTAATAAGAATTTTGGTTTTCTTACACTTGCTGTTGTATTTCATTATTTCATATACTTCACCATGAATAACTGGGGTTTTGTATAAATCACTGGAGGATTCCACAAATATAAAAATACTCCTCAGCTGTATTTAAATGTATGAAACCATGCTGAAAACAGTTTTTTGGCATCCTTTCTGCTTTCACTGTGGTAATAATTCAGGCTGCCCAAGGCAGCATCATGGCCATGTTCGAGTCAACACCAAGTAAAACACTGGCAACCGTTACACAAGTACTCGTGAAGGTCCTTTACAACAGGAGGTTCTGCAGGAGGTAGCACTGTCGGAGCCTGAGTGCTCGACAGGGATGCTTGGTCCAGGTACTGATGAAGAACCGGGGTGATGTGTTCTTGCACTGAGCCACACTTCTGTGGGCAGCATCTCTCGCAGTATTGAATTAAACGAAGAGAAGATCTATTCTTACAAAAGAAATTAAAAGACATTCTGATGAATGAGCTTCTAAGATGGTAAGCAGCTACAAGAAATAGTAGAAACAATTTTTAGGTGATCAAGTATATACACTCACTAAAACCGAGTAGCTCTTTATGCAGAGATAGTTTATGGAAATAAATTGACTGTAACCAGCTTATTGGTACTTGATAAACAAGGCGGGAAATTTCTTATCTTTACAAAGTCCTCTTTTTTTCCCTTAATAAAATGGTTACCACCAATAGGTCTAAACCCCGTTATTTTATGTAACATGTAATCATTGTCAACACATTCAACCCAAAGAAAAGTCAATTGGCAATTGCTGTGTCCTTCACTCTGAAGCTATGCGATATCATCTTGTACTCTGTCCCTATGCTGCAGATGGACATGCAGGTTTTTTTATGTCCATAAATTTCATGATATGAATTTTAATTTAATACCTTGAAGAAATGGAGTCTGAATGCTGCTCTGGGCGCTGCATTTTGTATGAATCAAATCATCCAATAACAGAACTACAACATGTTTTCTAGTACTTAAATATCATGGTAATTTTTTAGTTTGACTCTTCTTTCAGCCGGTTTGTTACGCAGTTAGAGAAAATCTGATGATTTATAGCCTTCGTTTAATTAGTGTCCATAGTAATTAAAAATAGTATGGATTAGCTATCACAGGTACTTTAATTTAGTCTCAGTTGTATCCTTAGAGAAGTCTTAGCATTTGTCACAGTTGCAGGGATGGTATTGGTGAAACTGGTACTGTTGATTGTACTTTCACTTGTTTTCTGCCATCTGATGTTTTTGTATCTTTTTCCTACAGGGACAAAAAGGAGAACCTGGAATCGTGCCACCTGTAAGTCCATCTTTTTATTCATTTATCAGCACACCCTTGAAGTGTACATTTTAGTGCTTTAAAGCAGAATTGCAGTAATTAAGGAAATACAATAAAAATGTACAGCCTAGAAATGAAAGGAATGGAATTAATTATGCTGTTTCACATATGTAACATTAGAAATTCCTGTCAGTTGCATTTTTGGGAAAAAATCTTACTGAGTTAAATCTGTCATAATCTTTATTTTTATAGTTAGAATTTTGTGGAGGTATAATGGTAAATTAGTATTTGGAAAGTGTAGAGACATTTGAGGAAACTGGTGAAATAAATTGTCACTTTCTATCTTTATTATCCCTTTCTAGCATGAAGACAAATTAAAAGAATCGATAAGTTGAGACTAAATCATTGTAATTCACTTATTTATTTCATCTTTTTTAGAATAACAATGATACTTCCAAGATTTTGGTCATATTGCTCATAAAAAGACTCCAAACTGGAAAGAGATAACCAGTGGAATTTTTTTATCTATCTACCTACCTACCTACCTACATAGCTACCTATCCATTCTCCCCGCCCCCCCCCAGCCCCCCGAAAGGCCTTACAGCGTGCCGGGTACTTTAATTTTCTCTCTTGCTATTTACTTTTCAATAACTGATTTTCTGTAGGGTAGTCATGACAAATGTAGCCATAATGTTGTGTGGTAACTTTAATTCGTATTGCCTTCTTTAGGTTTCAGGAATACGAGGCCGCCCGGGACCCCCCCAGCCCCCGAAAGGCCTTACAGCGTGCCGGGTACTTTAATTTTCTCTCTTGCTATTTAATAACTGATTTTCTGTAGGGTAGTCATGACAAATGTAGCATGTAGCTTGTGTGGTAACTTTAATTCGTATTGCCTTCTTTAGGTTTCAGGAATACGAGGCCGCCCGGGACCAGCCGTGAGTATTTTTTGATCTTTTGTTTCTCTGATGATAGCATTTTCCACTTTCTGCCATTTCTGTTTTGTATTGTGAGGATGATGTGAAGAAGGACTCTTTTCTCTCTTGCTATTTACTTTTCAATAACTGATTTTCTGTAGGGTAGTCATGACAAATGTAGCCATAATGTTGTGTGGTAACTTTAATTCGTATTGCCTTCTTTAGGTTTCAGGAATACGAGGCCGCCCGGGACCAGCCGTGAGTATTTTTTGATCTTTTGTTTCTCTGATGATAGCATTTTCCACTTTCTGCCATTTCTGTTTTGTATTGTGAGGATGATGTGAAGAAGGACTCTTCTGTGCCTGTAGTGGGTATTGTCTGCAAAGCCACTGGATTTGAGGAGGCAACAAGATTATGGGATTTTTTACTAGTCTCAGGTCAGCCCATGCCCTAAGTGAATGGATGTGTGCTTCTAGTACATGCATGTCTGAGGACCTTTGTGCGAAGTTAATGCTGGGGAATGCTTTTCTAGCAGGCGTAGAAGGAGATGCAGTATGCTCCCTGGCTGCAGCTAAGCAGAGAGCAGTTCTGGACTAGCAGGAAGGGTGTCTCAAACCTGTACATCTCCGCATTAAGAGCCTCCAGCATTCAGAAAACCTTTGCTAAATTAACCTGTGGAGCACATGAGAGATGAAATAATTTTGTAGATCTCTGCATCCTGGTTCTACTCCCTTCAGGCAATGTACAGTTGAGAAGAAATACTGAATACTTGGTGCCTGTAGCTGTTTTCTTTATGATCATGTGAAAAACCCCCCACAAATTAATTTTCAAATAAGCATTGCATTTCATATTTTCAGAGCTTTATTAATTGTTAGCTAGTTTAAAAGGTACTTAATATTTCTAATCTTTCTTTTAGGGACCGCCAGGCTCACAAGGACCACGAGGAGAACGAGGACCAAAGGGAAGACCTGTAAGTTATTAAGTATCTCGGAAATCAAGTACTGGACTAACCTCAAAAGGCTAGATGGCTTTAGGCTCCATGTCTTCTAGAGTTACTAGAACTTTTGTCATATTTTCCAAGAATCAGGTAGCAAACACAAAAATGTTTATATCTCACCATTCCTTGCGTAGATTGAAACCTGAATGTTTTGAGATAATTGACAGAGGTTTAGCAGTATTTCCATTAAAAGCCATTATTTCTCAACAGTTACCCAAAGTAGTGTCTGAGAGTATGGCTTTCTCCAGGATTTAAAAAAAAAAGTAAAGAACAAAACTGGAGCATCACGTTCGCCTGTTTAAGAGCCCAGGAAGTTAGCAGGAGTTAATATGTGACTACATACGTTGGTATGCTGGTGAATAATATAACCAAGATTGCTCAGTGGAAATAAAGACTTCATAAGGGAATTTCAGTGTCTGCATGTGGAGAACCACAGAAAGGCCAAAAGGGAGTGCTGAAAATACCATCCGTGTTGAAAAAGCTGGGTCAAAGAGCAGAAGCTGCTAAAAGCAGATTTTAAAGAGTTGTATCACTGTAATTTCTACGTGGATATTTTCCACGTAGAAATTAAAACTAAAACTGACTCCTTTCTGCTGTTCCTCCAATGAGTGCCTCTTGTCCATAGATGGTAATGACACCACTTCTAAAGCAGTGGAGTAAGTGTGTAGCCTCTTTGAGATGGATGCCAAGCCACTGCTGCTCTCTAGATCGCCCTGAGACATTTGTCTGATGAATGAGTATCAAGATGCTTAAAAGAATTCTGGAAGTAATTGTGAAATCTTGTGGTGCACAGAGGAATCTTGACTGTGTTTATAGAGATGTCTGAAGTGCTTTCCTAATGTGCAGTATTATCGACGAGACGCTAAATAATTTCTGATTCTGTGCCATGCATCCCTTGTATGTCTCTACAGAGTGGCAGCTAGAAGCACCTAAAATACCAAAAGGCTGTAAATAGTTTTGAGTTCCTTTGACACAGGTTATTATACTGCTTTCAAGGAGTATCGAGGGATTAGGAACCAGTCAGCTCCTTTGACAAGTGTTACGTCAAAGGTTCTGGTGAGCCGTGTGTATGTCAGAGTGTAGGTCTGAGACCAAAGAGCACTGCTTTAGTTACAGAGTGACTGCTTAGTGCAGGATTTTTTTTATTTATACTTGTGGAAAAAAAAAGTTAGCTCACACCTGCAGTTTACATTATGAAAACCTCTCTGCACATTGTTTGTTTGTTTAAAATACCTCATGGAGCAGGTAACCTTGTACAGACACCCTTTATAAAATTAGTCTGGGTAAATACATTACTGACTGGTGGTATTACAAAACCACTAAGCACATTTCCAAGCCTTTTGTTTGTTTCTCTGGATATTTTTTTTTTTTGGTTCTTTAAATGGGCTTCTACTGGCTAGTGAGCAGAAGGAACTCAACCTTGCTGTGGATCTCTGCCTTTTACAAAAGCGGGACCCTTGGATGTAAAGTGAATCCAGGAGTATTAGCATATTTTTTACTTCAAATTCTTTGTTAGTGTAACAATGAGAGAGAAACAGCTAGGGGATAGCCTTGTTTGCATTTGCAAAATGCATCTAGAGAGGGGGAGTTTTGGAGTATGATACAATTTCAGGTGTTTACAAATGATCTTTTGAAGACAGAAAATAAGCTTGAGCATCCTCAGAACCATTGATATGTTTTGTTTCAATATGGATTTCCACTCGATTGTAATTGCAGTAGCAGTTAAAATAGTAGTTTGAGAGCGTTCTGCCATGATCTGCATTTCCTTTTATTCCGTTACGGGCAAAGCCTGTAGTAGTTTCCTGAACAGCAGCAGCCACGGGCCAGAATGAGACAGCTGCGTGTTTAAACGCTGCCACCTCGTGGCCTACCTGAGAATTTTTTTCCCCCTTTTTTTTTTTTTGAAAGACTTTGAAAATGAAAGACTTTTTTTTGTATAGATATAAATAGATTAATAATATAAAAGAAGTAAAAGTGTAATCAAGATTTTATTAAAAAGAGTCCCAGCATTGGTTATATACCACTGGTTAGTTGCCACCTACAAATACAAACATGCTTTTCGGGGACTTTTTGGGTTTTGGGGTGGGGGGTTGCAGTGTTGCTCTTGAAGCAGGTTGATTTTTGGTGACTAAAAAGTAGGTCCTTTTCTAAAAAGAAACGAAAAAAAGACCTTTTTCCGTGTCAGATTTTGTTAAGGTGTCTTGGTTTGGATATTGAAATCAGTAGTCGTATTAATGCTTGCTTAATTCTTTATACGCAACTGTTTTTTTCTCTACTGCTTAGCTTTGTTTTCTTTTTATTTTGAGAACAAACGAAAGAAGATAACTCATTCTTTTCCTCCTTTGGATAGTATGCACTTCTAGGTTTGGCAGTGTGTACTTCTGTTTATAATAGAAATATTAGATAATAAAGTTTTCTGCTAGAACCTTCTGCTTCCATCCAACATGCACAAATCTTCTCATTTGTTTCAGAATACCATCTATTCACAACTCATTCTGCGAGTAGGGGTGTGTGTGTACATGTATGTCTGATAAGAAGATTTCCCTCTGATTTGCTAGGCATATAGGAATTTCAGACCATAAAGGTAGATGGAGAATTAAGAGAATTAGCTCATTCACTGGGAGTTTCCAGGAACGCTATTGTCAATGCCATCCAAGTGTAGCCCTTTTTAACACGGGAATGCTTTTTCTTTAACATGCGAACCATACTAGTTCAAACCATACTAGTTCAGGCATAAATTCCACTGATACGTGTTGCAGAGTGCAAGGAAACACAGTCCTCATCTCATGGAAATAGAAGCAATCTGTCTGATTATAATTGTGTTTGTAAAGATAACTCACTGAACCAGGCTTCCAAAGTTTTATGTTTAAGGATCCTTAAAGTAGAAGAGCTCATTACACAGTATAAAATTTTTCCTCGCCACAGTCGAGCCTTTTTATTGTAATGAAGGAAGCAGTGGTGACAAGCACTTTAAAGTCTGTGTTTATGGTTGCAGTATATCTTTATTGGCCCTGTTGCTATTGATTTTGTTCCACTAATGTGTTACTAGCTGCTTCCGTATTTAATTTTAGTTCTGACACAAGATAAGATGAATGCAGTTTAGGAATCAGAAGTGGGTGATCAAAATGGGAGCAATGGGATGGCCTCCCAGCCTATTCTGCAAATACTAGCTAGAGATAACATCAACACAAAGGGAGTTACTCTGCATTTTTGGCAGCGTAACTGTGTTGAGATCAGCAATAGTATGAGCTGTGTAAACCATTCATGATGTCAGGAGGCTGTAAAAATCCAGCCTTTCACTGGAGTTTCTTAAGCATGTGTGTGTATGTACACTAATCTGAGTTATCTGTAATTTAGAAGTAAATTCTTGATACTCTATATTGTGTGCAAAGCCAAAAATGGTTTTTCAGGAATAGCATACTCTAGTATGGAATGATAGGAAACCTGAGTTTCTAAAGGAGCCTGTGAGAGAAATTACTGCAGTTTACTTGTGTGTTGGATTCGTGACTAATTCTAGGCAGTGCTTCTGATCTGAAGGTAGGAACAGGTCTTGAGGGTTGTTCTTTGTTTGAAGATCTTTCTGTAGAAATACAGATTTATCATAAATGAGGCAGTTGTTTGCCAGTTACAATGATTTTAATGAATACCTTTGCACACTGTTGGCATTTCTGATTTCGTTTCTAGGGTCCTCGGGGTCCTCAAGGGATTGATGGTGAACCTGGTATCCCTGGCCAGCCTGGTGACCCTGGTCCTCCAGGGCATCCTACCCACCCAGGACCAGATGGACTAAGCAGGGTAAGTTTTACGCTTGCTTTAGCAGAAAGTGAAGTGAGTGTTGGGCTAGATCCACATGATACAAAGATACAAAGATTCTCTTTGCTTCAGTGAATGTGGAACGCTGTGCCCACAGTTCCTGTCTCCCAGTCATGAGGGACAGCAGCTAGCGGCAGTGCAAGTTCTGCCAA
The DNA here is from genome assembly GCF_000699145.1 of Aptenodytes forsteri. NCBI lineage: Eukaryota > Metazoa > Chordata > Aves > Sphenisciformes > Spheniscidae > Aptenodytes > Aptenodytes forsteri. The sequence goes on from NW_008794493.1 coordinate 292,874, forward strand.
AAATTGGGGCAAGTTGAACATAAGAAACCTTGGAAAGGACACACCTTTTGCAATGGGTTTTAGCATCTAGAAAAGCCAAGGTGCCCAAATCTAAAACCCTCAGTAGGGTTCCGTTACTTTCACCTGACTTAAACCCAAGGGATCTGGGCAATAGTACAGGGAAACTGGTGTACCAAATTAGGAATACTAAAAAGAAAAAAATAAGATAAATTATAAATAACAGAATAACTAATGAGAGAAATTAAAATGTGGTTAAGTATACTTCTTGCTGGAATTGTTCAGACCAACATTGAGAAGATTAAGTAAGGAATTGTTTGTGAAAAGCAAGGTGTTCTGCAAGACTTCCCCCTCCCTCGCCCCCCCAATTCTATGGAAAACTAATTGCAATTGATAATGAAATACATATTTGAATTTCTTAAGTATATTCAGTTACACATTTATTGCTGTTTGGAAGATATCTGTTTTGATTTCTCACTCCGTTGTTCCTGCAACGTTACTGAAAACAATAGGGTTATACTGACAAAAAGTTGAAATATTCATGTTAAGCCAATGGCTCGCAAGTTTGGGCAGCATTTCTTGACTTAACCACCTTTCCAAATAGTCCTGAATCCAGCAGATTCAGCCCAAGTAAATATCTTCAGCACAGAGGAATCCCTTAGAATCCACAGAGGCATGAGAGTGGGTGTTAGACCATTATCCTTCATAGATTTCCACAGAAAATATGAATGAATAGGTGTGGCCAGAGATCTAAGACAGTTTGGTTTGTATTCCTGTCTCTGAAATTAGGCAATCTCCAGCCTTGCAGAAAATGTGTTTGCGGACCAATCTGATGTGGAACAAACTGTAAATCTTAGAAGACTTTAATGCACATTTGTGCTGTTGCTCCTTCTCAGCCACTGTAAGCTCTGGCCTGCCATGAGTGAGGATCTGGCTCTGAACAAAGCAAAATAAAACTGTTGATTTCAACTGTGTGCTTGCAGAAGGAGGATGGCACTGAAGGTTCTCCCTGCTCTAACTCATTTGTCTCTGTGAATTGGCCTGAACAGCAGTGGCCTTCAACTTTGCTGGATAAGGGCAACACGCTTAAAGATTCTAATTTGCAATCATAAAATCAGCTACATTTCCGTTTACCTTAAGATATTTCTGCACTTAAAGCACAGTAAGTGAAAACAAGAGAAAGGTTTAGAAGACATGAGGGAATATTGCAGGTGAAGTTAAGGTGTGATTTAAATTTGAAAGTAGTGAAAGAAATCCAATCAATTTCACGGGAGGCTTTCTCTCTTTAGGTCGTTTTCCCATTTGTTTAATATTAAAGTGGAAGCAGAGTCAGAATAGTAAGCAGACAATGTGATGCATTCGGCTGGTCTTTGAAGCCTTAAACCACCTCAAATTTACAGGAAAGACAACTTTTATTTTAATGATTAAAACAAGAATTTAGTTGTTTGCGCTGCAAAGCTGATGTAAATAATGAAGATGCGGTTACATGGATTTTTGCCTTATGAACCATGAAAATGACTGACAGCTAAAATGACCCATCTTATTTTTTCAGCCATTTGCAGCTCAGATGGCAGGACTGGATGAGAAATCTGGACTTGGTAGTCAGATGGGACTGATGCCTGGTGCAGTGGTAAGACCTTATTAGCCCTGTACTGTAGAACAGAGTGGAAGTGGAGTGCATCTGCAAAAACCCAAAGGGGAATTCATCCTCTTCAACTTCCTATGCTTCTAGAACCTGCATGTGCAGTATGTTCTAGTGCAGTTTTGCACAGTACCTGGAAAAAAGTGAAAAGATATTCTGTTAAAGTGAAAGCTTTTTTTTCCCCACCTCTAGCCTTCTTGTTGTCTTCCTTCCCTCCTTCTGAAATGCTGTTAAAGTGAAAGCTTTTTTTCCCCCACCTCTAGCCGCCTTGTTGTCTTCCTTCCCTCCTTCTGAAATATAGCAGCTACTAACAGTAAGGTACGGGAAAAAAAAAAAACAGCTCTTGATTTTCTCATATTTGAGTCACTGCAGAGTAACTGAAAGAAAAGTGTCAGGTATAACACAAAGCAGGATAAACAAATATGTAACTTTGAAGGCTTCTTTTCACATTGTGACATCAAAGATAGTTATTTTTGGTAGTAATTTAAAAAAATATTTCTGAAACCAGCTGTTAACTGAAAGCTGTGCTTTATTATTTTAAGACGGACATTCTACTTCTCCAGTGGGTCCAGTTTTATCACTGGCATCTCTCACTGTTTAGATATGCCCTTTACTTTTAGTGCACTGGGGGCTTAATGGTAGCACTGAAATTTTTTACCATCTATGAAAGCTGTTTCACCACCCTAAGCTGTCTCTGCTAGAACTCTTGGGGTTGTTTTTGAATATTATCTCTTTTCACTACACGTATTTATCACATTGTGATATCTTGAAAATACTGTTACCCTGTTTGCTGTTATTTTTAACATTCATTCTTAAGGAAACCATCCTTTAGTGATTGTACCGTCCATGAGTTTGCCTACCTGAATCTTATCCCACCGAGTCCCCACTACTAACCTTCAAACTCAAGTTTCAACACAATTTGAAAGGTTCTAAAAATAATCTGATGTTTTGCCTTAGGATTATCTTTTGCAGTGATTTCTTCAAAGAACTTTCCTTTTTTTATGGATGTCTCTCTTCAGTGAATTTGCTGTGTGCACATACAATGATTTGTTCCACAAATCTGTCCTACTTACTTTGTTGCCCTCCATCACTTTGCTTAATCCTTTCACTCAGTTTGTCTCGACACATTGCATCTCTTGTACTGCCTCCTCTTTTGTCATTCTCAAATATGATTTATTTTAATATTATCTCTTTTAAGGTATTTTTCAATATCTAGGTCTCTCTAAGGCCTTACACGAAGTCTACTAAAGTCAGTTGGCACTCACTCACTGTCTTTGGATTGATTCATCATGTTCTGTGATGTGCTTTTTTCCTTTCCTTGTAAACTGAGTAACTGACAGTCATTCAGCTGAACCATTGTTTTTTGTTCTGTTTTTAAAGTTGATCAGAATTTTTAAATGGCCTATTACTAACTCTTCTACATTTGCTTTGTAAAAATTAGTAAAAATTAATGAATTGTCTGTCAAAGACATAAATCTTCAGCCTCTGTCAAAATGCAAGTTATTGTCTGCTATAGATATTTTTGTATTGCTAGAAGCAAGAGAATTACTTTCAGACAAGATTATGTTTACTTCATGGTATAAGTTACAATTAAGCACAAGATTTTTCGTAAAAATCCCATGAAACTTTTTAAGGGGTGTTGTGGTTTAACCCGGCAGGCAGCTAAACACCACACAGCC
>NW_008794493.1:296335-366473 GCF_000699145.1 Aptenodytes forsteri
GCAGCGGCCCCCCCGGCCAGCTTTCCCCCAGTTTATGTACTGAGCATGACGTCCTATGGTATGGAATATCCCTTTGGCCAGTTTGGGTCAGCTGTCCTGGCTGTGCCCCCTCCCAGCTTCTCTCTGGCAGGGCATGAGAAACTGAAAAGTCCTTGACTAGTGTAAGCACTGCTTAACAACAACTAAAACATTGGTGTGTTATCAACATTATTCTCATGCTAAATCCAAAACACAGCACTATGCCAGCTACTGGGAAGAAAATTAACCCTATCCCAGCCGAAACCAGGACAAGGGGAAATCTGAATGTTCTGTAACAAACCACAAATGTTTGGAAGCTGTTTTGGTGGTTTGTATGATTCATTAAAATATGTCCTTCCGTTGCAGCTTGTTGCTGTGCATGGCTGAGAACAGCAGCATGAATTTATTTTGTCATTGATTCCATTATGAGATTAATCTGAGTATGAGATTCCCTTCAAGGGAAGACCATTCCCCCCAACTCTACTCTGTTATTACATTTTTTTTCAGTGGAGGTATGCAGGCAACCTGGTTATTCTGACTGATTCCTGAGACTGTGAGGTTCCAGAAAGCAAGCAAGCCCGTATTTTCAGCTGTTAATGAATTTACACTGCTGTGGCTTTTTGAGCTTGAAGATTTCCATTCTATGTACTTTTGTATTTCATAACACCTGTCTCCTGAGTAAAAGCCTTTCCGAGGGTTTGACCATAGTGACCTCCAAGATAACATTTCTATCAGGCCATTTTGCTGTCTTTGTAGAATGAATGTGACTTGGGGAAGGGTGTTTTCCAGTGTGTAACAAGTTATGTTTTCAATAGGGTCCAGTGGGTCCAAGAGGTCCTCAAGGTCTCCAAGGAAAACAAGTAAGTACTTCACCTCAGGGGATTTAAGATAGTTGGCCAGAGATGAAGGCAAAGCACATAGTAACTGGTGTGTGTTTGCATCTCTGAGGCATTGTCCATCTACAGTGACGCATGGATGAATGCATCTTCATCTAGAGGTGAATCTAAACATGCTGTTCTCAAGAGCTCTGCTCCAGATGTACTCTATACACAAAAATTAACTCAGAAAGAACAATTTATTAGACCTTTAACAAGGTTTTAGCCCAACACACATTTTTTTTAATGAGGGAACAGCAATGAAAATGGTAATTGTTCTGGTTTCAGTATTGGCATGGTGTTAAGTTTCCAGTGGGATTTGTGTATGGCACAGGACTTATATAAAGATTGAGGGATTTTGGTATCCAACTTTCACTCATTTTGCAATGTGAACTGGTTCTGAATTAGAATCCAGACTGTCCCATGGGCTGTGATTTTCCTGATCATGGATTTTAATTTATATCCTTATATTTTTACTTTCTGGAATTTGTCACTATATTCATCTTTGGTTAATTTTAGGGTGGTGCTGGCCCCACAGGCCCACCTGGTGAACCTGGGGATCCAGGACCTATGGTAAGACCAATAAATACAAACATTTCTACAATAAAATTGCAAACAATACATATACCTCCTTACTTGAGAACAGATTTTTTCTTTGTGTTGTCTCAGCTGAAGCTATTAAGTAACTTCAGTCAAGAGTTGTGGTGTTCAAAGCATGTGGTCCTGAATCAGTGAATTTTGAATTGTTTTGAACATGCATAATAATGATTATAGTATAAACAATCATTATTACTTTTCCAGCACAGACCAGAGGATGGTTAAGCACTGGTAAAACCATACCTGGTAGTGTAACTTACATAAAGGGTGATGAGAATATTTATTTTTTGGAGGCAATAAAATTATTAAAAAATAAAAGCAAGAGCCAGAGACTTGGAACAACAGCAACTGTGACTTCTAATGTATTTTTTTTCTCCTAAAGAATCCATCCTATGTTTTTAGCTCACATAATGCAGGTTTCTTAGGGGTAGGATGGTTAGAAAGAGCACTACAAAATTAAGCAAGTGTGCTTAGGCATAAAATCATCCATTTTCTACATCTGTTTTTATAAAACCAGACTTTGAAATGGAGCAAATAGATATTTTAGTGATGGCTAAATTGACTTCTCAACAAATATATTTATTTCTTAGGGTCCAGTTGGTTCTCGTGGACCAGAGGGACCTCCAGGCAAACCTGGTGAAGATGTAAGTTTGTTATTCTTTGTATTTTGTTTTATTTTTAATAAAACAAATATTGGCATCTTTAAGACAGTGACTAACTAGCAGATGTGCCTGTTGTAACTACTTTTATCTATTTACTTTTCTTTGTAATCATACTTCTCATTAAGTGCAGTGTCATAACTATAAATCTTAGCAACCCTCTTCAAAACTCTCCTATCTTTTCCTTACACGTCACCGTCATACCTAAGGTTTAAGCACTGGCTCTTTATTTTTTCTTGCCTCAGCCAGTTCTTCAACTGAGATGTTTTTCTTGAAATCAAAAATAGTAATATACCACAGTTAAGAGGGGGCAATTGGAGGCATCTCCTCTCTTTGGGATAGCATGATGAGTTAGAAGAACTGTAATGATAACATTCACCTGGATCTGGACAACAAAATTATAGTATTAAAAAAAAAAATTAACTTCTTAATAATTTATTATACTCGTAACTGATTTTATGACTCTATCCATGTATGTACACATATATGTAAGATGTATGTATTATGTTGCATAAGTATATATGTACTGCACAACAATAGCCTAAGAGTTTACCAGTAGACGTATATTATTTGTTTGCAAAGCACACTAAATCCATCTGAATTGTAATTTATAACTTGGAAATGAGTTGAAAGCTGAAGTTGCTGGATATTTTAGTATAAAAATTACCATAGCTTGTGTAACATTTGCTTTCCCATTAAACTGTACGAAGAGTTATAAGAATCTTTGGAAACAGTTAACTCTCAGTGCAGTGAAGCCAAATCCTGATACTACTCTAAGAACTTCCTCCACTTCCAATGTATGTATGGGTTTCTTTAATTGCATTTGTGAAGCACTTTACCTTCTCTCTGTCCAGAAACTATTTTTTCTGAAGCCTTTCATATTCCTGCAGCCCAGAGTCCTGGATGTATTTGAACTTATTGATGCATATAAAAGAATGTTTGGTTGTGACTCTGGAGGACTTTTGAATAATTAAAGTAATTTGACTCTGCGTGAGGATGACAAAAGGTTGCCTCATTAATTCACAGGAAAACTACCTTGCAGCGCCATCTTGTGATGCTGAGGTGCATTTTGGACTCGGTGTTCAGTTCCCGCAGATCTTCGTTAAGAACCTTTTTTAAGTTAATGTGTCTAATGCACATTGCTAGTCATGTGTGCGGTTGATTTATATCACTGAAACTGTTGCAGTAAAGAGAAGATATATAATACTGATGTGAATGTCCTCATTTGTTTGAATGGAAGAATGATAAGAGAAGTTAATTTTCACATTTGCTATTTTCATGTGTTCCTTTTTTTTTTTTTTTTTCTTTCCTTAGGGTGAACCTGGTAGACCAGGACAATCCGGTGAGCCTGGATTTCCAGGATCTCCAGTAAGAGCACGATTATTTACATTTTAGCAAAATAATCATACTTATGTCATCACTCTCTCTTTAATAATGAGTGCAAAGCTCTGCCATTCAATTTCGGAAGTACTTGTGTTAGCTTACTCTAATGATCCAGATCGGTGTGATAGCTCAGAACCAAACAGGTGATTCGAAAGTCCTTGAGTTAATCCTGAGAGTAATTTCACGGGTGCACATTTCAACTGTTTCATAGATGAAATATGCATAAAACAGATGACAGTACGTACAAGTTGTACTCCATTTCCCAGTAGTTCACATGGTGATTCACAATCATGTGCAGGAAGTGCTCAGAGACTACAAAATGATGTCAAGTTGGGGTGGCACTGTTTGCCTTTATAACAGTCAGTCTGAGGGCAGGGGAAGAGGGGATTGTATCATAGATGTATATAATTCATTTTTATATACATTTTCAATAGGCAAATGTGATTAAAAGATTTCTAAATAATACGTACTTGTACTGCAGAGAACACTTGTCATGGTTTACTCTAGAAATAAAAGAAAACAGGTATATCGGATGATAAAATGACGTAATTTTATCATCTTATGTAATTTTGGCCCATATTAAGAGTTCCACCTTCATTAGTCAAGTTTCTGTACCTGGAAGGGAGCTGTAGTGTGGCTGAAAAGGGGACAGATAAATCCCAGAACTGAAGCCACCTGATACACATCATCTCTTAAGCTGCCTCCTTTTCTTTTTAAGCGTCCAGTTCCTGCCTGGCAATTTTGTTAGCAACTGGAGATACGATCTCTTGGAGAGAGAAATGATTTTTTTAACAAGGCAGTGTTGTTTCCTAAGCTTTCCTCCTAAGTTTTATGGATCAAAGACAATGTTTTGTAAGCTGCTTGAGGCAAATGTAGTCTGTGGAGTATTGTTCTGTTCAGATCAAGCTGTTTTGCTCAACAAAATCATCTTTTAGAAGGCTTTCTAATGAAGGAAAGGAGTACTGCAACTGCACACACACACACACACACACACACAAAATCTCATTAAGAGTTTGCTGCAATTGCATAGCACTGTAGAGAACACCATTAGAGAACACCATGTAAAGAATACCCTGATAGTTTATCAGAGAAGTGTGCCGTGTCTTGATCAATGACAAGGCCCATAGACTGCTAGGGAGATACCCGATGGCTGTTTCCCCTTGTACATGATTTGCCTTCTTGCCATGTGACTTGTCCCATGTGTGTGCTTCATCATTTCATTGCCCTGGTTGTATAAGCTGATATACGTATACCACTGAGCACAGACCAAATGAATAGTTTTTATAGGCTACATTCAGTCTGAACAAGCATAATTTGTACAATATCAAATTTACATGCAAGACCTTGTATGACAACAGAGATTATCCTTCACTGAGAAACTCATGGAGTATAAATCATTTCAAGTAACCTAATATATTCATTTCAGAAATTTCATACCTTTATAAAGTAATTTTCCCTTTAGGAGTCCACAAACTCTGGAGTAATTTCCCATTGAACTTTATGATCAAACATTATCCATACAATTAACTATTGCCTTAAACCTTATGATCAAACATTATCCATATAATTGGCTATTGGAAGACAAAGACCTTTCTTACGTTCCTTGATGCTAACAAGGAGACAGCTTGTCTATATGTGAAGTTCTCCTCTCTAATGCTGAGACCTCAGATGTTCTTTTTCGTTTCTCTGAATATCAGTGTTGCTTTGTGATGCTTCATTTTCTATAATATATCTTCATGATTTTTTCGCTATGCTGAAAGGTATGAACTGTAATCTTTTTGAGAACTTTGGTTCAGAGGTACCATAAAGGAAGAAATGATATGTTTAAACAGTTTGCTGAATTGTTGTTATCTGAGAGTATGAAGGTGTTAATGTGATTTCCATTATAACTTCATGTGACCAATATTCTAACACGAGGCATTTAGCTCCCTTCCATTACTTAGTCTTTCCTGAAAGAGAAATCGGGAAACTTGGTAGGAAACTAAGTGCAAGGCAACTTTGGTTTAATTATTAAATGTGTTTTAATAGCAGTTGTTTATCATGCTGCTTGACTGACATATTCTGAAAGAACATGTACAATTTGCAGTTTGGTCTCAGTTGCTGTTTTATTTTGAATGATAGCTCTGAGTTTCGATCTCTGTTTAATTAAAGTTTCTTCACGTTAAGCTTCAAAACTTGATCTACCACTAGTCATTACTTCTGTTTGAGGTTTGATCATACACCAATGTAAACAATAAAGCTTTTAATATCAGTGAAAATGTACATAATGCTGAGACTGTCTAACTTCATAGCATGTTATGCTGTATCATCTCTGACCTGCTCACTATATTATGTCACCAAGGTGAAGGAGTGTTAGGAGGATTAGTATTAATGCTGCTACCCTCTTCCCTGTTAGCAGCATTATCGCTAGGTTTATCTGCAGAAATAAGGGTTTTATTTGTTTTTTTCTTTTTCCTACTTAGGGGCCTCGAGGCTTTCCTGGTGCTCCTGGTCTCCCAGGTCTCAAGGGTCACAGGGTAAGAAAGAAGATTTTCCCACTCCTTATAGATGATGTTTCCAGGCAGTTTCAGTATAAAGATACTCAACTTCTTTTGTATTAGTGGTGAATTTGACTACACTTTTAGTCCTGCCAATTGCAGCAGAATCACTGTCATTTGAGAGAGAGGGCCTTGCAGAAAATCAACACTATTCCCCTTTAAGCTGACCTCTGTATTATATTCTCTAGTGCTTTCTTCACTCTATTTTCAAATGATCTGGGAATCTGGAAGGAGCTTTCATGAGCCCTGCCAAGCTTCAGGAGGCACAAACCTGACAGTTCTCTCACTTTGTTGGCAAGTCTTGCATTAGGGTGGGGAACTTGAGAGGTGGATATGTTTGCAACATGGCGTGATTACAAATTACCAAGTTTTCTGGCCAGAATTTTACTTCAGGGAGGAATAAATAGAACCTCCTCCTTGTTGTTTTAGGATTTTTTTTTAAACGTTCTTGTTTTAAAAAGGAAACCAAATCCAAGGAAACGTACCTTGTACAAATGGTTTCCATTTAGGAAATGTTTAAAAACTTTATTCCATCTGGGTTTTTTCTTCTTTATTTTTTTTCCTTTCTTGCTCTTGCCACCTCAGATCAATTCTTAACACTTCAGTATCGAGTTATTTTAACAGTAATAGTAAGAATGCTCTGTGTGTGTACATATATAAATATAATTCCTCCATATTTTTATAACTCTTACAGGGATTGAAAGGACTTGACGGTCCAAAAGGTGAAATTGGAGCAGCTGGGGCAAAGGTATTTTCATGGCCCAAAGAACTAAATGCATAAGCATGTTTTCTATAATGCCAAAATAATGAAAGATAGTAGATCTTTCGAACACAGCTTTGTACCCTCTCCTGGCAGTGCTACTTGTACGGAGTGGAGAGGCTATGTGGAATTGTCCATTTTTACTGTGTGTTTGATCCACATGAACTGCTATACAATGACATGTCTGGGCTTTATACAGGAAGAGAGTTCAATAGTGCCAGTGACAACTTCAGCTGGGGCTTAGTTTTAGGCCTGTAAGGTATCACTAGGTGAATTGACTGTGGTCTGTCTGTGACACCTATGTAATACCGAAGACAACAAAGTGTTAACAAAGAGCCCGTGCACATCTTGCAATTTTCCACTTGGACAGTTTGTGGTTCTTGTTGGCTTTATGTGACCAAGCTGAGAGAGGAAAAACAGTTTTCCAACATTTTTAATATAATATAATATGATGTAATGTAATGTAATATATATAGCAATGCATAACTAAAACCTGACTCTCCTCTTTTGATTACCATGCTAGAGATTGGCTTAAAAGAAACAGGTGTTGGAGAGGAGAGAGACTCAAATATCAAACTGACTATTTTTCACCTAACAATTTTATTCTCTTAGAATTTTTGACCCTCACTGGTACTGCAGCACACTTGCAACTTCAGCTCAAAGCAGTGGTAACTGCTACCAAGGAGACTTGGTAGAAACAGTGCAGCAGGTGGTGTGGGCTGTTAGCTAGAACAGGTAGGAGTTAAATCTGCTTCATTGAGATATGTAAATATGGCATTTCCCATCAGCATGGGAAACAGTGCCCTTGATGTACACAGGTGACTGCAAATCTGCCTCTTAGGTCTAACCTAAGTACGGAGGACAGGGAGGAAACATGTAACTCCATTTTCCTCTAACCCGTTTCCTCTAATTGTGTCATTTCATTTCCATTTCTAGGGCGAATCCGGACCAACAGGTGCCATGGGTGCAACGGGACCTCTAGTGAGTGTCATGTGCATTGGATATTACAGAATTGGCTTTAAGATTGTAAATGCTATTGCCAATAGGAATTTTAAGGTTTTGATGTCTGTACTTGATGTCATGAAGTTGAACTTTCTCTTAATTAAGGCTTTGTTTTCTATTGCACTAACAGTAAATTTGGTCCACTATAAGCTGTTGTTCTTCGCAGTTCACAGCCATAGATAATAACGATAAATCAGAAGGCTCAACAGAAACCTGAATGTAGGTTTTGTGATTGTCTACCTACTCATGTAAGTGTAGGGTGACTAAATTTTTTTTTAGATGTTGATGCTTCATATGGAGTGATTTCAACATGAGAAAAACTGGTTTAGGTTGCTCTGAGATAGAAGTGGAATAAACTAGGTCAGAAATGCACTAGCTAAGAAAACCATGGACAGAGGATTTTGGAGGTTATGGTGAGGATAAGCATGCATGACATGGAAGTGAAACGGAGAAACTTTTTCTCAGAGTAGTTTTCACTCAGATGTGGTTTTGGACAACTGAATACTTGTGAGCAGTGTAACATGCCAAAAATCGACTCTCAGCAGTGCTTCTGGAAGTAAAGCACCTTTCTGATATCAGATAATGACATCTCTCTGCGAAGCACTATCTTGTGTCATGCAGAATGTAATATCCCTGAAGTGGAACCTGGTTTGTGAATGAGACGTAGTAAATGAGATTTCATTATTGACCCTGGTGAGTATATACAGAATTTATACTAACGTGTTTAAAACTGGAAATATTGTTGGAACAGGGAAAGAGAAATTACAGTCTATTAAATTTCCACTGGACAAGCCTGTGAGGCTGCAAGGATTTATGTAAGCTGCTACTTCTTTCCTGCTATAGGACAAGATAAGCTACACCTGCAGAAGGAAAAAAAAAAAACCTTGGTTCTGTAACTGTTGTTCGCATCATCTGTCCTGATCACGCTTGTAGTCTCAGTGAACCTAATCATGTTCTTGTTAAATAAAGAAGACTGAGCAGAAAATCGCTGAAGAGCGATGCAGTGCAAAACTTGTTTGAAACAAAGGAAAAGTCAAGTATGTTTAAAAAAAAAAAAAAAGTAAAAAGCAAAGAAAAAGAAGTGGGGGAAAAAAAGAGGGGGTGGCATGTATTCTCTCCACTACTGGGGGAAAAAAATCAAGTGAACTATGTTTTCCCCTTTTTGTTATTCTGCCATTATGAGCTCCTAAATAATGCACTTTTTGTTCTCTCTTCAAGGGACCTAGAGGAATGCCAGGAGAAAGAGGTCGAATTGGACCACAGGGTGCCCCTGTAAGTAGGATCTTCCTTCTTTCTCCTTGTAATTCTTACCTTGTTTTACTTAAATTTAAATCCCTGAGCCTGAAAGTGTTTATTCATGTGACTGCTAGTCACTTCTGTGGTGAGTTCTGCTGTAGCTTAAGAAAGTTAGGGCTAAGCAGTTTTGTGGGATGAGACCTTTACTATAAATTTCAAAAGTCAAAGACAGTTTTAAAAGGAGGATGCTAGCTGTATGGTAATTTCTCATACCAGAGCTGCCCATGAGGCCAAATACCCTCACAACACTTTCTTCTGTGATACAAAAATAACATCTTTGTTTCTGTGAAATTTCTCTTGGGAGGCTGTTTTCACCAAAAATTACTGAACTAGAAAGAATATGTATTGATTTTGTCTGGAAAAAAGTTTAAAATGAAAGTTTAGAATTTCAATTTAAATTAAGTCTTTTAATTTAATTCCAGGTAATAAAGCTGTCATCTTAAAAAATATTTTGCTTTTCAGCAAAAAGAGGGATTAGCCTTGACATGAGATCATATTTGAGTAGAAATTTCTTTCTGTTGCTTTACGTCCAGTGTCAAGTACTGTTTTTTCTGGCATTTCTCCCCATGACTTCTATGTGATCTATTTATGTTCTGTGCTCCATACAATGACACTGTCAAAATAGTGGCCTCTCTGAAAATAGAGAAATCCACTAACTTGAAGAAGAGCATAATTTCTTCCAGAAGTTTTCCATGCCAGTGTTTGGAGGGCTCTGCAATCCAGCATTTCTTTGATCGCTTTAGTATGTATGGATGTTATCACAAATACTAACAATAAATAAATAAAAAATTTAGTTAGAGTACTTCTGAATATTCTATCTTGTCTATTTTCATGTTTAGGGTGGACGTGGCCAGCATGGTATGCCTGGGAAGCCAGGGCCAATGGTAAGTTTCTTAATCACTTATTTTTTTCACCTTATATTTCCCACTTGCCTTTTGACACTACCAAAAGAAGTACAAAAAAATTGTTGGCAGTTGCTGGTAACAGTTAAGTGCACCTGGAATTATCTGCAAGCGATTCCTAGTTCTACTCAATTTAGCTTTAGCGCTGTCCTCTGAGAAACGATACTCTGTAGTTTGCTTCATCTAAAGGTTTTAATTTGCAGAGGAGGGGCCTCTTCCCTGGAGAGGTGATGCTTTGCTGCTTTTATGAAGTGGGATCCATATTGTAGGGAGATAAGTGTCTTAAAGATATGCACTGTAATATAAAACAGTTTATAATTGCATATTATCTTCCTTCACATACAAGGTTGGCAAATGAGTTGTACCCAGTCTCAGCAAGAAGAAATGCCACTCACTGATAGCAGAACTTGCTATCTGCAATTGATCCATTACAAAACATGTAAAAGATAGCCTTTTAATTATAGACAGTCACATATTGAGCTGAAGAACCAGAAGCCTATGTGTGAACATCTGCCAAACTGAGAAAGCCTGGTATGTGTGACTGTAGAAGTTCTCACATGATTGCAACAGGGCTGAAGATGACTGTGGCGGTTTAAACTGTGGATGTTGGTGTATCAAAGGGTGATGGTTTCAATCCTGCAATCCAATCTCACGGTGCATTTGCCAAATGCATTTGAGTGAATTCACATGAGTATTAGGAAGCCAGTGGGATTATTCACATACGTACAGTTAATTATGTGTTTCTTTTGCAAATGAAAGCTTATGATGACTTCATACTGTTTGTGCGAGGCCAGCTTCCACTTTAGAAGTGTGGTATTCTTTTTTGTTTGCTTTTTTTGAAAGCATTACTTCTAGGACGTGGTTGACAGTTTGTGTCTGTTGATGTAGCCAACCTGAGCCTTCACCACTTTGTGATGTTCAAATTAAAAAAAACAAAACAACAAAAAAAACCCAGGCCCCCCCCCCCAAACCACCACACCAAAAAAACCCCCTCAAAACCCCAAAACACACCTGCCTGCAATTAAAATTTCATTCTGTGCATGCTCTTTATTTAATAGTGATATGTCCTGAGAAAAATTAATTTACCTGTGTCATCTTAATGAAAAATGTTTTATTAAAAGCTTCATTAAGAAATAATTAACTGTACTAGAAGCTCAAAAAATGAGTGTAAGTGTCTAAAAGCGGCAAAACTCAATAATTTAGTATATCATGAAAGAAGGGTGACTTGTTGGAAGAAACTTTCAAACAATAAAAAGATTTTTCAGTATTGAAAACAAATTACAAAGTTAAAAAAAGCTGGGTCCCAAGCTATGAAATTCTACGTGAAGCTTGACATTTTTCTTTGGCATAAAATATGAGCTCAGCTTCACTGGACATGATAATTAGTTGGCTAACATTTTTGGTAAAATCCCATGTAGTGTCACAAGGGAGATACTGGTACTTAATGCATATGTTTCTCATTGGAGGAAGTGTTAATGAAATGCACTGTTATTTGGGTCAGTGCAGTGGTACACCGTAGTTCTGGAATTCTTCCTGCATCAAGAGAGAGATTTGGCAGACATGTATTTGTGATCCAATTTGTGACACAGGTTTTCAAAAATATACTTAGTGAGCTGTTACATCAGTTCTGTAGAAATCTAGTGCAAGGTCATGGCAGAAATATTGTCTGTAATTAATGCTCAGTGGGACAGATTGTTCTTATTAAGTTTGTCAGCAGAGCTTTATTACACAGAACATTTTTTCACAGTATGCATCATATTTTACAAAAAGAGAAAATCAGGAAAAGAGAGAGAGGAATCATCTGGGAACAGCATTGTAGTGAATATTTATAACCACTGCGTGCCGCCATCCAGAGAGTTTATAATACAGTAGAAAGGTCTTCTGTTGAAGGTCTTGTTCAGCACAAGAGGCATTATGAAACAATTTACAAATGTACTCTAAAGCCCTTAATTGGAAGTCTTTCTGTTTAGCAAAACAAGGTTTGTGTCATGCCATGCAGGTATATTCAAGTGTATACATTTGAAGTTTGCTTTCTAGTGAGTTTGGACAGTCTGCCATGTAATGCAGCCCCAGCTGTTTGCATCCCTGCCCAAACTTCATGTCCTCACAGCCACATGAGGTGCGCCTACACTCTGCAGCGCAATGCACCAAGAATTTGAAACAGGCTCTGGAAACAGAAATAGTGTAGCCCCATCAATACTACGGTCTGCTCAAGCTGTCAGCCCTTCTTAGATACAGCATCGACTACCTCAAGATATAATGCTATTTGGGAAGAGCTATACTGGTTTTGGAAGCTGAAGATGTACTTCTGCACAGCATTGTCTTTCATGGTGTGGCATAACCCAGCCTTTCCTCCACTTCCTTTTCCAGAAATACCTGCCTATCTCTGAACAAAGATCCAAACAGTAAACTGTCTCTGCTGTACATCTTTGTCTATACAGCCTTGAAAATTTGATACAAAATCTGTGTTTCAAAGCTTGGAAAAGAATTTGGCTGTGAATTTGGGGATCTCAAGGGGGCAGAAGAGTAGGAAGCAGGACATGTAGTTGCATAGCCTTTAATTATATTTTCACTTGGCATCTTGCTTACCTTAAAAATCTTGTCTAGCAACCCAATTGTTTCAATGTAGATGTGGCTTGTATTTCTCTTTTTTCTAGATTACTATTTTAAGTTTAAAAGAATTGAAACTCTCCTTTGCTACGTTCTGTAGGACACATTGTGATTGCTTAATAATATCTGATATTTCATTACCATACCACAGTAGCATAGATATAAAAAGAGGATATAATATTTTGTTAAAAGCTAAAATTGAAAAACAATTGCTATAATAGTTGTCAACTGTGTACATTGCAATTTGTGCATTAATAGCTGAATCAAGAGCTGTAACTTTGCTAAAATCGGTAAATACATTATTAAAATACTGCACCACAATTCCATAAAATGTATATGTATCCCTTAGAAAGATGATATTTATAGTTATTTTGGTTTTGTTATGAACAAATATTTTATGACTAAAAAATACATTTAATCTCAGAACCATATTTGCGCAGTGATTAGATACTAATCTGTGTGATCTAAACTGCAGAATTACAGCTTTGTGTGTCTGTCTTTTATAGGGCCCACTCGGCATAACTGGTTCTCCAGGTTTTCCAGGTGCTCCTGGTGTAAAGGTAAAAAATGAAAGAAAAATGTCTTTTTAATATGTCTAACAACACACAATTAAAGAAGTGTGTACTAGACTACACAGAGTCCAGACTGACATGTATACAGGTCCCTAAGAGTTGCTGTGAAATCAGTCTTAATCAAGACCTTGAGACGGAAGATAGAAATCAGAAGCCAAATGAAGCAATTGCAATTCACCACAGTTAGGATACTTTCTTCACTTTCACTTTTGCTTGAGCTAAGGGGTGATTATAAGATGACTGTCATGCTGTGCCTCAGGAATATAGTCCAGTATATTCAACGAGTAACAAGATGCATTATTACAAGTTAAGTTGCGAGGACTAGTCTAAGACAGCATGGAAGCAGTACCTTCTAGTGCTGAAACTTCCAGTTTTGGCTGAGAACACTTCTTGAGATGACCTAGACTGGTAAGGCAAATGCCTGAACCCCAACAGAGACGTACTGCAGTTCATCACAATAGAGCAAATGATGATTACCACCTTTTGTGGCTCTGTGACTGAGCTGAAATGGAAAACTTTCATTGGCTGCAGCGCTGTCTTCGTGGGACTTCCCTCTCTTGTTTTTCAAGAAAGTGCTCAATTTTGTTTTCCTAGCCTTAAGAATATGTCTGCAAAGATAGAAAAGACAACAGCTTCCTTATACTTCTTATATTCGCCCTCTACTCAGTTGTTCCTCTTTGTTCCTTTACACTCCTAAAACATGATAGGAAAAAATTATACAAGAAGAAACTCTCAATTAGTCAGGTAGCCAAGTTCCTCAGAAGTTTTGTGTTGTTGTGAAGCTGGCAACATTCACGAAACAGTTTTTTGGAAACAAGTCTTAATAAGAGTATTAACATAATGTATACAATTAAATGATAGACCTTTTAGTGCATGTCATAAAATGTTTTGGTATGGTGAAGCACTAATTAATATCTAAATAAATGTTTGGAGAAGCTATCACATGATGAATCAATGAAAGCTTTTGAAAAGGAGGAGCTACCTTCAAGTTTGATTATCAGATGATGTAAAATTGGAATAGCTGCCTTGCACTCATAAAAGCTAAGCAGACTATACGATGAAGATGTGGACTTCAGTTATGAAGATGTGATATTAACAGCCATGAGTTCCAAAAGGCAAGTTTCCCATATGAAGATAAAATTCAAAGGAGATGCCAGGAGGAATTTTTTTATTGGAGCATCCAGTCCAATCTTACAGGCATTTTATATTTGATGTAGTGCTGCAACAGGGAGTTAATCTGTACTGTGCAAAAAAAACCCAGATGTGTTATCATTTCTAAATCTTAAGCCTTAGCTGTTAACGAAGCTAAAAGATAGTTGTCAAATTACAGATACATGCTGGGATTTTAGAGAGAGACGTCTATCTAAAATATTTGATCTGATTTGGGCCAGTGGATATAATGCTGCTTCTCTGTAGAAAGTTTCCTTGTATACATAGAGGAAAAATTCTGTTTGTACTTTTAAAGTTTACATTCACAAAGAAGTAGTAGAAGCAGAATTAGGTAAGCAAAAATGTATTTTAAGGATAATAAACTATTTCAAAACCTGAATTGTTTTTCTCTTATAAACTTAGTATTCCTTCTTAGTTACTTTGTAGCGCTACTTTTTAGAGCGAAATAATCTCCAGTTGTTTTCTCATGTGAAATCTTAGGGTGAAGCAGGTCCAACAGGTCCTCGTGGTCCTGAAGGTCCTCAAGGACAAAGAGGTGAAACAGGTCCACAGGGCCCAGCTGGATCACAAGGTCTTCCTGTAAGTACATTAAATTGAGTTCCTCAGTGCTCAGCTTGCACATGTTGCTCGTTTATAGGGAATTTTAATACCCCACTTGATAGACACTGAATTTTGCTCAAACTACTTTTTTTCCCAGGAAAGGAAAGGTCTCATTCATTTGTTTAGTGCTTATTTTGTTGAAAGTAACTTATCATTAATTAATTAAAACAACTTGGAAAACTGAAAGTTACACAGCTTGATACAGTCTCAATCCTACAAGTACTTTAAAGCTTAAGCTTAAACATAAGATCTTAAAGATTAAAAATCACATTAACTTGCATGCTTTGTTACCCATACTAGCATTTGCACAAGTAGATCATATGTTGCTGTATTTATTTAATAGCCTTTATTGTCTGGTCTTGTAAAGGGGATAAAATAACTATCTTCTTCTGCTTTTGTCATTGATACCCTCCTCATTAAAATTAATTTTAATGATTGGTACATCATCTTTAGGGTACCGAAGGGACAGATGGTTCCCCAGGTGCTAAGGGCCCTACTGTAAGTAATCATATCACCTGTTGAAGAAATTGTGTAAGTGAATTTATTTTATTTCCTTATTTTTATTATGTTTCCTTACTGTGCTTGCTGTTCTTTCTATTTGTAGGGATCTCCAGGCACTGGAGGCCCCCTTGGTTTATCAGGTCCACCTGGTTCCCCAGGACCACAAGGCAGTACTGGCCCACCTGGTATTCGAGGCCAGCCGGTAACGATGTCTTTGTCTCTGTGGAAATCGTAATGTCTTGCAAATGTGTCACTCTATGAAACTAAAACAGTGATTAGCAGTGGAATTCCTTTAAATAAATTAATAGCATGCTAGCGAGTATGCTGAGACTCAGATCTTGTGAATTTTCTGTGTGTCCAAAATACTGGTTTTGTTTTCTTAAAGGCCTAAGAAGGAAGAGTGTCTATATAAACTTTGACAAACAGTAACAGTTACCTCCCAAAATTGTCTCGTTTAGGTTTTTGTCTTGATAACATCATCATAAACAAGCATGCTAAGGGGAAAGACAAACCATTCTATAAGCATCCTATTATATTGCCTACAACTAGTTACAAAACTAGGAAATGTTTTTCTGTTTCATAGCATAATACAAAATGGTCAAATGATTTATGCAGAGTTTTAACCTTATGATTGTTATTCATGTGTTTGTTTTCAGGGAGACCCTGGTGTCCCAGGTTTCAAGGGAGAAGCAGGACCGAAAGGTGAACCTGTAAGTCTCCATATGCTTTGTAAGATGAAAAGGAATCACAAAGGCTTGTATGAGTATTTTGAATAGATTCTTAAAATTTTCAAGGCACTTCTGATGCTGATAATCATGAGAGTAATTATTGTGGAAGACAAACCACAGTGAACCTGGCTAGACAGTACTAACAATGAATGGCGAAGCAGGTCCTTTGATGTTACAAATCACCTACCCAATATAGGCCTTAAAGGACTCAAGGATGGAAAAACCAATTAGTGTGTCTACTGAGGTTTCTGTAGCACACAGAATGAGTGTATTCTAATTTCTTCATCTCATATGAAATGGATATGTGCTAATCATAATTAAAAAGTCCTTTTTATTTTAAGCTTACATTTAATGCATTTTATACTTATGCAGTTATGTATATATTAATTACATTTTATTTATACATTAAAATAATGTAAGTCTTTACACATTTATGGTATGAATAGCTGTTTAGCCCACAGCTAATATTTGTGAAAGATAATTTGAGAACATGGCTAATTCTATGCTGTAACCATGTGAATTTTGGAAGGAAAGTGATTCTGCAGAATTGGAGTCAGTTTGACTTGTCAACCGTCTAGTTTTTCTTTCTCACTAGTTAAATGATCATGTAATAACTGACAAAAATGTACAGATGAAGTAATGGTTTCCTTACCACTGAATGTGTTCTCCTTTGAGAATTTCTACTAGAGTCTCACTGAATTTTGAATCCTTTGCAGCTTGTCCAATTGATAATAATAAATACAATTTATTGTCTCTGAGCAAATAGGTTATTATAGGAAGCACTGTACAGCTGAACTGCAGAATTACAGTTTATTCACAGTGCACTTCTTACTGAAATATTAGCTTATAAACATTGTAAAAGAGAAAAGCGGATGCTGAAAAGCTGCATTTTTTTAACTGATTCAAAACCTAACTATTTTTTTTTCTCCTTTATTTGGAAAAATGTTTGATGTTTAGAAGACAGTCTGTTTCAATATACCTGAGAAGTGGTGAGCTTAACGATGATTTTTTTTAAAAACATTTTACTTTCACTAGGGCCCACAAGGTCCCCAGGGTCCCATTGGCCCTGTAGGTGAAGAAGGGAAAAGAGGTCCTCGAGGTGATCCAGGGTCAGTAGGTCCACCAGGTCCTGTTGGAGAGAGGGTAAGCGATCCAAAGGAATAATATCTTGAGAGATGCACTGCTAAGCTGAAAAACCTCTTGACCTAACCATGAATTTTCTTACAGCTTCGTTGTGGGTGTAGCCAAACTTTATCTTCCTAACAGTAGTTAATACTGTGTATTATTTTTTTACACTGGATATTTTCATTTGTGGATTCAGTGCACAGGATAGTGTGGTAGGAGAAATGATGGAGATATGAAGAGGTAATCTGCAGATTTTTTGCTTAACCCTGTACAAATGGTCATCTTGCTTTCAATGAGGCTGTTCACACAGAAGGAGCTGTTCAGCATGCATGAATGAAACATTGATATTTTTACCACTCCAAGTGGTAAAAACCCTAAGTTTAAAGTATTGAAGTAAGAAAGTTGCAAGGAAATAAACTGAACCTCCAAACAATAAATCTAGTACTTTATTTGCAATAAGGTATGTAAAAATTAAGGTAATCATCTTGTATCTATGGCTTCTCCTAGGGTGCTCCTGGTAACCGTGGTTTTCCAGGTTCTGATGGCTTGCCTGGACCAAAGGTAAATGAAATTAAAGTGTCCATCTTTTATTGGGTCATTTGTTAAATTTTCATACATACAGATAAATAGAAAGAAAGTGTTCTGTTAAAAATGTCTGCTTCTGAGCAAATAGGCAGACCCTCAAAATCACTGGAAGCAGGATCAAAAGGAATTGACAAATGCCAAAAAGGGGTCTGAATGTTTTGAGACTAAAATTTTTTTGAGAAAAGTCACTTTCAATTCCTGTGATGTTCAGCTTTGCTTGCTTGTCCCTGACTTGATGCTCCCTCATGCTGAAATGTGAATAGATAAGAGACGTTGACCTGTTCTACTACTATTTATGTATTGCTCTATAGTAGGTAACTATTTGAAAAATGGCCTTTTCTTTGTGTGTGGTGTAGTTTTCCTAGACTTGTCCCTTGAACAGATGGGCTTGTCTGTCTTTGGCTTTCCTAACTGCTATAACACAGGGAAGTGACTCACATATGTATTTGTCTAATGTTTCTGTAAATTCCTAACTTCTTGGTAAAAATAGAGGGATTCTAAAATTCTTATATAAATTTGCTTTATGGAAAAGACAACTTTTAAGCAATAATTTGGGGAAAAAAGTAATAAAAGTATTAATGATTTGGAACTCTGTTTGCAAAAATGTGTCCTTAATAGAAGATACCTGTTTTATTTAACCATTTCTTACTGTTGCTGTTCTACCTGTTAACTTAATAGCCCATTGGTATCTTTCTAGGGTGCCCAAGGAGAACGTGGTCCAGCAGGTTCTTCTGGTCCTAAAGGAGGTCAGGGAGATCCTGGACGTCCTGGTGAACCTGGCCTCCCGGGTGCAAGGGTAAGGAACTACTAGCAGTACAATATAAACCATGGCATTTTTCATTTTCAAAAGGCAACAATGAACTTTGCAGAATTAAGAAGTTGTTATACAAGGACAGACTTGTTTCAGTGGGGCTACTTAAAGGGTAAAGGCCAAAATACCTGTCTTTTTTCTTGCTGATGTTGGGAAGCAACAGGTTCCATTTGTCTTCGAAAAAGGAGAAATAGCCCTGATTGAGACTAGCTAATGCAACTGAAGGAAGTGTGCTTGTAAAGCACATAGTTGCCACAGATAACTTGGACTGAAGGCCAAATTAATTGAAGGCTAACCTTCATTAAATTGGTGATTGATAACCTACATAGTTGAGTGGTGCATGTCATCTAGAGATTTTTTTCAGGAAAAATATTTGAGAAGAATTTGGAATACCACAAAAGGAGAGAAAAGGAGCAGCAAGTATAAAATGTAATGTAGATCACTGGGTAATGTTGGCAGAAATAAAGATGAGCCTGTGAGAAGCTCAAGAGGTGTAAAAGCAAGAAAAGGGAGAATAGGAAAAGGGAAGATCAAAGACAGTGGGGGATGAAGCTGTAAAGTGAAGACAAGGATGAAGACCTTTGATACAGAGAAGTTTGTACTATAGTAGTAACTGAGCGTATCTTTTGGATTTATTTACATTTCTCTGTTGTTCTAGAATTATATGCACAACCTTAACACCAATATTATTCCTGTTTTTAGGGTTTGACAGGAAATCCAGGTGTTCAAGGCCCTGAAGGAAAACTTGGCCCCTTGGTAAGCGACACAAAAATTAGTCCTTTCAGTTAATGCCACAGTAATTCAAAGGTCCCAACTCATTGAAATTACTTTTATTAACTTGAGTTTTCTTGATTTCTGAAGGTTCATCTTCTAACTGTTCACTTTAGATTGCAGACTCCAAAATTAGTGCAGATAATGTTCCTTTAGTTTTGTCTGTGTAGCAGTGTCTGTTGTTTAGCAGCTGCTGCAATATTTTTAAACCATTTTGAACTAAATATCTTTTCTAACTGTCTCTTTAAGGAAACAATAAAGTATTTGTACATAATGGCTCAATGATGATAATTGCATAGTATTTGTTTAATCCAGCAGTGTGACTAAAGCTTTTCTGCTTTAAAGACATTTCGACTGGTAACTGTAGCACCAAACCAGGTTAATGTTATTTTTTTATATATACAAACACTTTCCAGGGGTAAATAGGTTCGTATGAATAAATATATTTATAATTTAATGTGGAAAATGCTTTATCTCTGTAGGGTGCTCCTGGAGAAGATGGACGTCCAGGTCCAGCAGGTTCAATAGGAATCAGAGGTCAGCCAGGCAGCATGGGCCTTCCTGGGCCAAAGGGTAGTAGTGTGAGTATGGCACCCGGTACCCAAGATCTGTTTAACTTCAAACATTTGCATATATTTTAATGGCTGAAAACAGTATCTAAAACCAGTCATTTTTATTTCTGCAAATTAGGGTGATCCTGGAAAACCTGGAGAAGCAGGCAATGCAGGTGTCCCAGGACAGAGAGTGAGTGTGACTGTTATTTGCAATGATTACAGAAAATGATGCTTTTCTGTTATATATGTTCACTATACAAGACTTCTTCCTATGTCATTTTAATTTAGGGAGCCCCTGGTAAAGATGGTGAAGTTGGTCCTTCTGGTCCTGTTGGCCCACCAGTAAGTCAACTTTTGCCACTCTGCCTGCCTGCCAGTCGCTCCATCCGTTCATTGCTCTTTCTGCTTCTATTTTTACCTATCTTCATGCCAGTTGCTGATTCCAAACAAAAAATCCCAAGATCATTTAAAGAAAGCATTTTCCTAGAAAAATGGGAAGCTTTGTATTGAAAAATATATATAATAGTAGTCTAATTCCTTTTACTGACCATTACAAAAAAATAGTGCAAGGAGCAAAATTTTCTTATAGTTCATTTTCCTAGCTTCCTTGGTTTCAATGATACTGAGTGTTTTCCTGCCAGCACAGAATTTTGGGGGGGAGGATCTTAAAGACATAAGATACATCTTATTACATCTTTTAGATAGGGTATACCTTGGCCTGGGGTAAGTAAAAATTTATAATAAACAAATACATAATTGAAAATATACATATTCAGAGAGAAGAAAAATTGTGGAGCTTGCCATATTCCTCTGTTGTATACTTACTACTTTCTTTTGTGTAGGGCCTGGCAGGAGAAAGAGGAGAACAAGGCCCTCCAGGTCCTACAGGGTTTCAGGTATGTGCATTCATTTTTTTTAAAGAAAAAAATAAACAGCCATGTCTTAACTTAAATTGGAGAAATTCAATCAAGTGACGTATAACAAAACGCAACTTCAGAACTAAGGCAATGATGTTCAGAATACTTAGTGAATTATACTGAGTTTTCCTGCCAGCACAGAATTTTGGGGGGGAGGATCTTAAAGACATAAGATACATCTTATTACATCTTTTAGATAGGGTATACCTTGGCCTGGGGTAAGTAAAAATTTATAATAAACAAATACATAATTGAAAATATACATATTCAGAGAGAAGAAAAATTGTGGAGCTTGCCATATTCCTCTGTTGTATACTTACTACTTTCTTTTGTGTAGGGCCTGGCAGGAGAAAGAGGAGAACAAGGCCCTCCAGGTCCTACAGGGTTTCAGGTATGTGCATTCATTTTTTTTAAAGAAAAAAATAAACAGCCATGTCTTAACCTAAATTGGAGAAATTCAATCAAGTGACGTATAACAAAACGCAACTTCAGAACTAAGGCAATGATGTTCAGAATACTTAGTGATATTTAGCTTTCACATCAGCTGTGCACTAAACTGAACCGGCAAAGGCTTAAATACCAGCTCTGTATCCCTTGAGAAAACCTTTGTTGTTTTTCAGTTTTAATTTGGAGATTTTCCAAAGATATTCCAAATATGGAACAAAAGACTTGTTTTCATAATGAAGTATTAATTACGTTAAATCAATCTCTGTTTATAAAGAACTTTATTTTTAGGGCTGATATGCATATGTCCTACAAATGTTAAAGAAGGGCTGCCATTTCATTTAGAGGGGGGAAAACACTTTGGTGCAATATTCAAGAAACTATTTCGCTTGGGAATCTCTGAGGGCATACTCTTGTACTGAGTATAATACTACATTCATATTCTTGGTGTCTTAGTTAAATCTGGATTTACATAACTTTCTATCATGTGACCATTTTATTTACTTTTTTACAGGGCTTGCCTGGGCCACCAGGTCCTCCAGGTGAGGGAGGAAAGCCAGGTGATCAGGTAATTTCTGTGTAATTTAACAAGAATTCACTTCATAAAGTAATTTTGCCTTTTCTTCTCTTTGTAATTTTCTTTCCCACTTTGTTTCAAAATATGTACTGATGTAGTCTGCAAGCTGTCTGAGAACTGCTTTTGGATAAAATAACTACTAGAATCTGACCATCTTCTTGGACTGAGTTGGACTATCTCCTCTTGTCATGGACAGATAATATTCAGAACTAGCCATCTACATTCATAGTGCTTTGGAAATGTAAATGTTTATCTCTAATTTCCATAACTATAAGGCTATGAATGATGCTTTCATTCTAATGGTGATTTCTCTTCTGCTTAGGGTGTGCCTGGAGATCCTGGAGCTGTTGGTCCATTGGGCCCTAGGGTAAGTATTTTATTTCAGAGTTTAAACATTCATAACAGTTCTGTGAGGTTGAAAGTTGATATGTAATGTGGACTTTAACAGCTAAAGTGAATATTTGGCTTTTTTCCCAACAAAATGCTTGTAAACATGGATATGTTTTAAGATGGTTTCTGTAAAACCTACCACCGTTAATGGTTTCATAGCTCATAAAGTGGTGTTGAGTACTAGCTGCTAAATGATTTGGTTTACAGCTGTGAAATGACAGTTTTTAGTTTGCTGAGCAATATGCTATTCCCCCTACCTTTAACAATAAAAGCACAAAGCCGGTTTTTATTTGATCAGGTATCCTAGAATTTGTTCACAGGCTCTTTGTTCAAATAGCAGTGCTGCACTTATGATGTATTTAGGATTTTGTCTACCAGAACTGTACCCTGACTTCTAAATAAGTAATAATTTTCCATTTTGTAGGGTGAACGTGGCAATCCAGGGGAAAGGGGAGAACCAGGTGCGTCAGGACTCCAGGGTGAAAAGGGTATGGCTGGAGGTCATGGTCCTGATGGTCCAAAGGTAAGCTGAGTGGACATTTGTGTTGCTGCAGTGATGTAATGTATAATTCTGGTCATTTGCACGAACATAGAGAGCTTTTTTATTATAAAAGGGATATCTTTTCATGAAAGGTATCTTGTTTATATAAGGGTTTTAGGAGGACATACAAGTTATTCCAGTATAACAATATTAATAACTTGCAAGATACTTAAATGTTGAGAAATCATGTTTTGTATTAATTTATATAGGTCCGAAGTTTAAAATGTTTTTTGAGTTTCTCAGTAGAACTGGGCAAAGCCATTTCTGAACTGCAGAAAACCTTCTAGCGATGTTTTAAGAGACATGTCAGTTTACAAAAAGACACTTGGCAGGGTTGAGTGTTTAAAAGAAAATGCTGAAAACTGCATGCCTTTCTTTCACCTGCAATTGATTTAATTAGGCCTAGGAAGGTCACCCCAAGTAGGGAGTGCCTCTAGTAATGTGGGACCTGTAATAGGCATGAGCTGTGAGAAGCAAAGAATAAATAAATAAAGCATCTCTACCCCTGGCAACTTCTACCTGTAGCTACTTTGTGTAATAAACCCATGTGGCGTCAAGGTAGAAAGATGGTTGAGCTTCTTTTTTTGCCTGTTCTCATCCCCAATATGCACTGAGCAAATACTAATGTATTTGGAAGGACTATGGTATTACAGCTGAACTTCCTGAGTAACACAATGGGAAAAGAAAAGTATTTGGACATGAATAAAGTCCAAACTTAAGAGAAAATTATTACTTAAAACTGTACCCCAGAGACACAGGCACAGTGTGTTCTGCAGCCTAGAGACAAAGACACTTCTCAGATGAGTAGACAGCAACTTGTTCTTCATTCGCTTCAGGGAAGCCCAGGCCCTAGTGGGACACCTGGTGATCCAGGCCCGCCGGGTCTTCAAGGTATGCCTGGAGAAAGAGGGATTGCTGGAACGCCTGGCCCCAAGGGTGATAGAGTAAGTCTGTTTATTTCTGTTGTCCTGAGTAGAATCACCTGTCTCTTAATACTGCAGTTATTCCAGGGTATGAACTACTCAGCATTCAGTGTTATACCTGAGACTTTCTGGGTATTTTCCATAGGGTGGCATTGGTGAGAAAGGAGCTGAAGGTACAGCTGGCAACGACGGGGCAAGAGTAAGTAAATCTATCGCTCTTTTTAGACCTAGTCTTCACACACCAGATTATTTATTGTGCTAGGGGTACTCGGCTCATAAAGTTAAACACTACTCACTTGGCAACATCATGGGTTGACAGTCATTCTCGTTACCACTACCCTCCAAATTTTCAAGTTTTCCAAGACTGCTGTGCACAATGTTTTGGGATGTCTGTGTTCCAAGCCCCTGTTTTGTATCATCAATAATGAGAGTTAAGATGTCAATGATAAGGATTCCCAGAAGTAGCGTGTTGATTTGGGATTCAGCTAAGCTAACTGTAGTAAAAATATGCCAATATTATGCCAAAAAGCAGACCTTTCAGCTCAGACTCTTGGACTAAGGCAGATGCCTGCTTATTGTTTGGATTGAGTTGCCCACAGTCTGTCCTGAGTTTCACAGGTGAAAATTCCTGTAAATGTACTAAGCCCCATATAGGCAGTAAGTCGCCGATGCTTCTGGAAAGCTTTGAATCTCCTGTGCATAAATAACATGGCTAGTCTGCTCAAGACATGTTCAAAACATGTTGCGCACACTCTTCTGCATAGATCAACTGTCCAATAATCCCAAATGCGCTGGGTTTGCTGTGTATGCACTGACCATATTTTCTTCCCAGAAGTTATTGGGGTTACTTTTTACATGAATCACATATATCTGAGATTCTTGGGTTTTGCAAACCAGTTGGAGTACTAGCTGCTAGGCATTTGGAAAT
This sequence comes from Aptenodytes forsteri, assembly GCF_000699145.1. Lineage (NCBI taxonomy): Eukaryota > Metazoa > Chordata > Aves > Sphenisciformes > Spheniscidae > Aptenodytes > Aptenodytes forsteri. The sequence goes on from NW_008794493.1 coordinate 321,112, forward strand.
CTGAGGTACATTCAAAAGATGAGGATCCTGCCTGGACTAAATTTATAGTTAAAGAGGAAAAGGGTTTTGGAGAAACCCTAGTATACAGAAGCAGTAACTTAAAATTACCAGTTATGAGCTGGAATTACTTATGTAAGTCAGCTATTATCCAAAGATACAGAACAGTTCTTAGTCATTGTAAGGCGTGTTTATAGCTTACAGTAACTAATGAACAGGTAAAGTAATGGTGAGCTAAATGTACATCCCTGTTCTAAAGCCAGGTATCTGCAGACATCACTGCTACCTACCGCTAGAGCATTGATGGCATTGCAGTATCCTTTGTTAATGCCTTCTTTTTTTTTTGTGTTTCTCTACAGTTTGAACTAAGTTCCGGTGCAATTTTTTTGTGGGAGGGGGAATTTTGTTCAAGACAAACTTGGTGCAAGTTTGCGGTACTCTGCTTCTAATGAAAGAGAATTGTAATTGGGATATCTAAATATTCAGGAAGGTAATATAGTTAGTGCTGTGGGATCATTATGTGGAGTTGATGGGTTTGGATGGAGAATTTGCAACCCATTTGCCTAACTGTCTCATGAAGAGAAAAAGGACACTTTCGAGGAGTTTGCAAGGTATAAATGAATCTTCAAAATTAATGATGGACACTTTAAAATTAATTTAAACAGTTAAGTACTAGCATAAAAGAAAGAGAGTTTCTGTGCAAGTGGGGGAAAAGGACTTAATTTCCTCCTGAGAGAGCAAAATAAAGCCAGGGCATTTTTTTATCATTGGCCTTATTCACAAACACTGCATAAAGGAGAAGATGAAGTTAGTGAAGAAAGAGAGAATGAAGGAAAGCAGGGCTTTTGAGATGAAGGATTTTGGTCAGGGGGAGAGGAAATGCAAGTCAATTTTAGATAAAGAAGACCCAACAAGTTTTCAGAGATAAAGGAGAAGAATTTAAAGGAATGAAAAAGCATATGGAAATAGTAACATATGAGAAGTTTTAAACTAACTGTTTTGAAGCATCACTTCTCTAACTTCCTTTCATCTTAATTTGTTCAAAAGGGTCTCCCTGGTCCAATAGGCCCAATGGGTCCAGCAGGTCCCACTGGTGAAAAGGTAAACAGATTTTTATTCCATTCCCTACTGAAGTTTCTTAATATCACACTTTATTGGCACTTTTGCTACTCATCAAATAAGTTACTTGGGAAATAATAACCTTTAATTTCATTTTAAGGGTGAACCAGGTCCTCGAGGTCTAGTTGGTCCTCCTGGCTCCCGTGGAAACCCTGTGAGTAAACATGTTTGGCTTTTGCCTGGTGCAAGTTAACAATATCTAACACTCATCCAAACTCCAGGCATTTGTCTCATTTACCGATATGTTTTCCTCTTTTTCTTCGCCTTCCTTTGTAGCCAAAATCTGTAGTTCTGTCTTGATGTTGTGAACTTGCAAAACTATTAGCAGATTTTGTTCCTCTGTCCTATACTTGTTTTAGGACAAACTTAACAGAGTTACCCTCATTTACCTCACTCCTGAAAGTATGCCACCACTTCTAATTGTTTAAATGTTTTTAAAAGCATGCCCATACCAGATACTACTGTACACATACAAATAGTTAGATGGACAAAGCGCGGAGGTATATCTTAGTTCATCTAGTTATGTTAACTCTTGTCATCTTCCATCTCTTTGTGATTTTAAGGATTTTAAGGGTTGACTTTGATGAGGGAATTACAGGCTCAGCCCTTCTAGATCCTTCATACTGCTTGGAATTGATTATGTCTCTGTCATAAATCAGAACAATCTTATTTCCAGTATAAATTGGAACAGCTTCCACCCCTCTAGGGAGTGCTGGAGCTTGGCAGTCTTCAGCTCCTTCTTTTCCAAACAAATGTTGTGTGTAAAGCTCAGTTGAAGCAGCTCATAGCCCAGTCTGACCTTGTAGAAGAATACATCTTTGAACTACTGTTTTTTTTCCCAGTCTATCTGATTGGAAATGGTAGGTTGCATAAAGTGTGTGCTCTTTGGCTAATAGTGCTATCTCTGGAAGTGGTTATGAGCAGAATTTCTCCTACTGTGGTTTTAGTGCTTGCTCATGCCTTCCATCCCTAAATCCTGAAAGTTTAAATATAGTCTTGAACACATGGCAGACCTTAACATCATAGTTAACATCGTTTATTTTGTGATTAAAAGATAATTTTATTCTGATTAATAGAGCAAAAGTACAGTCACACTTAGTAAACAGTTAACATCCTTTCTTGTATATTTAACTGTAAATTATACTGTATATAGAAAGATGGTTGTTAAATACAATTATTCAAATTTTTTTGACCAGGGCTCCCGAGGAGAAAATGGCCCAACTGGCGCTGTTGGTTTTGCTGGTCCTCCGGTATGTGTTTTGTAACACTAATGAGTTTCCTTAGTCATGCTTTGACATACTTAGTTTCCTTCATTATGAATAATACTGCAGTGTTCTGGAACGTGAGTCACATTTTTGTTGCAAAAAGAGCTGTTTATTTTTCCCATCAGTATATCAAGTCAAGAAAAGAGCCAATAAATACCCTAGATAGTTGAAAAGTGGTTTTGTTGATTAGATTATGTAATTGTTCACCAGATTTCATATTTTCATGAATATGCTATGTTGCTCCTTTGAGATTAAAATGAGGCAAGTTATAAAGTGTCATCTACTGAAGGTAGCAAAGATTTGCTCCATGAGTAGTGAAGGCTGGAATGAGTTGATGGACCAAATGGAAGGTTTGTGAATTTTGCAGTGAATACCCTAAACTTTCCCACAGCCTAAATACTCTGTTTCAGACCTTTCACAAAAGGTCAGGCACCTGCTTCCCTTGGTGGTGGGGAAAAAAAAAAAAAGGCTAGAAAAGACAATGTTTGTTCAGTTCCTTTTGCTTTTAGGTATGTAATAGCTGCTGAGGAAAATAGAAAATCTAAAGAAAAGAAAAATGTGAGCTAGATAAGAAAATATTTTAAATGGAAATACTGACTTCACAGACTGTTCAGAAAAACTCATCTGTGATCTTCTAAAGACTGTACTGAACTGTTACAGTTCTCTTGAACTGAACCGTTAAGCAAATGCAGTGTTTTCTGGGCTGATTTGTTCTTTTATTTTTTGCCTTCTAGAAATTCCCTGAAAAATGACTTTGTTAGGCTGGAAAGATTTGGTATTCTCTGACATGATGTCTCTTCTAAATATTATTTCTTATAGGGCCCTGATGGTCAGCCAGGTGTGAAAGGTGAACCTGGAGAACCTGGACAGAAAGGAGATGCTGGATCTCCAGGACCACAGGGTCTTGCTGGGTCTCCTGGTCCACCAGTAAGTATAAATAACATCGTCAGAGAACCAGTGGCATAGGCTGATCTTGCTTATTTAAAATGTTCTGGGTGTTCACTATCACCCTTCTCTTTCTCCTTTCCTCTTAGGGTCCTCCAGGTGTGCCCGGTCTGAAAGGTGGTAGAGGAACTCAGGGTCCACCTGTAAGTAGATTTTATTTTTTGTGACCTGACTGCAGATAATCTAATACTGATATTTTATTTATCATTCCTCATCTCAGCTTGTTTTTCACAGTCTGTAATTATAACATTTGCTCACTAATTCAGCTGAGAACATTTGAGGTAACCAGTGCTGTATTTCTTTCAATAAAGTTGGCATTAAAATGTTTTTTAGGGTGCTACTGGATTTCCAGGATCTGCTGGAAGAGTTGGGCCTCCAGGACCTACTGTAAGTCAATTGTCGTATTCCCAATAGGTATGTTTTATAAACTGGTTGTTGAAAACCTGAAGACTAAATAAAGCAGGAAAGGTCAAGCGGTGTTTATGGCCTGATGCTATAGAAGAGAACAGCTTGTCAGCACTGACTTCTGTGACTGCATGCTTACATCCAACTTCATTAAATAAAACTCATTAGTCTCGGGCTTGATCCAGTGTCAGTGTATCCAAGTTAGTGCAAGACTTTTCACTGTGTTAAGCAGGCTTTGAGCTGTTCAAGCTGCTCTAATGACTTACTTGCTTACAGGAACAAAACAACAACCTATATCTTCCTGTACTTTTAACTTTTTTGTCTCTTCAGTGGTGACTGAAGTTAGGAGAGTTTTTGGAAAAGGAAGAGGTCTCTGCTGGGCTATCTCATTGGTGGAGTTACTCATAAGATCCATTAAAATAAATTAAAAAAACCCAAAAACAAAACCACAAAATCTCTTATGTCTAAACATTTTCAAAAACACTTAAAAAAAAAAATTAGCTGTGGATCAACAAGTGAGGATTCAACTCCGCACAGAGAACTGTGTCACTCTCTTCATATGTCTTTTAATGTTTTGATGAGAAAAATAACTTGCAGTCATTGTGAGTTTATCAAAAGGTGAAGTTTATGGAAAACATAATATAAATGTGAACTCTTTTAAAAGTATTTGAGAAATGAACAAAGGTCCATTAAAACACGAATTTGTACCATGTGAATGAAAAGTTTGAATATGGACTTTAGCTTGATGATATTGGAAAGAATGGGCAAGGTTGAGTTTTCTAGAAGTAGTTGTACACCTGAGGTAAAAAAAAGAGAAAAAAAAAAGAAACAAACATAAAACAGTGTCTTTTAAAGGAGGGAGTTTGGAATTGCAAATTATGGGGGGAGAGGGTGGAGCTTGGACATAATTTCATGAGATGTTTATTTCATCTCATTTATTTGATCATAAATGAGATGATAATAGCTCTTAGCTCGTTCACACTTTGGGCCTTCCTTAGAGTATACATATTCATAGTTAATCAAAACACAGTCCTTAGAATTTAATTGTCCTGATCAGAAAAGGGTCCAATGTAATGAGGTGTTTTAATCTTCTTAGGGAGCTCCAGGGCCTGCTGGGCCTATTGGTGAGCCAGGAAAAGAAGGTCCCCCAGGTCTTCGTGGTGATCCCGGTTCTCATGGCCGTGTGGGAGATCGAGGACCAGCTGGGCCTCCTGGTGGTCCCGGAGACAAGGGTGACGCAGGTGAAGACGGGCAGCCGGTACGTCCTGGTTGATGTTACTAATTCTCCCTAGACCACCTCTAGGCTTGGTCTCGTTGTTACTTATACTTATTGCTACTGAAATGATAGTAACATTGTTTTATCCTTTGCGGATTTCAGGGCCCTGATGGCCCCCCTGGTCCAGCAGGAACTACTGGTCAAAGAGGTATTGTTGGTATGCCAGGACAGCGAGGGGAAAGAGGCATGCCAGGGCTGCCGGGTCCTGCAGTAAGTAACGACCAAGTCAATATGCCACCAGCTTGGGCATTCTCATCCTCTTTGTGGGATTGAGAGCATAGCGCCCCATAGCATGAGGGGAAAGTTGGAAAACTCCAATTGCAGGAGTGAATATAGAGAGAATAGTAAATAACTAAATCTCATGCAAATGTATGAGGTGGGAGGTTTTGTTTCTGCCATAATGGGAGATCTGAACCTGAATTAAGAGTAAGTGGGTAATAGCATTAAGACTTCTGGCTAAAATGTTCCTACTTGACTTAAAACTAGATCCTTGAAAAAAAACAACCCCTGACTCTTCATTTAGGTGCCCAAAGGTCACTTGAATGTGAGTAAATACTCTGTAACTGCTATTTCATAAATTGTGAACTACAGTCTTCAAAATGGCCATTTGTGCTCTCTTCGTTTTCGTGTAGGATTTATAGATATTTATTGGAAAGCCTAATGATCCAGGAGATCAAGTCATTAAATAGAGTATTAGTAAAGAGATGGTATGGAGGATCTGCCATTGCCGCTGGATTCATAAAGTCAATTTATAGTTAAAGTTGGCTAGAAATTATTCTAGGCTAACAAGATTTGTTGGTGCTGAGACAGACAAAAAAAATAATCATGTTACTTATTTCAAACTGCATTACATTTTTCCAGAGTCAAAAAGACCTTACCTATTGCAGATAATGCCATCAGACATACTGATATATGAAGGGACTGTGTGCTTAGAGAGTTGCTACTAGACAGACTAACTTCAAGTGCAGCTTCTAGTCAATAGAAGCCTATTCAAAAGCAACTAACACAATTAAACTGCTTAAAGATACACAGTAGATTAAATATATATTCAAAATCTGTCAGAACGCTTTCATTAATTACCAGTTTTTGGAAGTTACAAATGTTGATGGTACTTCAGACTGGATTAATGAGTAGTGTTTTGCAGGCAGCAGTTTTTTTGTGCTTTCTTTGTTTTGCAATTAAAATTTTGATACGCTATTTCTCATCTTTTTTAGGGTACACCAGGAAAACAAGGTCCCACGGGGCCACCTGGTGATAAAGGTCCCCCAGGACCTATTGGCCAGTCAGGTGCCACTGGACCTGTAGGTGAAGCTGGTCCAGAAGTAAGTATTAGAGCCTCGTAACATGCAAAAAAAGACTAGTGGTTATTCTCCTCAACTTGAAGTTAGAGGTGGAGAACAACTTTCTAGTTCTTATAGAAATGCAAGATTACAGAGCTAATCAATAGCCCTATTTTTATTCCATAACTCTAGGGACCTGCTGGTAATGATGGTACTCCTGGACGAGATGGAGCTGTTGGAGAACGTGTAAGAATATATTGTTTCTTAAGTCACTTCTGGAAATCTCCATTTTTATTATTGACTTATTGTAGATTTTCTCTTCATTCAGTTAACCTGAATGGAGAACTTGTTCTGAAAGTGTATCACAGCTTTCAATAAGTAGTACCTCTCAAAGTTGAGGAAACCTGGCTAAGAACACCTGCCTCCAAAAGCTCAGACTTGAGTTCTTACAGAAGGAATATCTTTGTAGATTGTAATTGCTAGAAAATAGATTAGCAATTCTAGAGTCCTGCTGCTTTGGTCTAGTCCAGTCCTCTTTAGATAAATAATGTTGAAATTATGTTTTGCAGGGTGATCGTGGTGAACCTGGCCCTGCAGGCTTACCAGGTTCCCCAGGGGGTCCAGGAACTCCAGGTCCTGTTGGCCCTCCAGGAGATGCAGGTCAAAGAGGTGAAACTGTAAGTGAGACTTTTTTTTTTTTTTAATACTTTGTTTATCAAAAAACTATTGTATATGCTTTTGTGCATTGCTTCACATATCTTCTGTATGCAATCTTTGTAGGGTTCTCGAGGTCCGATGGGTCCCCCAGGTCGTGCAGGAAAAAGAGGTTTGCCTGTAAGTTCTCCATGATCACTGTGGTTTTATCTGAGATGCTTTTTACAGGAAAGTGTCGGAGGAATTGAGCCCAAATTAGAATGCTGAACAGGGCTTCAACTTTTAGTGTTCTGACTGCAAGTGGATGCAGGTAGTCTTCTGAGCTGCAAAGCTGTGCAAATCTGTTTGAATACACTAGTATTTCTACACTTTCTTTAAAAATACTCTGCAGAGAAATAACAAATGCTTTGGAAGCCTCTTTATTTGGAGTGTGTTGCTGTCTGGATGATGGTAGGACCTGAGTTAGCAAATGGCTAGAGTCTGTGTTTGACAATTCAGATAAGGGGTAAAGAAATGAATGCTGAACAAAAAGGCAGATTTTTGGATAAAAATGGCAGAAATATAACAAAATCACCTGTTCCCATGAAACTGCCTTATTCAACTCAAGAGATTCTGACTTCAGTCCAAATGGAAAAACAAACAAAACCCATCCTTTTGTGTTACATAACTCTCTTACAATCCAAGCTTGGAACAAAAAATTAATTGCAAACTTGGGAAATTCAAAAGAATGTTGTCCTGTCCCTAAGCAGAAGTCATATGAGAGACAGGAAAAGTTTATTGAGTAGTTAGTGATGATGATTTCATTGATAAACTGGAATCTGGCATTGAGAAATTTAGCATGCAATTTGGGCTGAGAAATATAGAATTGAAAGCAGAAGCCATTTTTTCCAATGATTCTTGAATTAGTATGAAAAGTTTGAAACTCTCAAAAATACCAAGAATGAAATTGTGGCGGGGGGGGGGGGAAGCTATTTGTACTGGGAAGCCTGAAAGTTGTTGTCTGTAGTCAGGGAATGTAACTTCAGTTGTACTTTAATCATAGTGAAGGTGAAAAGAGCTGTGAGAAGTAAAGATGCAACATGGAGGATTTCATACGGAAAATATGTTTTATCATTATGAGTCTGTGAGAGATCCACAATATTTCAATCTCATCTATGAAAATAATTTGCCATATCCAGTAAAGCAAAGAAATTTCTTAAAAATCTTAAGAATTTCATTATATGAATTATTTAGTATCATGATTACAGGTTTTTTTTGACTGTATTATGAAGCTAAATAGACTAAATTTACCACAACTATAATTCAGCACTACACAGTTTTCTGTCATTATTTACTAATTCTTTGGTAAAAAATTAAGATTCTTGGAGCTGCCCCAACGTCACCTTCTTCTAGCTTTAGAAGTGAAGGAGGTCTGAATGCAGTGTCTAAAAGCAAACGAGGGGTTTTTGAGGTTGGCTTTTTTTTTTTCCAGTTCAGAATTTTACATTTCATCACTGATATTTACAGGGTCCCCAAGGACCTCGTGGTGACAAAGGTGACAATGGAGATCGAGGCGATAGGGGCCAGAAAGGACACAGGGGTTTCACTGGCCTTCAGGGTCTTCCTGGTCCTCCTGTAAGTTGTTCTGTTTTTTCTATAATTTTATTTCCTTGATAGTTAAATAATGTATCAGGAACATAGTTATTTAAAATAGAAAAAAAAGCAAACGAGTTGGGTTTTTTTCCCCGCAAGGTGTTTGTGAGTGGCCTGGCTTGTCTGTACTTACTAATATTTTTAATGCAATTTTACAACACTATTGCATGATGAAGTAACCCGTGCTTTGCAAGATATGTGTTGTCCTACTCTTGTTCCATTTGTGCCAGTTCTGCAGTGACAGATCACTGACAGTCTACGACCTGTCAGCAGAAGACGATAACAAAAGTTGATAGTTTCAGATAAGCCCATTAGAGTGTGAAATGGTTTTTGCCAGCGTTTGAACTCTCTACAGTCAAGGAATCAAATGCAAAATCCCGTGAGGACTGTGATGGTATCTCTCGCTAATATTTGCAAGAACTTCATGATTTCAGTGGCAATTGAAATGCCATGGAAAACTTAATTTTTCTTTACATTGATCCTGTGCAAGAGCTGGAAGGTTCAACATGCAGGAAGAGTCAACAAAAAACCCGAACACCCAAAGCATCTTTCCACGTCATAATAGCATCGTCAGTTACTCTTTTGTAAGCCAATCTGATTCTAAATGTCATGAAAGCAAGGCTTTTCTGCAGAAACAACTTTATTTATAGCCAAGCACCAGTACATTCTATTTATCTAAATTGTGATTACAGTTGTTACTCTGTCTTTGTGACAAAAGAGAACAATAGAATGAAAATGAATCGTAAGAGGGAAAGGTACTACCCATTGTTCATGTATATTATAATCCTATTCATATAGAATTGTGTATATCACACACTACTTCTTTAAAACTAAAGGAACATGCTTTAAATGTGACAATGATACGGTAATTTCTTCTGTTTAGGGTCCTATTGGTGAACAGGGCAGTCCTGGCATTCCAGGCCCATTTGGTCCTCGGGTGAGTATAATGTTTCAGATTTAAGGTTTTTCTTTCTTGGTTTTTTTCCACAATCAGATCTCTATTTCTGCTTCACTTTTATTTCACTTGCTTTCATTGATTTCAGTATCATGTTGTGATTACCCTACTATCTTGCTGAGAGACATTACCTTGTTTAATATAGCAACACTTTGACATAAGTGTAGTTTATAGCTAGATAAAAAGGTCAGTTCAGAGTAACTACAGCGCTACAGTCTCTTTTTACAGACACTTTTGCTGCAGCTGATGCGAAGCCGTATGCATCAGCTGCATAGGCCAAATATGCTAATTGCTACTCTGCCTTTCATACCCCCATGTATGTCATTCACCCAAAAGTAAAGGAGAAATATGACTCCCTTGGATGTTCCCAAGTGACAATCTCTGAGTCTGTATACATGTGGGTGTACAGCAGCTACTCCAGTTTGCGTAGCACCTGGAATTGAACCCACTCAAATGGTTTAGGAAAAAATATACAGCTGATCCAAAGTATATTGGCTGAGGTGATTGACTTCAGAACAGCAACATTGAAACTGTCTTCTTTCTTTTAGAGAAGAAGAAAAAGGGTGATTTTTAGAAGTTTGGTAATAGACACAAATAATTGGATTGCTTTCCTGAAAAGATATTGCTTGTAAAGGGCTGTTTTGTATAACTTTGTTATTAAATGCTACAATACATTCCTTCTTTCTCTTATATTTTCTAGGGTCCCCCAGGTCCAGTTGGTCCTTCCGGCAAAGATGGAAGTCCTGGTCCACTTGGGCCAATTGGGCCTCCTGGTGTTAGAGGGAGTGTAGGAGAAGCTGGACCTGAGGTAAATTGATGGGAATATGGAGGGAAAAGGTTACCTTCAAATAATGAGATTTTTTACAGTCTATTGCATCACTTTCTCAAACATCCATGAGCTCAAGACAAATGGTAAGATTTGATACAGTTTCTCCAACAAATAGCCAGGGTAACTGTGTATTGAAAGGGCTCATTTCTTACTCATTTTCATCTTCCGGACCTGTGAGGATCCCAGTCTCATCCACCTGTGCTCTCCTTAGGCCAACCTGGCGCTACTTCTGCAGTTAGCTCACTGGATCCTGCTGGATCTGCAGTTCAACATGGCTATTTGGCAAGTTGCGTCCTAAAACCTCAGGCCTAAGCATAGGTCAGTTGGTGTATCTGGAACCAGCAGTAGTTCAAAGTCAGTAGTCCCTCAAAGGTGGCACTGGATTAGAACAGCCATGTGACTGATTGCCAGCAGCATACTCCATCATGCCTTGCGTTAAGGAAATCCTTCAGTCCAAATGAACAGCCCAAACTCTAACACTCAGCTCAGCTGACCTTCAGCCTGATCTGAGGTTTACAGACATCAACCGTGAGCTGATTCTCAACTAATGAAAAATAGTTTGACCGTTTTGGAAAAAGTCCTAAACCTTTGCTAAACACCCCAGGCATATTCTACATTTACCGATTTGCGATACCCTGTCATAAAACGTAAGTTATGCTATCCCAAGGAAGATAAGTTAGAAAATTATAGGGATTTGAAAAGGGTGATCTTGATGATCACATGAAGAATTAGAAGGCAGGTATTCTTTATTTTGGGGAAGAAGTGGAAAAGGTGGAATAAAATATATCCCAAGGAGATAAGTTAGAAAATTATAGGGATTTGAAAAGGGTGATCTTGATGATCACATGAAGAATTAGAAGGCAGGTATTCTTTATTTTGGGGAAGAAGTGGAAAAGGTGGAATAAAATAATGAGCAAGACAGAGAAAGCAGTTTCTGCTGGTTTTCTGTCTTGTAAGACATGGTGTTTCCTGTGTTTATCGTGTGCTAGTATTCACCCTATTTCATTTGAATTTCTGCCAATTATCGGTATCTCCACTTCTGCTGAGGCACCAAGACTTGAATGAAGAATCTATGGTAGAGTGTAAGAATATAGCGTGTATCCAAATCCTTCACCTGCGTAATGAGACAGTACAAGAAATATCGCATACCAGTAACTTCAGTTTTGCTTTCCATGGTGGCTCGCTGCAACTATAAATTGGAACCACAAAGCAAGAAATAAAAGTTAACATTTCATTTGTCGGATGCAACGTGTATTAGTTTGGGTGTGTGCTCTGTAGTAAACACTTGGAGCACTAGTTGTGAATTCTGAAGTAATTACTCCCAAAGCAAATGCCACGTTCTGATATACCATCTGATGCACCAGAGCATCAAACTTACAATGAAGGTATGTTACAGACTTTCTGCTGCCAAAGAAGAGCTGGCACAGCCTGCAGGTGGAGATATATTTATTAACAGATATATTCTGTCTCAAGACTCAGTTACCTCCCCAGGTGTCACTATTCAGGCTGACAGAAGGACCTCACAACCCGTCATTCAGGAAAACATACATAGTCAGGAAAACACCTGCTCTGCCAAGTAAGGATGATGCAGATTCTGTCTCTCATACCTGTGGCCAGAAAGCTCAGCACTGTGCGGGATAAATGCAAAGATATTTCTAGTTCCAAATTTTCCATCCAGGCTTTACTAATTGAAAATGTGCCTGAGGCTACTCAGGGGAAGCAGGAATTTTAGATTGCTCTAAAAATCACTTACAGCTGTTGGGAATTTTAAGAAATAAAGTTATTAGGCAGGGATTTGAACAAGGAGGGACAGATGGCTTAAAAAAGTGGAATGAGGAGGCCATTCTTTGATGACATTTTCCAGCTGTTAAGTCTGAAATGGGGAGTAAGAAAAAGTTGAGCAAGGTATTAAGACAGGCAGAGAGAGCACGAAGCAGAGAGAATACCTCACATGCAGTTCTAATCTCTTACCCCTGTTCCTGGAAATGTGAATTGTTTATCTATATCTGAATTTTCCCTGTGCATTAGGGTGACTGGCTGTGAAGTTTTGCTTTTTTAGTGGCTCACTTTGCTATCATTTTGCATAGTGTTTACTCTGCTGTGCCTCTATTGCCTTTTTTGGTTTTTGGGGGTTTTTTTTTGGTTTTTGATTGTTTTTTTGTTTGGTTTTTTTTTTCCAACCTTAGGGTCCACCAGGTGATCCTGGCCCTCCTGGCCCTCCAGGACCTCCAGGCCATCTCACTGCTGCCATTGGTGACATTATGGGACACTATGATGATGCTATGGCAGATCCACTACCTGAGTTTACTGAAGATGAAGCAGCCCCAGATGACCATAATAAAACAGACCCAGGAGTCCATGCCACATTGAAGTCACTCAGCAGCCAGATTGAGACTATGCGCAGCCCAGATGGTTCAAAGAAACACCCAGCACGGACTTGTGATGACCTGAAGCTGTGCCACCCATCCAAGAAGAGCGGTGCGTATAAACACACCATCTCCTGTATGTGCCATGTGATTCTGTCTTATTTCCAGTAGACACTTGTTCACTGGAAAAAAAAGTGTAATACAGATTTTGATGGTCTAAATTGACATTCACACTAGGAACTTGAAAACTTCTTGCCAGTGAAGTATATATTCTAATGTATCCCATATTTATTTATTCAGCAGTATTTTAAAATCTGAAATATTTTATACTTCCATGCAACACTACTTCTGAAAGTGTTTTCACCATGGAATATCACTTATATGATGACAGACCTAGGTTGGTACACCAGTTGTGAATATTTGCTTAATTGCTATTAGCTCAAAATGTTACCTGTGGGCTGACAACCTTCGTGTGCTTTCCATGCAGAATTCTCTGCTGCTGCTCCATAGTGGCAATTCGTAGGTGGTAACGTGCTAACGTGCCATTTAGGACTTTCCCTAATTTATATGGATTACCAGTGATAAATCAGAACAGACTGGAAGGTAGAGATAATTTGCGGCAGGCCTTACCAGCTTTTTCCCTGTTTCCTGAAACTTTGCCTCCAACATCAACATTAGGAAGGGCTGCCACTGGTTTCTCATATGTAGGGAAAACTGTCTTCTAGCCATTGTGTGTTCTGTACGCTCTTGAAGTGTCCAGGAGCTTTGCAGTGGATTTAAACAACCTTAACCTTAAACAACTTTCAAGTCTGCGTTCCCCAGTTTTGAAATATTTGAGATGCTGGTCAGCTTGTATCTTGAAGTAACATTATAGCGTATACCTGATGCACACATCAAAACATGCAGCAGATGATGTGAAACATACACCTGTTTTCCTTGTGTTTTGTACTGTCATGACATACTTTTGCTTATATCTCCCCAGTTATTTCAAGAATCTTAATAATGTCACGGAATCACATTTTATGTTCTTTGTAGGTGAATATTGGATTGATCCTAACCAGGGATGTGTTGAAGATGCTATAAAAGTATATTGCAACATGGAAACTGGAGAGACCTGTATTTCTGCAAACCCATCTACTATACCACGTAAAACATGGTGGGCCAGCAGGTCATCTGATGTAAAGCCCATTTGGTATGGCCTTGATATGAACAGGGGATCACAGGTAACTAAATATATTTAATGTCAAGAATCGACTTCTATGAAACTTGTTTCCTTCTGGTTTAGAGCTTCATCTGCTATTCTGAGCAGATTCTGCTACAGTCAGAACATTATAACTATTGATAGACTGGCTTATATTCAATTGGTTGTTATCATACAGTAATTACAGGAAAGAGCTGGGAGAAACAATGCAAGTGCATCCAAGGCAGGATTGGCTACAAGTCATACCATTGCTGGAAGAGACTTGTTTCTCTTGATCCCAAAAACTTCAACTTCTCTAGCAGTCTACTTCAGTAACTCGTTATCCTTGTCCTTAAAAAGTGTACTTTTACTCTAATATATGATTTAAATCACTGCTGTTTTAATTGAATTCTACCCTTTTTTTCAGAAAGCTCTTTACTGCTAAAAAATACAAAGCTTACTTTATAAATCCTCTCTTTTAATTGAATTCTACCCTTTTTTTCAGAAAGCTCTTTACTGCTAATAAAAAATACGCTTACTTTATAAATCCTCTCAGCTAATCCGTTTTTTAAAAAAGTATGATTGTTATCATATGTGTCAGAATGCTCCATCAGTCTCCAGGCAGACAAAAATTCCACTCTTAGCTTTCTGTCAGGTTTTCCTTCTGTGGTAACTTCTAAAAGCAGGCTTAATGATCCTGACAAATAACTTAAGTTTATGCTGTGCAAAGTATATAATTAATTAACAAGCTTTTGCCATTTTTATTCCTAGTTCATCAAATCAAATTATCATATGTGTCAGAATGCTCCATCAGTCTCCAGGCAGACAAAAATTCCACTCTTAGCTTTCTGTCAGGTTTTCCTTCTGTGGTAACTTCTAAAAGCAGGCTTAATGATCCTGACAAATAACTTAAGTTTATGCTGTGCAAAGTATATAATTAATTAACAAGCTTTTGCCATTTTTATTCCTAGTTCATCAAATCAAAAGCACAGAAAATATTTCCAATTGTTATTTCACAGGAAGTAATTAAATATCTGTAAATATTTGGTGTGTAAAAATAATAGTGCTGTTATCAGTTGGATGCCTGATGGCGGTTCAGAACTTCAACAATTGAGAACAGATGTGATATTGATTGCTTTTTATTGAGATGCTTTCACTTATTGTTAAATTCAGGAGAACTTGCCATGACCCAAGATGTCACAGTTGACGTTTAGCTGCCTGCAGAGCTACACATAGGGTTTTTGGAAGTCAGGTGCTCTTTAGAGGAAGAAATTATCTTCAGGAATACTATAAAAGAATATTTAATTTTTGAAAACACTGTCCAATTTGATAACTAACAGCATGATCTGTGTAATAGTCATATGCACTCCCTACAGAATCTAAATAATAAATGTCCGAGATTGCTAAACAGAGATAACATATTTTTAAAAAAATTACAGTGTCAGTGTGTAAGATTTTCTTTTTTCTTCACCAGTTTCAGAGAAATGTATAAATTTTTAGTCATTCATGACTCCTTCCCCCCGCAATGATTCACAAAGCATGAATAAAATGAAACCTGCACAGGTAGGGAAAATATCTCAGGAATTTTAGAATTTTTGTTATTGGTAGAAAAATTGCTTCTGTTTTTTATAGAAACAGTGGCACATTGGAAAATATTTTTTAAACTTCTGTGTAAGTTAGTTGATAAAGCCCATATGCAAATCTATAGTTATTTCTATATAGTCAAACTTTCTTGACTGTGATGCTTCTAAATACAATACAAAGCCTATAGAAAACAAGCTGCTAAAGTTGCAATATAGCAGGTACACTATAAAAGGGTCTTCTGTGCTTGACATTTCTTATCTAGTTTGAGGTTGCCTTAATACACTATTCCATACGTAAGGTTTAGCTCCTACTGAATCCCTTTTTGAAAGAAGGCAGAATTCATTCCAAAACCTGGCACGTCTGTGGGGACCCAGCTGCCTTTCAGTTGTTCAGCTGCAGAGCTTTACGGTCAAAATTCTCCAAAGTGATCCCTGTTACAGGATGTCTGCATTTCTTTGTCCTCAACTGGCAGCAAATTACAAAAGAAACCAGTCTTAGATTTTATGTAATAGGGCTCCTGCTAGTCATGTCTGGAAAGGGTTACGGTAATGACAGATGTTTCTAAAATTCATGAACTCAATTAATTTTCATGTAATATATGTTGATCTGTTTCTTTATCTTCACAGTTTGTGTACGGGGATACAGCTGTCACTCAGATGACATTCCTGCGCCTCCTATCAAAGGAAGCTTCCCAGAATATCACTTACCTTTGTAAAAACAGTGTTGGGTACATGGATGACCAGACTAAGAACCTGAAAAAAGCTGTAATTCTGAAAGGGGCCAATGACCTGGAGATCAAAGCGGAGGGAAACAGCCGATTCAGATACACTGTTCTGCATGACAGCTGTTCTGTAAGTTTGGGGTTTTTGCCATTTGTTATGGAGAAAAAGGACGTTCGTCTTCCAGTAGTTTCAGTTCTTCCTTGATTTAGGAAAAAATCCACAGAATGGGGTAATTAAAATGCTGCAGAATTTCACCATGAATTGTAGAAGTAACTGATCAAATAGGTATTTTACTACAGTTCTAGCTTCACGTAATAGAAGTCTGCACTATTTAGAGGATATTTACAAATTACTAGTTATTAATGAGCATACTGAGATACGTATCTTGCCATTTTGTATTTTCCAGTATTTGTGTACCTCTGTGTGGAATCACACAAAGAGGTCAGATAACCTGAAGCATTTGTCTGCCAGATGGGTAAGATTATTGCAGCAATACACTGGAGGAAACTCATTGGTACTATGACTGACTGGCTTGGAAAAGAAAATGTTCCTCCCAAAAATTCTTAGTGGGCATAAAAACCAGAAAGTAGTAAATTTTTCATGTTCATTAGCATTCTCAGCCAAGTCCAAGAAACTGCAAAATATTTCTAAAATTAGTTTTGCACTTGAAATGAATTAGAGTACTCTGTGCTTTAAAGTAATTTAGCCCAAGAATATGTATGCAGGTGTGTATTAACACATGGAGAAGAATTTAATAACATAAAGAAAAAATCATCAGTCCAGCTCGAGGAGGAAATCCTGCTGTGTCAAGCTGATGGGCCCGTTCATCAGTGTAAAAGCAAGATACATACACTTTAAAACAACGAAGGTGCAGCACAGGCAGGGGTGTGTTGCTCAGTGAAGATACAGTGAGATCCTTCTGAACTATCAGACAACTGACTCGCCAGCTGGAATTCAGGCTGTTTCTTACATGAACTCTGGCCTAAGTTTTGTCTGTCTTTTTTTTCTTCTCCAGAAACGTAATGGGAACATGGGCAAGACTGTCTTTGAGTACAGAACACAGAATGTGGCACGCTTACCTATCATAGATATTGCACCGGTGGACATTGGCAGTACCGACCAGGAATTTGGAATTGAAATTGGGCCAGTTTGCTTTGTGTAAGAGGAAGGGGGGAAATTAACACACTACCCAGCAACAGCAGCAATTAAACACGTGAACTTAGACTGATTGAAGTTAATCCTGAGACTCTTGAAGTAATGGCTGATATTGGATCAGCATTGTATATACGGTTCTTTTTAAATGCCCGGCCTCCTTTTGAATATTTATTTTACTTACAAACCTTCTGTTTTCAATGATTGAGACCAACTTTTTAGTACAACAGTACAATTTAAGAGGATCGATGACCACCTTTTAAAAGTAATATGAATCTTTTTCCTTGCTTTTGTTTCACATATTTTGAAATTTACAGGTATTCAAAATAGATAGTTTTAATGTGGGACTATGTAAAACTCTAAGGATTATTTCTTTTGCTTGGATGCATACTGAATAACAGAAAAGTAGAGCACTTTTGTGAACCATTGGCTATATTTCAATCATACCTACTCCCTCAACCCCAGTTTGTCTTCCTGCGGGTGCCAGTATGATAGTCATTAACAGAAATCTGTCTTTTGTAGAAGAAAATCTCTTCAGACAAGATCATCTTAATTTGGCATTGTCTTTACTGCAGTTTCCTATGTAATAGTCTGCTCAGAAGAGTATTCCATAGCCATGATTAATTTATGAAGTAAAAATACTACTGGGGTAAATAGAAGTTTTCAGTAGGGGTGTCCCATATCTTAAATTTTAAGGCCAGACTTCACTTCTCACAATTTATCTGTATAATTCTATTAAATTATCCCTAATCTTCAAAATACATCTTAAACCCAATACTTGTTGATTTTCCAATGCTTGCCCATCTAAGAAGCCATTACATATCAAATTATACAGATGTCTTATATATAGTGCCAATTTATGTATGTTGCAAATCATTCACATGTATACCAGACCAATTGCTAATGAAGAGAAAGTAAGTTTAGAAATTCATTGTTTTTAGCTGACATCCAGACATGCATCACCAGTAATTTGACTTATTGGCCTCCAAGTTGTCAAGGCAAGAAAGTTCCATCATTTCTTAGCATGAGCTACCTCATCTCTGGAAGTTGGGATGCATTTTAAATTCCGGATTGCATTTAATTTCCTATTTTTGTTTTAGATAGTAAAAGGTGCTATGCTTCTGTTGTTATTTCGAGAAAGGAGATAGGCAGGGCAAAACCAACAAAAAAAGCAACGGTGCTAAATGACTCTGTAGAAGGCTGATGAAATAAAGATGCCTACTGTCAATGTCATTTTCAAAGCTTAGCTGTTAGGCTTATGGTGTTTGAGAGAACAATGTTACAGTGCATTTATTTGTTGGTCATACAGTATATAGAATGTTTTGTACCACTGACATTCTTTATTTTGTAAAGTATGTGGGTACAAACTTACTTAGTTTTTTTGTTTCTTTATTGCATCTGTGCTCTCCACGTTTTTTGTTTGTTCCTTTAAAAAAAAAAAAAATAAACAGCTGGGGCCATCCCTAAAGAAAGTCATGCACATAGCTTTATTCATGTATCTTTGCAAAGCATTTAATTAAATACATGCTTCTCGCTATGTAAGTGGTTTCCTTTTTGTAGAATTCCTTCCAGTGTGTCCCATATCAGTTCATTTCCAGGAAATTAAAAATAGAAGTATTTACTTTTGTTTTGTTGCTATTTGAATAACTCATTTGCAATGCATTCTCCTGAAGTATTTTACACATAGGAATATAAAGGTATTTTGAATAATGCCCTCTTTGGGCCAGTTTTATACAAGATCGGTATCAATTTGTATGAAGTAATCACCAGCAGTCCTACTAAAGCTACCTAACAAGTATTGTTTGAGACTCCAGAGAAAGAATTTTTATTCAAGGCTGAATAAAATGTGACTTGGCCAATTCCCAGTGTCAATGTAAGTTATCACTGATAGAAAACAGTTTCTGGACAAGCCATAGAGTTGCATTGTAGCAAGGCAGGGAAGAATTTACATTCCTTTCCTCCCTCTGAAAGAGTAGGAGCTTTGCAATTTTCCAGGTTGTCTATATGCATGGACATGGTCCCTACCTCCCATACAGGGGAGAGGTAGGGACTGGGAACAGGGTTGACACTGTTGACAGGTTCATGCTGACATTATCTGTTTGCTTTTATTACCCAAGCAGGAGGTCTATGATTTCTTTTTTACTAGCATGAAATAATTTCTATAAATATGTGACTCAGGAGTTAGCTTATCATATTGGATCCTTGAGAAGTTTTAGATAACGTTACTTTCACTGAACAATCTGAGGTGTAGTGGCTTGCTCCAACACATTCATGCAAAGGTAGATATCCAGTGGCTGTGATCTCTACAGAACACTTATCCAGATGCACAAAATAACATTTGGAGTATAGATGCATGTTTGAAAGTTATTTTTAATCTCTGATTTTCATCAGCAAAGTATTATAATCCATGATTAGTATAAATGTTTTGAGGTTGTTGAAGGAGAATAGTATTTCATTATGAAGGATACTTTTTTTTTTCTTTTCAAGTCTCTCTTTGCATCTCTATCTCCATATGAAGTGTGCAGTATTTCCTCAACTGGGTGCCTTGAGCACTGAAGAAGAGCTTTAACTAGAAAGCACTCTAAGGTAATATTCTGTGAAAGCCATCACTGATGAATCACTGAAGCAAAGTCTCTAACACTGACCACTTTTTACAGTGTATTTTACTTCTAGATTTCTTTCAAGGTAGAACTTTGAAAGAACTCATTCTTGCTGAGGGAGGAAAAAATGTGAAAGATCTTTCAGATATGCTCAGCAGGCCTTGGAGGTTATGATAGATATTCCCAAAAATGAAAAAGTTTATCTGCAAGCACAAAGAATGATATTCAAGTATTGCTGAGCATATTCTTATTTTGCTATTGACTAGTTTTAGTGATCTTTCACTTTTATATTAAATACATATTATATTTTGTAAGGAGTTTAATAATGCCTTCTCCAAGGCTTTTTCTCTTATTCCCGCTTGGCATTTTCTCTTAATTTATTTTGAGCAGAAAGAGATACAGAGGACAAAACTGATCACAGTGCTAGAGTGGATACATCAGTTAACGTGCCTGGTGGTTTCACTGGACAGTATTAACATTGCTTTATATACTGTATAATTCAGTAATATTGTAAAAAAAAAAGTGTTCTTGGTCCTTCTGTATTTCCTAGAGGAGCCCAGCTCTGAATGCATACGTCAAATGTGATCATAGCCTCCCTACTGCATCAGAGCCTTCTTGCAGAGAGCTCTTTATACTGAGCAGTTCTGGATGCTTAAAATGTAAGGCAAACAAGGAATTGATGGATTAAGTCCTCTCTGAACAAGAAAGTTTTTTCAAATCACAATTTTGGATTTATGCACCTCAGTTTTAGAGTGACTATGAAGAGTTTACATTTGGGCTGAATGTTTGCTGAATGTTTGCTCTTTTAAAAGGTTGGAGGAGCAGCTCAAGATGCAATCTCCTCCACCCACCTTCCATACAGACCTTTTCTTTCTCTTCTGTTTTGGTACTCCCCTCTAGCTCAGTGGTTATTCTGTTGTCCCTCTAGCTCAGTGGTTATTCTGTTGTCTCTGGGTGCATGAGAGCATAAGTTCAAATCTCATCACCTCTCCCTCCTAAACTCCTTCCTTGCCTATCTGTTAGCTTCCTTACAGCTGAGTATTTACGATAGCTACAAGTTTTTAATACTAAAGAGATTCTGTAGAGTACCAGAAGTACTACATGCAGTAGAAGAATGCATCAAGCAATGCAGAAATGTAAGAAAAAATGTCACAGCATTATAGCTAGAAACAACACAACCAAAGTCTACAAAACATAACAAGCAAATAGAGGAGAATGGGGAATATTATTTTTTTCCTCTATGAAGGCAAGTAAAGTGTCTAAAAATGGATTAGGAGCAAAAAGCATTATTTTTCTTATTACTGTAGGGTAAGAGCCCCTAGGTTTCTTATCTCCTGTAGCTGCCTGAGATTGAGCAAAGTAGTTATTGGGACTGGTAAGCACTCTCGTAATCTATGGATTTTTTTATTATTTTTTCAGGAAATGAAGGCTATATGAAGGTTTAATACTCGCTAGGCAGTTGGTCTTGCTGAGAGAGGATATTTATAAAAAGAACAGGATTCCGGGAAGACAGAGAGTAAACCGATTGCAAAGGAAGAGCAGAACTAAATGGAAATGTAGAAACAGTAATGGAAGAAAAGAAAGATTTCCTGCAAGTAGGCAAATATCATAGAGAAAACAAGGTAAAAATGATAGTATTAGAGAATGATGGTATTGTCATAAAAAAGTTTCATGACAAAAGGTAAAGCAAAATCAGCAGTTCAATAGCTGAAATTAAATAGAAATGCCAAAGAAACTGCAGACCTGTAGACCCAGGTGGCAAAACTGCATGTTTATGCTACAGAAAAAAAAAATCGTTTTGTTTCAGGATTATCTCCAGTGGATCACAATTTGCTTGCTAGGAGTTTCAAGATTTTGAAGTGTGTGATTTCAACCATGTTCTGCAGAGTTCAGAATATCCATAAAGGACCCTTTATGAGCAAAATTGCTAGGGAGAGAGATTCAGTTTCTTAAAAGGTAGAATGTTTTTAGCCAGCCTATTTTATCTGCCATCATGCTATTCAGAAATTTAGCTTGTGTTAAAAATCAGAGGTAATGCTTACTAATGTCTCAAATAGAGATCGTGAGAACCATCGTGAGGAATATGATGAATTATGATTAAGAATCATCTGTATTAAACCCTGACTGCCCCAAGAGACCATATGTATGGTCACAAAGGGAAAACTAGGTACAAAAGACCAGCTTTCTTGTGAAGTTGCTGCTCATTCCTATGAGGCGATTATTGGCCAATATCTTTAGGAATAGTAAAAGAAACTATCTGCTTTTTCCACAAGCTGAAGAAGAAAGGACACAGTAGAGTCAATGGATGGGACAGTGTTGAGGAGGACCTAAGCAGAGTGATGCAAAGATTAAAACTGAAATGCTTTATAGATTTACACAATATAGGAGAAAACTCAGGGTGCTTGATTGCTAATGTGTCTATTGTCCTATCAGGATTATATGTTTTATAATTCGTTGGGAGAAGGTCTGGAAAAAGTATTAAGGTATCAGGCAACACTAGTTTGAGTCAGATGCTGGAAGAGAATGTTTTCCTCCATCCCCCACATGTTAATTTCTTGCACATTTTTATTTCCTTGCTGTTAGAGTAAGAAGCCATCTTTCTGTAAGCTCTAGCTTAAGGTTTCTCTAAATAATATTTCATAATCATTATGGTCTGTTGTGTTCTCAGTATGAGAGAATGGTGCACTATCAAATGTTTCTATTGCAAAATTAGTTCCTCAATTGAGGTATTACTATCCATCTTCCAGAGAAGACTGCAGCCTTATTTAGGAGTGTTTGTGCAGAAAAAAGCCGTGCAAGTTCATGTCTGACAAAGCATCACAGAACTGCTTTTTGGCCTTAGTCAACTGAGTGAAAAATCTGATAGAAAAAAATCAACCAATTGTAACAAAAGAACGTTATTACAATTCTAGAAACTTCAGCAAAATATTTTTACCTTTGGTAGGGAGCAATCTTCCCTGTGACAAAGAAACACAACATTGACAGAAGACTGTGACAATTGTAGGAGCTGCCATTGTAATTTAGGAGCCTCTGCCCTCTAAATAACACGCTGTATGATTCTACACAAAAATCAGAGTAAGTAAAAAATATTTTCTGCTGCCATATCCATTCAGCCATCTCCTGATAGGAATCTTAATCTCTGCTTTGCAGATGCTACCAAACTGAAAGGAGGAACGAGTAGGCTTTTTCAGGTATCTTGGAGTTACAGTAACAAAGACAGTAAAGCTGAAATGTGAGTTATGATAGGAACATTCACGAAACCCCACTGAAGCAGAAACATCTCCAGTGCCTCCAAGAGTCATCTTTTAATGTCTGCCTTCTCAGTGCATGTGGACGTGGATCCAGGATGGATTCAGCAACAAACTTAAGTTTTGACCCTTAATCCAGAGATGTCCATGGCTAAGGGTATACTGAAAGGAGGTCATGCAGTTTCTCTCATGAACCTCCTCTGGCAGAGAGAAATTTTGGATAGGCATAGCTTTGCCAGGGACAGCTTATGGCAAAAAAAGAAAAGATGATGACCAGCGGCCTTCTAGGAAGGAGACATCACAAGCAGGAGTGTCTGCTGTGATGGGAAAGCAGCAGTATGGGTTACAGGGAATGCTTCCAGAAGACATCCTCTAGGCTGAAGCTATTGCGAAACAAAGAACAGGTGGGAAGACAAGACCACCAGGATTTTGTTCTGGTGGACTTCATTCATTCTGGAGCAGCAATCTCTCAGTGTAGGGTGGACTACATCTCACTTCCTCCCAGATAACAGGTAGGCAGAAACAGTAAGCATCTCCATCTCCCAAATCATAAAACCTCCTGCAAAGTATCTTTCTCTTCTAATACTTTAAATCTAGGTTTCTACAGCTTTTCTTTAAGAGCATAACAAGATATAATCAAGGACATCTGATTACAAGCACATGTTGAATTAAAATGCTAAATCATAATGAAAATATTTCATACATTACTGTAGCTTAAGATTTGTGCTACAAGTGCCTCAATTACTCACACTTCCAGAAGAAAGGCACTTCATTTAGAAATCAGAGCCTGCCAGACCTGACTTCTTTTCCTGGTGACAAGAAATGGGTCTGATTTTTTGAAAGAGCCATTAAGGTTTCAGTCTTGGTTGAAGTGGGTGTTATCTGTAATAAGAAATATATTCTAATTTGGTGACTACAATGAAGTTGTGTTACTGACTGTCGTGGTTTAACCTCAGTCGGCAACTGAGCACCACACAGCCGCTCGCTCATTCCCCCCCCAGTGGGATGGGGGAGAGAACTGGAAGAGCACAAGTGAGAAAAGTCGTGGGTTGAGATAAAAACAGTTTAATAATTGAAATAAAATGATAATAATATTATAATAATAGTAATAATACACAAAGCAAGTGACAATTGCTCACAAATTGCAAAGCACAAGTACAATTGCAAAGCAAAGTACATTTGCGCACCACCTGCCGACCGATGCCCAGCCAGTACGTCACATGGTATGGAAAGTTTCTTTGGCCAGTTTGGCTGTGCCCCCCTCCCAGCTTCTTGTGCACCTGCAAGCCTTCTCAGTCGGTAGAGCATGGGAAGCTGAAAAGTCCTTGGCTAGTGTAAGCACTGCTTAGCAACAACTAAAACATCGGTGCGTTATCAACTTTGTTCTCATCCTAAATCCAAAACACAGCACTGTACCAGCTACTAGGAAGGAAATTAACTCTATCCCTGCCGAAACCAGGACACCATCATAAATAACAACCAGTGCTCCAAAATAACACGTTTTCCAGCTTATATAAATAATGTGTAGCTGACAAGGAACACTAGAAATGAAATTTCTCTACTAAAGCTATCAGGACAGCCATAGCATGGCAAAGTGTGTGTTGGGAAGATCTTTACCTTTTATGAATTCAAAATTCTTGTAGACAGCTCTTTCTCCAAGTTACTGCCTGCAAATAGAGGCTTAAGACTACTTAGCTGATATCACAACAAAGTGAGGGTTATAAATTACACTGCTGCTTATTTAAATGTCTAGCTTCCTTTTTTTAGCAAGGAAAGTTGTTGATCATTAGCCAGCTTCCAGAAGAAATTCTTAGTAGCTATTGAAATTCAGAAACCATCACAACCCCATTATAAGCGATTGTTTGCCCTGGCCTGGTTCTAGCTGCAAACTTACCACTGAGGTGAAGAGCTGCAGAGACACAAACTCATTGACTCCTCTCTTGCCAGTAGCTGTCCCTAGGTGGTTACCTCCAACCTGGAGGACTGCTGAAGCCAAGCTGTTTCTGCAGTGATTTCTCACACTGCACCCACCAGCGTGGGGTGGGGTTTTTAAAGCAGTGCCTGGAGCCATGCAGCTGCTAGATATGATGGCACGGAGAATGCCTTACCTATCACCCAAAGGGAGGTAAGGCTGTGTGAGTGAGTGATTCACAGCTGTGTTCATATGTTGTTTAAAATTAGGGCCTAATCAGATAGCAAAGTATTTCTGTTAGAGAAGGGTTTGCTGGATTGTTGTCGTGTTTTGGGTTTTTTAAACATAATTTCCATAAAGAATGTAGAAAGTAGGTGTTGAAATAGTCCCCATGCCACAGACAATAGTCAGGGAGTCCACGTTCACCGGAAGAAAAGAGCTACACCTTTAGGCGATAACCTGCAATTCATTGGAAAGGTGAAGTTCCAAGGAAATATTAAAACCTGAATTAGTGATACCTTAAAGCTGTTGGTATGATCCAGGAACCTCTTTGAGGCAGGGTTTTTTGTGGTTTTTTTGTTTTGTTTCTTTTCTTGTTTTCCCCAAAGAGCCATAGTAATGTGGTGCTATGAAGTGTATGAATATCAACTGGTGTAACATATGACTGAATAAGCAGCTCTGGATCAGAATGAGAAATTTCTTATATCAATCTTATTACTGCGTAGGCAACTTCTTTCCTTGTTTGTTCGTGCCTCTCTTTCAACTTTGTGCCTCTCTTTCAGCTATGTAGACTACAGAATTTTTTTTTCTTTTCTCCAATACAACTTTAAATTTGTATGCCAAAGGAAGATGCATTTGAATATGTGCCTAAAAATCAACTTATTTTGGAGCTTGAAAGCAGGTGGTAGTGTTTCCATACAGCCTTGAAAGACCTCTATGAGTTACCTTTGTGAAAGGGGGTTATTCCCAGAAGTGCTGTAGTCTATGAACTTGATGTACTGTTCTATAGCAGTGAGTAATGGTGCTGCTAGCCTGAAAGTGTCAGGTAAGATTATTTTTTTTTTAATTGTATTTCCCATGTAAAATAAAAGCTAGAGCCTTTTGCAGGCTGACACAGTAAATCGGAGTAAAAAAAAAAAAATAGGATTAGACTCTAAATCTTCCAAAGGCTAGCCTTATTTTCTGAGCTAATTCTTGTTTATTAACCTGATCTGTTTCATGTTTCTATTATCTTGAAGACCTTTCTATAAAAGTACAGAAGTATCAGAATCACAGTGGCTTAATAAGTGACCCTCTGAAAAAAATGAAGGTATTTGGGTCAAGTAAATTATTTTATGGTGGTCTTGGCTATTTCTTTATGTTTTCTGCAAACGTTCTAGTAATCATCTTTCATTATTAGAAATTATTAATCAAAGACTTGATGACTATATGTTGTCTTCAGAAAAAAGCCCCCAAACTTTCAGTTTTAAGGTTGAGTAATTGCTACCAGTCATTCACTCAGCCACAGCAGTACTGGAGATTACAGAAGCTTTTTTTTTTTTTTGCTGTGCAGATTAAGAACAGGTTTTTCCAATGCATTTTTCCACCAGCCAGCATTCTTACGAGCTGCTTTCATAAAATTTCAACTCCAATCAAAAGACTTCCTACCATGTAATTTATGTCAGATTAATATTAATTACATACACATAATTCTTATCTTCCATAAACAGTAGCTATTTTCACCATAAAAATGAGGCGGCTTCCTGCGAAAGCCAATATTTTTTATGAATTGTTGACACTACTGTTTTATGTTGCATTAAGTACAGTCATGCCCATGTTGATATTGCATTTGTGCTGTTAAGGTCTCCCCAGACCCTCACTATTCTGCTTCTGCGTGGGCAGAATTCCGTGATGCCAGAGCAGGGCAGTGTCTTGGCTCAGACTCAAATCTGGTGAGGTTTCTTAAAAACCAGCATTTCTCTGCCCAGTTTTCCAGCTTGGCCCAATCCAGAAAGTCTTCTCAGAGGATGCATGATCCATAATCATCAATGAGAACCTTTAAGAATCTGAATTTTTTTTCTTCCTAATTTTTGTTGTAGAGGATCCTTAATGACCCTGGGCTGTGGAGCAACACGTGGCCATGCAGTAATGATGTGGGGGCAGGCTCTGTATCTTCCTTCACAGGAAAGACAGAGTAGCATCTATCAGCATCTACCTCTGGGAGAGATTTCACCGCCCAGATTCTGGTGTGCGGCTAATTTCCTTCTTCTGGCCTGAAGCTCAGGCACCACCAGACTACTGTGGTAATTACATCTCCTTGAATTTTTGCTAAGATCTGGGGATGACTTAGTTGTGCAGCTCCAATGGCCATAAAAAATATCAAGATGCTTAGATTGTCACCTTCATCAAATGGCTAGTGCCTCTAGTCTGCACTGTGGGAGACCCTTAGGCCATTTATTTAAGCTGCCATCTGAAAGGATAGTAGCCTATGACTGCCCATTTATTTACACTGAGGCAGGTTTTTTGGGGGGGAGGGAGGATTAAGCTCTTCTATTTCCTCCAAACTGATCTGCCTAGGTGCATGGTCACTGTTTTGGATCTTGCTGTCAGAGCTGAATCCATGCTGATTGATAGTCACAGAAGCTCACCATGCTTGAAAAAATGAGCCACTGGATGGAGAGGAGTGGAAAAAGTAAGAAAGAAAATTTCATAGTATGATGCCATAAACCGCATCCCTTAGGATTATCAAGTTTTCCTTCAAACAAATTATCTTAGAAAAATCAGTTGAAGTGGTATCAGAGTTGTGTCCTGCCTTATTAATTTGTTTAAGGAAAGAGATACAAATAGTAAAATAAAAAAAAAAAGTCAGTTTTATGAAACAACAAGGAGTTTTATTAAGATATTTTATTATGTGTCTCTGTAAGGAATAGACCAACAACCATATAAAAGCTTACAAAGATGGTTAACCTTCAACACTATAAATGTGTTAACGTGACAGAAGTAGTTCACAATTTTGCATCTTTATTGACTTTTACAGAGTGAAGGGAGAAAGTTCTCGACTATGACATGCCAATGACGATCTTTGACAGGAGACATTTACAATTGCTTTAAATCCTTTTTTTTTTTTTAGCAAGTCAATAACCCTGACTTGCAGAGTTAGGAGTGAAAAATACATTAGCACCATCATATTAGTCTTTTACACTTCCCTAATTTTAGTGGTCTTGACCAGCAATGACAGGAAAGTAGAGAAGCACCTTTGATAACAGAATACAATCCAACAATAAAATTATGGTGACTACTGACATTAAGGTATTAAACTCTTAAAATACACTGTACTTTTTCACAGCTAATCAGTACAGAAATAGACAATTTTGTACCAAATTATTCCACTGAATTGACCAATGCGTCCAATGTGTTTTGATTGATTTCTTTGATTGATGTTTGGTTTGACTCATCAGACACTTCCCAGTTTCTGTCCATGTTGAGGTAGTTGAAACAGGGAGGTCTTTCTAGCTTTATGGACTGTATCTTAGAAAGAAGGGTAAACTTTGATACTGGGAGCAATCAGTGCTTTGTAAATTGGCTAACATTCAACTAATAGAACACAGTGTTGTTTTATTAAGTGTTGAAGTTGTATATAGCACCACGGAGACATGTTTTGAAGATGGAATTTGGTAAAAAAAAAAAAAAAAGAGCAAAAAAGCATTTTTACTGTACTTCGTGTAATAGCGAAAAAAATAACCCTTGATATCAAATTGATTTTTCCCCCAGAAATTTTGTTAATAAATAACTGGGATACAGATGGTCACCTGTACTAGCTGACAAGGCTAAAACAAAGGAGCACAGTTGGAGTGTGAATCTGTTTGCTGGGGTTTCAGAAAGAGCAGGATCTTTGATTTATAAGAAGCAGACCGGGCCAATGTCCACGCCAAATTCCTGATCAGGACCACCGATATCTATGGGTGCAATATCAACCACAGGCAACCTCATTGTCTTGCGTGTTCTGTATTCAAAGACTGTTTTACCCCATTCACCAGTGTGTTTCTGTGAAGTTGAAAAGAAAAGAAAAAAAAACCACCAAACATATTAGAGAAATCAGTGTTGGGCTATCTGAAAGCGATCCTACAGTTTACTGGATTTCATACTTTCTCTTTGCTTATTAATGTGTCCCTCTCAACACCATGAAAACTGGTTGCAGTCTCTGCAGAAGTGAACATGTAGATAGACATTCTTCATTTCTGGACCTTTTATGCAAGGTCTTGTGGGGTTGTAGACCTTGTGGCTCAGAAGGGATGGGATCCCTGACGGACAGTAGGGTACTTGATCGGTGCCAGCGCCCTGACTTCGGACTGGCATATGCTCTGCATGCTGCGAGATGGTACAAATGGCTACTCTGTTTGGAAAGTGGTTTTGGCCTCAGGAAAAAGTGACAGTGGTAATGAGGTAGCTCTTCGTGTTCGTGTTAAAGAAATGGCTGCAAAGTAGATGTGTTCATGCATCCTTAAACAGCAGGTTTGCCATATATGTCAGTGTTTGTTGAGCTTTTGGGACCTTAAACGGCAGGAGAGAGAAACTGTGGATGGTGTTACGGTGTTTTGTGTTTGTGACTGAAAAGGCTGCAGATACTCGTAGACCAACATGCTCATCAATGTTACTGATCCTCTCCAGCACTTTCTGCTGCAATGAGCAAGGCACAGTGAAGCAATATTGCATCTGCAAAATGACTGTGTTTGCCCCTTCCCATAATCATAGCCCATGGCTCGAATCAGCTAGCCTTGATTTTTTTGTATGACAAAGATGATTCCTACTGCTCTTAGTTTTAGAGTTGACAAGGGATGGATCAGAGCTTGGTTGCTGTGAGTTCGCTGACTTTGACTCTAAAGGAGATACCTATAAAGCACAGATTTAAATGGGAGCACACCTCACTTTCTACAGTTGCTACAGGAGTGACACTTCAGGTGTACAGAATCTAAATTTCCCCAATTAGGTGTAACTGTGTCCTTTCCTTACCCAGGCCATGCAACGCTCTCTCTTCCTTTATTATGGGTCTAGTCCTCTAGAGGGAATTATTTATTAAACTACCATACTAAAGTCTTGTTTACTTACAGTACAGCCATCTTCCAGAACAGCATATGTGAATTTGCTGTTTCCTTCAGCCTTGATCTCACTTTCCATAGAGCTCATCAGTTTCAGAGCTTTTTTAACATTTCCACTGGCTTGATCCATGTAGGCAATGCTGTTCTTGCAGTGGTAGGTGATGTTCTGGGAGGCACGGCTTGAGAGGATGCGGAGGAAGGCCAGCTGAACTTCCGAGACATCCTCTGGAAGCTCAGGATCTCCATAGCTGAACTGCAGAGTACAACACATAAGCAACAGTTTTTGTTTAATCACGTCTAGGGACAGGCCATATAGTTATTATTTCACACGCTAAATGTTTAGCTTAGTTTAATTTTAGGATTAGTTATTAGTACGTTGCGATGTACGTGAGTACAATACGTGTACTACCTTTTGGGCTGTTAACTGTGGTAATTTCTTACCTGGAAGCCTCCATTCATAGATTCTCCAAACCAAATGTGTTTCCTTCCACTGCTTTCACTGGTCCACCAGTTTTTCCTTGGCACAGTGCTGGGATTAGCATTGAGGCATGTCTCACCAGTTTCCATATTACAGTATACTTTTATAGCATCCATCTTGCAGCCTTGGTTAGGATCAATCCAGTACTCTCCTAGAGGTAAAAAAAAATGTTAAGGGAGGGGCTTAATATATTCAGAGAAGAATCTGACTGCATGATGGTGAAGCTTATTTCTATGCCAGATTCCTGAGCCAAAATAGGAAGCATATTAGTTTTGACAGAAGAGATGCCACAGAAAGTAAGATGATATAAAAATATACTGAGTTCATGTGAATACTGTAATATGACTGACATTTGAAATAAATATAGAACTTACACTTGTGATGGGTTTCTTTCCATAAAATTAAACAAATGTTCACTTATAAGCATGTAAGGAGTAGAGTTGAAGTCAGTGTATATACTGTGTAAATGCATAGTAAATTAAAGTTTAAAATTATTATTAAATTTATCATCTTTATCATGACAATTGTTTTTTAAAAAAATCAAATTTGTATAGCAGATCTCTGCATTTAAATACTCAAAGACAATAGCATTCATGAAAAAAAAAAATAAAAAAATCAAGATCTGCTACCATTGGTGAAAATAAAAACCTAACATACCACTCTTGAGCTCAGGATGGCAGAATTTCAGATCTCTGCAGTTACGAGCTGGATTCTTCCGTGACCCATCAGGACTAATGATGTTTTCAATCTGGTTGTTAATTGATTTCATTGAAGATATGATGTCACCCAGATTGATATAATTTTCTTTTGGCTCATCTTGATATTCATACCCATAGCCCGCTGGACCTTTTTCACCATTACCACAACATCGACCAGGAGGACCAGAAGGACCAGGAAGACCAGGCTGGCCTGGTGGACCCTAAAAAAAAAAAAATAGAGAACATAGCGCTGAGTAGAGATCACAGGTTAAAACTAAAAGTCTGTGTGGACCCTGATCTTAAAAACTGAGAATTCTCACATAAACATTTAAATTTACTTATTCATTAAATAACGGCATTTGCTATGTATAAACATCTGTTAGACTTTCTAGGCCTTTATTTTCCTAAAATTGGAATTTTCTTTTCCTAATTTTGTCAAGCTGTGACTGTCCTTCTGTCTGGGCTTTGAGAAGGACTCCTCTCCACCAAAATCCAGAGAATAACCATTTCTTGGCTTTAGGAGAAGTGACTATGCCAGTCACCTTTGCACTGCTGGCCTCTCTAGAGGAGTCTAGGAAACCCGCTTCATAGCTTCCAAGACGCAAAGGGAGTCTGTACTCTGAAGTGAAGAAGAAATCCTGCCTTCCCATTGTACACAGAAAAGTCAATGATTATCTGAGACTAACACAATGCCCAGTGCATCAATAATTACACTGAACTACAAGTGATCTGTATTTTTTTGGATTTAGCCTTGATAGCTAGATACCTCCTATCACAAACTCTGTCCATGAAGTACAGAATTTTCTGAGGGAGATATTTAAATGGGAGAGCACCCTATGTTTCATGAATAATCCCTGAAGATTTGTTTGAGTGTGCACAATTTACTTACTGCAGGGCCACTTTCACCTCTGTTACCGCGAGGGCCAGGAGGACCAATTGGACCTGGATAGCCACATGTACCATCTTTTCCAGGCGGCCCAGCTGGTCCTGGGGGACCCTAGAACAATGTTGAACACAAATAATATGGTCAAAATAGTTTATTGTGAGATATTTCAAACATTTTTCTATGATTTATCAGGTGTCTTTCTTCAGCTATTGCCTGTTAAGATGGCCAATTTCAATTATTATTTTTATTTATTTATTTTTAAACAAACAGTCTGAATCTTCCTTCCAGCTACGCTAAGTAAGGATTTTTTCTTACCCTTGCACCTGAAGCTCCTGGACTTCCAATTGCGCCTTGTGGACCCAGGGGACCCTATGAAGAAAAGATAAATAAGTCATACACCTCCCAGTAATATTTTGTACCTAGCTGGATGTACCTTAAATAGAGACATTGAAACATCTTTAAGATTATAGGAAACACATCCTTATAAAAAGCCTATGTCAGATATGAGAAAGGATGGTTGCCATTCTTTAACCAGAAAAAATTATCAAATGTTCTCTATATGAAAAAATATTAGTGATGCGATACCATCCAAAATGCAAGAAAGCCAACTGACATCAATGAGCTTTGGATGAGATCTTGTATTCATAAGAATACATAGCTATAAGCTCAAAATGCTGCATATTACCATAAAATCATATTACCAGTAAAGTTATTTAAATAATTTGATAAACACTCATATTTTCAAATGCATTAAAAAATTTGCTCTATGTATGCAACACAAAGAACTAAGCCATATGTTTAAAAATGATTAATCATCTCGATGTCATAGTGTAAATAAGAATTTATCAGACTTTTTTTTTTTACTCATAAATGAGACAACAGGTTATATCGTGTTGTTAAATAGGTTGGTATTGGTGGCATTTATAGTTAACACTTTCATCTTTTTGCCGTCATTGGTAGATTAACTAGGTGAGTTTTGGTTCCTTCATTCTTACTTGTATCATGAGTGCTATTAACAGCTCTTTTCAGTATAAATCTCTCAAAATTTTTACTTGTCATAAATACCTAGGGCATGCCTGTCTATTACCCTTCAATCCTTTTAGCCATTAAGAACCGTTCAAAACGGTAATGAATGGTTACAATTCAGTAGTTTACAAAGTTTATAATTTCATGCCCATTTTGCCCTAATGTTAGTTACTGCAAAAGATGCATGACAGAAGAGAGGTCTTTGGACTCTGAGTAGCTTTTTCATGGATTTAGATGTCTGTCTAGCATAGATTTCTAATAGACAAATATTTCAACCCCTATTTCTATCTTTTATAATTTAATCAAGAATAGCCTATATAAATGAATGGGAAAAGTGTTTGTTCCAGGAAAAGGCAGACATGTAGCTGAAAGGCATTTTAGCAAACCCAGCTTTAGCTCCTAGCAGCTTCTTCCAGTTCTTCATTAACACTTATTTCAGGTTGATTCAGGGAATCTGGACTTTTGAACACATTTGACAATCAAATTACACAGGTTCTTTATGCTTTTTTTTTTTTTCTTTCCTCGGTAAATTAGTTAAGGCTAACTAGTTACCTGACACCCAAACCACAGGAACTAAGAACAGCTGTAATTCCCAGTCCAATGCAAAATACTTACAGGAGGACCAGGGAGACCAGGGGTACCAGGAAATCCTCTGTGGCCCTTTATGCCGTTGCTGCGCTTTTTTTTCCTCGGTAAATTAGTTAAGGCTAACTAGTTACCTGACACCCAAACCACAGGAACTAAGAACAGCTGTAATTCCCAGTCCAATGCAAAATACTTACAGGAGGACCAGGGAGACCAGGGGTACCAGGAAATCCTCTGTGGCCCTTTATGCCGTTGCTGCCTCTTTCACCAGTTTCACCTTTATCACCACGAGGACCTTGAGGACCCTTTAAGAGTAGATTTGCAATAAAAGGAATATATAAAGAAATAAGAAAAACGCCCAAATAACAGGAAACAGTGAATGTATGATATCACAAATACTTTAAATAGGACTTACAGCAGGACCTCGACCACCAGCAGGACCAGCAGAGCCAGGAGGGCCAGGTGGACCCTGTGACACAATAAGAATAAGATGGCATGGATCACTTGGAGTTGACTAGACCGCCTTTTTACTTCCAGATAAGCAGTACGTTCAAAGCCAGCAGCCGTTCGGAAACAAGGGGAAGCTCCACACACACTATATAATCAGCGAGAACTTTGGTCAGTTCCTTTTCCTACCAATGTTATTCTTACTCAGCTGCTCATAGGCACTGATTGATACATACCACATGCACTAGACCCCTTCTTCATTTTGTGACGTGCTCAGTTCTCAAGCTGTGCTAGTGTCAGCACTTCTCAGAGATAACTTGAAGACTTCCAAAGTTACTCCCATAGTTTAAATAAATAACATTGCTTGTGCTGCATGAGCACCAGATGGGATGGAAATTAAGATGGGCCTGGTGGGATGATGTACTTTTTGGCATCCTAAGGAGTACGTGGATTTTGCTTATCTTATATACAGCTATCAGGAACATAAACTGTGATGTCTTTCCCCTTAATATTCTTATAAAAGAGGTCCTCAATGCCAAGAAACTGTGACAGTAACAAATGTATGACTCTTCCGAACTTCCACTTTATTACAGCATGAAATGGACTTTGCATAGGAAAGGTATGTAAATAAGCAGTAAGCTATTTACTTTGGTCTTACCTGAAATCCTCTTTCACCAGCTTTTCCAGGTGCACCGTTGTTACCTGCAGGTCCAGGGTGACCAGGAGGTCCCGGAGGGCCAGGAGAACCACTTTCACCACGGTCACCCTGCAGATAGCCACAGTTGACAGGATAAGAAATTTAGTGTTTTACAGAACTACAATGTAAAGAGTATATTCAGTGGAGCATAAGAGATTCAAGGAACAAGTTACATAGCACAGAACTAGCTATGTATATTGTCATCTCTACATAACATTTGTTTGGCAATCTAAAGATATTGGTGATTCCTTACTTTGCCTCCTGGGGATCCATCACGTCCAGGCAAGCCATCTGAGCCAGGGTTACCCTGGAAAAAAGAGTGGTACAGTTTGTTCATAAGCTGGACGATGAATAAACAGCTTCTTTTCCAGTAAGTTTAAATAATGCTCATCAAAGAAAGAGAAAGTTTTCAAGAAGGAAGAGTTCCTGGAGGTGGAAGGGCCCATAAAAGATCTGTCAGACCTGCATTACTTTGTAGACGTACAGGCAGCGCAGTCTCTTGTTCAGTTCCAAGTGAGACAGAGACATGGTCCACAGGTAGTAAAAGGTATAGCAGAGACAGCAGGCTACTCGACCTCACATGAGGATGTAATCTGCCCAGGCCCCTGTGCATCAGGCACTTGAGGGAGCTTTTGTGAACCTTAAAGCATATTTACTCCCCAAGTCTCCTGTTTGTAACTCACAAGCTAGCAGGAAGGTCTAGCACATCCACTCACATCTCTGCCAGGCTCTCCAGGTAAGCCTCTTTGTCCAATAGGACCTTGTGGACCAGGACCACCGCGTTCTCCTGGGACACCATTGGTACCTGGTTTACCATCTTCACCCTGAACAAAAAGGGAAAGGATTTCGTTGCAAATAATGTACTTATGAAATACGATCATATTACACATCTTTAATTAAATATGCAGTGATTATGAAGGAGACCTAATAAAGTGAAGGGCCAGTGTGACTTTGGTGATTGTGAATACTCAAAATAAGAAAGATAAATACTTGGCCAAACTGGTTTCTTTTCATTGCTAGTAATATTCATGCAAGGCCATTGAACCCAAGGAGCGTTCCTTATTGTTTCGTCAACTAAGAAATAATAAATGGGTAAGTCTCTTCTTATGTACCCAAAAGCAATAGCCAAAGCAGTTAACAAAAAAATGCTGGTCTATCACAATATTAGCGATAAAATACAAACCAAGCCTCACACCACCTTTTCTGGAGGGAAGTGAAAGTATTTTCCTGTTTGGGTCATAATATTTAAGCAAGAAACATATTGAGAATTAATCAGAGATAAACAACTTGTGGTAGGTGAAACTATGACTCAATTCTTGTCTCAATGAGAGTTTATAGCCCATTGCCCTCCTTAAGCGGGTGAAGCTGGTTATATACTTCTAGATAATCTCATCCAGGACTCTTGGTAATAGAGATTAAAGACAACCTCACATCCCACAGCTGCTGGTTACTGGATGTTTTTAAAGCCTGATCTTACAGATGTAAACAAAAAAACCTGTAAATTCTGTAGTCTCTGGACTAAAAATACAACGCGTCATTACTTTTTGTAACACAAAGCAATTTTTAGCAGCTGGATTACAGTTGTTGTGTAAGCTTTGAGGCTATTGCTGCAGTGAATGCACTCTCACCTTGGCACCTGCCATACCAGGTGGGCCGCTTGGGCCACGCAGACCTGGCAAACCTGTGTTACCCCGGCCACCAACGATGCCTTGAGGACCTGGTTCTCCTGGTGCCCCCTGTTTAGGAAAAGGTCAGATCAGTCAATACTGAGGATCTTCAATGTTCAATAGGTGGCTTCTTATTCTTGACAAACATAATCCCTGTCAATTAGTATAACGGTCCCTGGCTGGACGTGTACTTACCCTTTCTCCTCGTGTGCCTGGTGACCCTTTTTCACCTGGTGGGCCGGGCTCACCTCTCGTTCCAGCAGGTCCTGGACTGCCAGGAGAACCAGCGCTACCCGGGGGTCCGGGAGGCCCATCCTTGCCTGCAGGCCCTGCATTACCAGTGGGACCTGGACTGCCCTAAAAGGAATTTTAAAGAGAAGAGTGTGAGCTGTATTATCTGAGTAGCACATGCTTACTGGTATCGATCTTTCCTCATGAAAGCCAACCAGACTTGATTCATTGCCTGAAGGTGGATTTAGGGGCCAACCTCTATGCACCCAAATCTGATCTGGTCTTATAAAGAGTATCCTTTTGCCTACCGCTTTCAAACCTGATTTTTTTCTCCCTACTGTCTGGACATACAGTTTGCATAATACAACACCTGCACAGTTTGGATGCCCAGTGTTTGTAATGCATCCAACACAGGATACACCTTCCTTACCCAGGGCTCTGCCACATAAATTTGAAATAGTTGCAGACCCCACTGATTTCTTGAATTACTCATGCCAGATACCTTTGAGGTGGTGTCTTGGACATGTGCAAAATGAAATGTCTTTCATTAAAACTCTTAGCTTAGCCAATAAATGGAAAGAATCACCTTGACTTTAATAATACCTTAAATAAAATCTTACTTTTTCTTTTTACTCAGCAATATTCTAATTCACATCTGTCTGTAACTATAAGACAGAAAATAAAAATCTGTTTGTTCAAATATAAAAGTTTTCTTACTTTATATCTCAGTTACAACAAAAGATAACTTATAATTTTTGTTTTAAAATGAGTAAATCCATTGTATTCTTTGTATTTTCTTAATTTATAAAGAATCAAAATCAGAATCTAATTTTTACTATGTGAGTCAAAAGTAGGTGCACGTTGAACATGTAAGGATATTATGAAACAGCTTTTCTTCACACACAGATATTGCATAAAATATGGGAATTAACTGATGCATCAGCATAAATTTGTATAATAGGACACTGCAGATTGGTAGATTAAACTTCACATGTAGGCCATATCATAAGAGAGAAAATTTGCCACAAGAATCTCTCCAAACTCCTCTGTGCCAAGATAATTAAATCTTATGCCATTCCATTCTACAGGCAACTAAAAAAAATTCTCAACAGTGATCTACTAAATGTAGTTTTGAAAATACATCTCAATTCAAGATCCTGAATTGAATATTTTTTGCATCATAAAAGAGCAAGAAAGAAGACAGGATGTCTGCCACCAACAGAAATACTCAAGGACCTGATCTAGGAGAAGGACTCCACTAACTCTGCTGGGCTTTGGAAAGCAAACCGTAATAGAAGGAGTATCAAGACAGTAAGTGAATGAATTGCTATTCCATATGAAATAAGATGAGAGTAAACTCTCTTTTGCAGAATTTTTTCCCCCAAGTCCAAACTTCATATTCAGAATGCTTTTGCTTATGTTATATTCATGTCAAGGTACATACAGCTTAATATAGTTTAATATAATAATATATGTCTAAATATATCCACAAGGTAAGAATAAAAGAAAAAGGGGGATAAGACAACTTACATTGCTACCAGGAGGACCAGGTAGACCACGAGCACCAGGGAAACCAGCAGCACCCTATAAGAGATCAATACTTTTAGTTGTCATTTTCTGAAGATTGGAAAAACATGAACAAATTGATTTTTATACAACAGCTGACTTCTTTGAATTATATTTAGCTGTTTTCCTTAAAACCTGAATTAAATGTCCTGGAACTGACCAAGAGGTTCACAAGTTTTTTTTATTTTTTTTTTTTTCCAAGGGAAGGTCCCACATGTACCTCAAAGGTGAACTAATGGGCTCTGAGAAACTTGGCAAAGATGACATGTAAATCTAATAACTGTTGAGATCAGCCATTTTATAGCTTTGAGTCATTGTGCCAAAAGCTGTTTTGGCACCTTACTTATATTAATATCAATGTAATCCAGATAACTAAACACCTCAACTTTAATTACTGCTTCTGGAACACTAATTATTCTTGAACTGCAGGTATTAAAGTCACTGAAGGTCTTGTTTTTCATTTACATCGTTTGTTGTAACAGATAGAGTCATTTATCAGTGACTAAATCAAAGAGATACTCACAGGGCCTCCAGGAGATCCACGTTCTCCTTTTGTTCCTTGGGGACCAGGTGGACCCTACATGGAAGGAAATAGATAAAGCAAATGATTTGACAGATAGATTAAAATTATAGGAAGTCATTAAGTTTCAGGCAGTTTAAATGCTTGCACTTGGGCCTAGCCACCTTGAGGCTGAGGGAGAACTGAAGAAACCTCTCTTTGTAGCAATAAGGAACAGCAAAAACTTACTGGTGCACCAGGACCACCTTGTGGACCTGCAGCTCCAGGGGGTCCAGCCTCTCCTCTTAGACCAGGTGGGCCTCTTTCTCCTTTCCCACCAGGTTCCCCATTTTGGCCCTGTAGAAAAATTATATTGTTATTTTACGACTCAAAAAATGCAGATGATATCACTATGATAAAAAACCCTATCCGGATACTCTTCTGAAGGGAATTTAATTATTAAATTAAATGTCAAATCTATTGGTCTACCAGTACAGGAAGGGAAGGATAAAGAAACTTTGCTCTATATGTGACTGAGTACAGAAAGAGTAGCAAATTATTCAAATGTATGTAGCAGGTATGTATATTAAAGGGGTTACAGTAAGCCTTTCTGAGATGTGGATGAACTTAGAGAAACTAAAAACTTGATAATCATATTCAATTGCTTTTAACTATTTATACTTACTGGAGCTCCAGGGAAGCCAGCAGGTCCAGGAAGACCTTGTTCTCCTCGTTCACCCTGCAGAAAACAACATGTCAGCAATGGAAGGTGTTAGAAAGATAGGCTTCACTTTACAAGTTAGAGAACACTCCCATGAATACCGCTGAAGTTTCTTTGTCTTATCAGCCTTTGGAGGAAACAAAAAAGCCCAAACCAGTTGCTCCTGAGCTCTAAAAACAACTGTTCAGGAATTATCTGATAATTATCTGAAGTGTGACAAACTGATCTCAGTTACACCTGTATAAACCCTGAGCACAATCCATGGTATTTCCCCAGATCCAGCTGACATCCAAATATGCTGTTTTATCAATCTAAAATATAAATATAAGAGTATTTTAAAATAAGTTTACTTAACTGTAAGACAAGATGGAAACAACTATTCCTCACACTCTTGGTCTGACCTGTCACCGCAGCCCTCCGACCCCTTTACAGTGTTAAAAGCACTGATTTTCTGAAGTCCTTAGCACTTGTAAATCCCAAGAGTCAACAGGAGCCGAATGTGCTTAGTTTGTTTTGAACTCAAGCCACATGTGTTCCTGAGAGGGTAGGTGCAACACTGATGTCTATACTAGGCTAGAGGAGCCATCGTAAAGTTATACTGTAAGAAAAGTACTATCACTTACAGGACCACCACGGGAACCCACTGGACCTGGGGCACCTGCTGGACCAGTCTCTCCCTGTAAGGAACAAGAATGATTACTAGGCATTTTTCTTCTTCCCATGAGACAGCCACCAGTGTGACTGTTTACAGTATCAAACATCATTATGGAGGATGCTTTACCTTATCTCCAGGTGGGCCAGCAGGACCAGGAGGACCGATGGGACCTACATTACCCTAAACAGTTAGAAAATAATATACTTTGTATCAAAATATGACAATGTTAATTCCTCTATTTTGGTCAATAGCATTTATGTTCCCATGTAAACAGGTTGCTAAAGATGTTTAAATGGAAGTAAGTCTACAATGCCAGTATGTTGTTGCACACTATGTTTTGGAGTGACACTCCAAGATCACACCATTTTGCGATGTGAGAGATCTCCAATTGATTTATCCTCTCCCCCCCCCCCCCCCCCCCCCCACCAACTCCAAAAAAAACCAAAAGTTGCACACTATGTTTTGGAGTGACACTCCAAGATCACACCATTTTGCGATGTGAGAGATCTCCAATTGATTTATCCTCTCCCCCCCCCACCCCCCATCTAAACCTAATCCAAAATCACCTGAATTTAATAGGTCGGTCTCAATGGTAGACAATAAAAGTTATCCATTGCCCTAACTTTTCATATAGATAATTGGTCCATATTTATTCAGTATATGTTCAACAATCTCTTGACAGCTCCCTGACTTTTTTCTTTCTTGAGAATTTAATGCGTACCTGATGGTTTGAAATACATTTTTTATATTTCCTCCAACTCATACAAGCTGCATTTTTATAATTGTCATCCCTCATTATTTTGATGTATATACTGCTTGCATGTACTCATTAGATATATGTATATATTTCAAGTGTCTGTTTTATGTGTATAGCTATATAGATGTATAAATATATCATATATAGTAACTTGTAGAAATATTCTATATGGGAACACTTACTTACTATCGTGATGTCTTTTTGCGCTTCATTATAACCAGCATTTTCCTCACCAGTCAGCTAGATTTAGGAAGCTAGTAACATTTTCTCTACTTTTGTATTGGTGCTTTCCCTCCAAAACATTTTCCCAATTAATTGTAATATTCTGCTTGCAAAAAATTCTATTATATCTACCCAAGCAGCTGTAATCACAAAAACTAGTATTAAGTCTAATTTAGTTTACGAAACCAGATTTCCACTGCTGGAATGAAATACAATGGGATTAGTACTTTACATCTCCTAGACGGTATTTATTCACTGTAAGTTTACTCATGTTCTAAGTGTAGACTATGTGACGCTAATTGATAAACTGCTAGATGTTTAAAGACTACTCACTCTCTCTCCTCTTGCACCAGGAATGCCATCAGCACCTTTGCCACCAGGTTCTCCCTAGCAAGCATATGATGTAAAAAGCATAAGCATAAGACGAGCATAAGGGGGAGAAAAAAGAAGAATTAAAACATTACTAAGGAGAGGATCTCATACTGAGGGTAACTCAATAACCAGATTTCCTTATTGTGATCATACAAATCTAAAATTGGGGATGACATTCTGCCCAGTATTCAGCATCAGATACTGAATACTGTGATGGAAAAAAAACCACCCAAATTGATTCAAAATGGAGTCTATGCCAAAATGTTTGCCCATGGTACGAACTATTCTCATTGTTTATTAGCTTCATTAGAACTGTTTTGACAGACCCCTCCCCCAAGAGATCTAACACAGCAAAATATCTAGCATATATTAAACGAGGTGAAAAATCCTGTATTTTTTAACATATAGGACCCATATCACACTGCTAAATCAACAATACTGCTACACAGTCAGTACCTCTGAAGTCAGGCCAAAAGTGAAAATGTGAACAAACCCAGTGCCTTGTGGGAAGCTAACACTGAGTTAGCATAAAATTGGCAGAGCGTGTGTGTGTGGATGTGTATGGGTGTGTTACCTTATCGCCTTTTGGTCCAGGACTTCCAGAAGCTCCTCTTTCTCCTGGCATTCCCTGTAAGCCAGGCAGCCCTGTGCCTCCAGAGGCACCAGGGGGTCCAGGAGGACCCTAAAGAGTAACAAATATTGAGAAAAGATTAAAAAAAAGAATATGAACCTGAATGATGCACATAATAGCAGGAAGCAAGCAAGTCTGTGGGTACCTTGGCGCCTTCTGAGCCAGCAGGACCTGGCCCACCTCTTGTTCCAGGAGGTCCTGGAGGACCCTGTGCACCACGTTCACCTGGGATACCATTTTCACCCTGTGGCAAAGAAATGTGTTATTCTTTGTTGTCAGGCTCATAGTTCGTTAATTCCTTAGTGTAATTATAGAACCATTGCTGTATGATTTACCTTAGGGCCTGGGAATCCGGGTCCTCCAATATCACCTTTTGGCCCCTGTTTATGAGAAAATAAATGCAAGTTATCCATGCGTTTTACTTAGTAAATCTGCATTGTGGTTGACACCCTGTTTCGCCTATTATCCCTTAAAGCAGACTGCTCTGCTCTGCAGAGTGCTGATAGCTGTCTCACTTTGGAAAGGTAATCTAGGAAGAGCTTTTCATATGTTTTTCATTGTTTTAAAATAAAGGAACTACTACTTACTGGTTCTCCAGGCTTTCCATTCTCTCCAGCTGGTCCTGGTCCACCAGGCAATCCCTATATGAAGGAACAGTATTATCATCCCTGTTATATGGATAAATTACACATTTTCTTATCTAGCAAATGTTTTCGACATGAAGATGCGTACCCAACTCCTTCCAATCCTTTACAAAGTAGGAGGTGCTAATTTGATAGTTAGAGGTTTTATGTGACATAATCTACTGAGCTAGCCATCTGGTTTGCAATTATGAAATACTAAGCAATAACTTCTGTCAAGTGGTTGATCTGTCTTACTTCAAAATATAATGACATGTACCCTAATGAAAATGTTTAGAAGCCTCCTGGTTTGTTTTTGTTTTGGTTTGGTTTTGTTTTGCAGTGGGGTGTGTGTGTGTTAGTCTGTTAAAAAGAATCAGAAACCAAGAAACAACAAACACACAGCACCTGGAGGCCGGGTGGACCTGCTGGTCCTGGTTCTCCTCTCTCCCCAGAAGCAGCCTAGAATCAAACAAAAGAGAAAAAAAAAAAAAAAAAAAAAAAAAAAAAAGAAGAAATTGTCTGAGAACATTTCAACATATAAACACCTCTGCACCACCTCTAATCTATGCCTCTTTATCATGATCTGATGATGACATTGCACAATCCCAAAGACTAATGTATTTTGGTGTTCTGGTATTTGCTCTTTTCACTCCAACCGTTAGATGTAATTCAGCAGACACATTTATACTTGATACTAGTCTGAAATGCTAGCTCTGATAAACGTTAAAGGGAGCAATAATATGCTTCAGTTTGAAAAGGTGGTAGATCCTCAAGAGCTCTAAATTGACTTTTCATTTCAACCTAATTCAGGTATACCCGACTCAGGTTTCTCCTAACAAGGTTTTGAGTATTAATTTATTAAAATAATGGCAAAGAAGAGCTCTTTTATTTGTCTTCATAAAAGGAGATTTCTTTATATCATCAAAAATATTTTCCTTCCCCTAAATCCACAGTCTCTCTCTGTAGATGCCAGACCACCTTGGCAATAACTGATAATTGCCTCTTATGGGACTACCACACTTACAGTAGGTCCAGGAGGACCCGGGAGGCCAACATCACCATTCTTCCCAGCAGTACCCTATACAAAGACAAAATTAGGCTATGGTTATGGGTTGATATAATTTTTATAAGACTCACCAAATTATTATTAATTAATAATATGTCATTATGTAATTAATTATATTATTAAACAAAATGTTAATGAAACTTACAGGTGTTCCAGGTGGTCCACCAGGGCCTCTTTCTCCATTCTTACCTGGTGCACCCTTACAAAAGAGAAAAATCACATTTAAAATACCTGTTCTGGTCAGTATACAGTAACTTAAAGCTGCAGCACCAGCTAGCCCTGCTCTGGAGCAACTTATTTTAACATTTGACTGGTCAAGCGTAAGCACAGGAGAAGTGGAGAAATCCCACTCACCTCATTGCCCTTAGGACCAGGGAAACCCATTACACCTGGTTGACCACGTGGGCCTGCAGGGCCAGGTGGACCAGAACGGCCAGATTCACCCTGATTGCCCTGGAATAAGCAAAAAAGGAAATGAAGACATGGTATCTGTTAGGTGAAATAAATGAATATCCATGACTCATTAAATAGTGAGTCAAGGTGAGATAAGGCTAGAGACAGTCATTTGAAACTTACTATGTGTTTTTCACCTAAGCTTCTGTATACTCTGTATTTTAAATAGTATTAATCAACAAGATTTACAGAATGTTATTACAATGAGACAGCATATAAAGTGCTCTGGTAATTAAAACAACAAAAAAAGAGACAATTAATTTGACTATGATAACAACCTGTCATGTAGATATTGGGGGATGGGGGTAAGGTCAGTAGGAGGACTAGTAAAAAGTATTTGCACAGTGTACATACCGGAGGGCCAGGTTTCCC
The DNA here is from genome assembly GCF_000699145.1 of Aptenodytes forsteri. Taxonomy (NCBI): domain Eukaryota; kingdom Metazoa; phylum Chordata; class Aves; order Sphenisciformes; family Spheniscidae; genus Aptenodytes; species Aptenodytes forsteri. The sequence goes on from NW_008794493.1 coordinate 365,960, forward strand.
ATCACCTCCAGGGCTTCCTGGAATTCCGGGCAAACCCTACAATTGAAGGAAAAAAAGTGTTATTCTTCAGTTTAAAATGTGTAGTATTATGTTAGAATACATAAATATAAATATATAAAAATACCTTTAAAAATACTTGCTTAGTTTTAGCCGCTTTAATAAAGATTAAAACTCCTCCCATTCCCCTCCTCCCATTAAGGGGAAAAATTGGAGCAAGCTAACAAATTCTTTGGTTAGGAGTTTATCATTTTCTCTGAGATTCATTGTATTTAATCAAGGCATCAGACATTAATCAACATGCACAAAAATTGTATTCTTTCATTATTTGGGAAGAAAACTAATTTCAGATGCTAAAAATCAAGGAATGAAACAATTTTCACTATGTCCCTGTACTTAAAAGCAACACAATTTATAACGTATTTTTAGTTAACTTGTTCTAAATTTTTAAATATTATTTTGTTATATTTTAAATAATTCATTTTCATTTCCAATAAAATCTTGTTTAATTTCCAGA
>NW_008794493.1:366959-381646 GCF_000699145.1 Aptenodytes forsteri
CATTAATTGCAAATAAGCAATAAATATACTAAATTAAATACTTAAGTATTTAAAATATATGAATTAAAGTATAAGTTAATTATTTAAATTTTAAATTTAAGTTTATTTATATAATAATTCAAATATAAAATATTTAAATACAAAACCTCAAATATCTATTAAATATAATAAACATAATACAATTTATAATAAATTATAAAATCTGCTAAAATGTAAATAGGCAATACAGAAAATAATCCAATGCTAATTCACACTAAAGCTATATCTCATGATAGTGCATGGTATACTTTGGGGACTGGGGAGCATGTTCAGCTTCATATAAGCTTCCTCATTCACTTGTGCCAGATGTTCTCAGAACACTCCCTGTCTCTGCATAGTTATCTATTACACTGTGAACTAATTGGACTTCTCTGTTGTATCAGCTCAGATGAGGCATCTCTAATAGAGTTTATCTCATTTTCTTGGAGATGTCCTGCCTTACTCTCATTCCGGGAAGACCTGGGCCTCCATCTTGTCCACGCTCTCCTGCAGGTCCACTTGGGCCAGGAGGACCTGGGCTACCGCGTTCACCTGCAGGACCCTAAAAAAGAGATGTTGAAATTCACAGCAAGGAAATCGGCATCATATTGAATCTGAAATTGTTCATTCAAATCCACATAGATTCCACAGAAGTTTGGTGTTTTTTTTTTAAGGAAGACTCATACCTTTTCACCTGGAAGTCCATTGCTACCGGGTAAGCCACGGAAACCAGGGGAGCCCTGCCAAATAAAAGAACAAAATACGGATCATAGGCAATATGACTTAGGTAACAGCAACTGTTTTTTCTAAACTATTTACCCTTAGACATATTATTACAAAAATTAATGAAAGAAATACATGGAAATGACATTCCATTGTGGCAAGTCTACAGAACTACTTTCTCTTTGGATATAACCCTCCTGTTGAAATCATAGCCAGTCCTCCACTTTTTTTTTAAACCAGTCCTGCATTAGTTACTTTACTCATGAATTTTCTAAATTCGTATCAAAAATAAAACAACACATTGAACAATTATTTTCTTCTAATTTGATACTGAAAAGAACTCTATTGTATTATTTCAATATTTATATTTACTACTATCTCCATTGCTTAAAAGAAATTTGGATTATAAAATTTAATTTGCTGCCCCATTTATATATTTAATATGATTAATGTGCTTGCTGTACATCTTTGGTTTCCTCATAGCTTCACCAATTACTACAATCAATTATTAAATTAGGAATTATAAATAGATAAGTACAATTTCCTTTGATTCAGATGGGAACACAAATCTAAAATTTGTAGGGGTGTTGCTATTTATTTTGTTGAATAAATCAATTAAAGAATTCTTTTGTAAGAATGCTCTTTATAAAGTTATTGAATCTACTAGCTAACTAGCTAAAAAACCCGTGGGCAATGAAGATATTACAACATAGAAGACATCCTGACAATACTGTTGTTATTGACATTATTGACCTTTAAGATCTATTGACAATACAGATGCTGACATAAAGACATATCCTGAATGTAGAAGAACTTGCATTAGTTTCACTTTCCAGAGCTGAAATTTTGTGATTGTTCATTTTTGTTAACTGAGAAGTAATTTTGAAATTTGTATAATTTTTTTTTCCCCCCAATCCGTGTGTAGTTCTCATAGTTTATGGTTGCTTTTCAGCACAAAGCTTTCGATACAGCTTCCAGATATATAAGATCACTGCTTCTTCAATATAAAAAAGAAATTAATTTATTTCAGACCAAGATAGATCGAAGCGCTGCAATTCAGATGAGGAACTAGATAAGAATTCTCCCCAGTTTTGTAACCCAGTTTCACATCTGAAATTTGCTGAGAACAGATATGGAGCCAAATTTCTCCTCAAAGTGTTTTGAACACCAGATTTTACTGTCTCCTTATTAACTCAAAATGTACCTAGAGTGCATGGTACAGCAGCTTACCCTTTCTCCGGGTGTACCAGGTACGCCATTCTGGCCGGGTTCACCATTTGCACCTCTTTTGCCTTCCTCACCAGGAGGTCCAGGAGCACCTGGGGTGCCATTTTCACCCTGGCAACAACAAAAAAAAGCCCACCAGTGAAGTCAGAAGTCTCCAAAAGAAAACCCTGGGTTTTGTATAGGGAATGATTCAGAGTCCAGACTTCCTTGGAAGAAGTCTCTGAATGCATTTTAAACTCACTTACACGCTCGCCTTTTGGGCCTGGATCTCCCTTTGCACCATTCTTACCAGGTTCTCCCTAAACAGGATAAAATCCCATTAAAATTATGGATTGCAACAGGGTATTATTCTAGAAATAGATGTGATATCTTTCAAATTATTGACTCATTTTTATTCTTTTACATTCTGCAAATGAATTAGCAGACATTAGTTGAACCCGGATGTGAAATGCATGGGGATCCTTAAAAATCCAGTAAAGGAAAGAAGTGACACAATCTTAAACACCACTGAGTAAAATTTTATGGTTTTGAGCTATTTCAGACATCATTGTGACTCTTACTTGAAGTCCTTAAGTGTTTCTTTGAGAAAGAACTACGTGTGGTGTAAGGCTATCAGGAAAGAGCGTACTGGGGTAAATGACAATATAAGAAAAGGTACAACTCACTAGGTGGAGTGAACTGTAGACTCAGCCCGCAGGAATTTGAACAGGTGAAATTAGGATTTTAAAATAACAGATTTTGTCTAATGTAGCCATTTTAGACAAGCTATTTTTCTGTTGTGTGTTTCTGATTTGATAGATAACTTAGGAAAGCAAATAAATATTTTTATCATATTTATGTATATTTTTATATATAGCAATATAAAAAGTAATGTGTGAAAGAGAAATATACATTTATAAAAATAATTGCCTATTGTTATTATAAAATAATTTATTAGACCATCTCAAGTGAATAGGACAAATGCAGTGTGGTTTTTTAATGGTATCAGAACTACTTCCATCATATTTGTTTGTACAACCAGAGTAATGAATATTAGTAACTCACCGGAGTGCCTTTTGCTCCAGGATTTCCACTTGTACCCGGAGGACCAGGAAGACCGCGGCCTCCTGGCAGACCAGGAGCACCGGGAATACCAGAAGGTCCCTGTAGAGAGTGAACAGCAGACGGGGATGAAGAGAGCATGGCATTGTTGGACTCTGCCCAGTCCAAACAGAGACTCTCACCAACACAGTGCAGCAAAAGACAGTGATATGAAAAGTACCCACCATTTCACCCTTGTTGCCAGGGCTTCCAGCTCTTCCAGGAGGGCCCTGAAAAAATAAATTTATAAATAACTGATGCTGCTAACCTAGGACTAAACCAGAGGACATGTAGGGCTTTGTGAAGAGCAGGTGGCACAACACTTCTCAGTTCCCATGTGGTATTTACGTACCTGAGGCCCGGGTGGCCCAGCATGACCCTGAGGACCAGGTTCCCCTCTCTCTCCAGGACTACCACTAGAACCAGCAGGACCAGGAGGACCAGCTTCACCCTACAGAAAAACAGTAAAAGGGGAAAATGAATGCATTTTAGTCTTGTCTCCAGGGCAATGAGTATTAGCTTCATGGCTTCCTCCTCTGCTGTGGCATCTTTGTGTGATTCGGGAAGAAGGTTACCACCATCATAACGTGAGTGCAAGAGCCAAATCAGCACGGCGACCCCATTGCTGAGGCACAAGGTACCAATGCCCTCCAGCCAGCACATGCTGCACAGCTCCCCTGTTGTGGGAAGTTCACCTGAGCCCTTCCCATAATGCAACCTAAAGCATTGGGTCTACCACTTAATGGTGTTATGGGATGGGTATTCATGAAGGTAATGAGGGTAGGGTTTGTCTCGCGCTGCATAGGAAAACACATCAGTTCTAGGCTTGCAAACACTGTAATAGCAGCCAGAAAAAGGAGGACTCACAAAATAAAGATGTATAGTGACATAAGCTGGCTAACTAGAGAAAGGACCAAATCCTATATTAGTATGCATCTTTAGCTGAATACCTTAAAACCTGGAGATCCTGGAAATCCTGCAGTTCCAGGGGGACCTGGGGGACCCTTAAAAGTGAAAGAAATACTATTAATACCAGAGGTAAAAGCCATATGGAATTAATCTTAAGTCAAAAAAGGTCTGATTATGAGATTTTTCTCTGAGTAAGGAAACGCCTGGCAAAATAGCAAATATAAATCATGCTGTAGAAGAGGAAGTTTGGCTAGTCCTAAAATATCACACCTACATCTTAGTTACCCTGATTTTTACTTGTTCAGCTAAATTTCTGTGTTTTAAATTTTAAAAAAATGAAAGCTATCATTAAAGAGATGAAGTTACAAAAATTGTTTTAAACATGTTTTAATTATAAAAAAAGGTGTAGAAGAAAAAGAAGCCAATATAGCTGTTACACATACAAGTGGACATGCTCAGGTTTCTAGGCAGGTGGAAAAGAAAAACTTCTGCCCACCTCAGACAGCTAAATAATGTATTTGACAAGACCGTTCAAAATTTGATCTGCACTGAGATCAGCAATTCCATCCATCTATATGTTCTCTGAGAACAGTCTGGTTTTGGATTTATGCATTTTCTGATTTAGAGTGTTAAAGCTTTCCTATTTCACTGTATGCTTCAAGTATCTTAACCAACACAGTTATGAAATATAATTCAATAAAATGCTCATTCTTAAACCAGTGCACCCCCAGTCTTGGGTTTGCCGGCACTGTGGAACATCAGCTAGAAATAACTAGACTTGAGCAACACAAGTACTTAAAGTCAAACATCTCTAAGTCTTCTTACAGGTGGACCTGCTGCTCCTGGAGATCCGTCTTTGCCATGGGTACCCTGTGGAAAGAAGAGAGATGTTGGGTACAGAGCACTACCCTGGACACAGAACCCACATGCTTTAATGCCCATGACTCATGAACCATCTTTTTGTGTCTGTACATTCCCACCATGTTGACCAAGACCCAAGGATTCCTCAACTGTGAAATTCTAAAATAATAATTAACTAAATATTATTGAAGTCACTTTATGTGACTTGTACTGTAACAATGAGACAGCAAGATGCAAAAATGTATTCTTATTAGGTTTCCTAAGGAAGTAACAGTTACAAAGCATCATCTGTGTGGCCAGTTCTTAAGGTTAAATAAATAAGATTGCAATAGATGTTGTATATTTCAAAGTAACAGTTACTTCTAATTCACATAAAAGACTAAAATTTCACTCCAAAAACCTAGCAAACAGTGGTATGATTTAAATCCTATTGCCTATCTTGTAGACATGTTAGACCAGCTCCGCTGCTCAGGTTAGGTAGTGTTTGTACGAATAAGTTAGTTATTATACTTTAGCGCTTTGTTGATTGTGTTGGACGCTATGAACTACAACTTCCTTCAGAGCAAAGAATATACACCCTAATCTTGGTCAAAGAGTAATTTTATCTTTTTCCTGCAAGTTACTTCTGAGATTGCATTTTTCCCTCTCTTTGCCTTCTGCTGCTGCCCTTTGCTTCCACGCCTCCTCCTTATTCCTCTTGGCTGAACCTGAGCTTATGCTGAAACACTGAACTCTCCCTCAACGTGTAATCTATTTATTGAAAAAGGAAATAGAGAATAAGATGTGAAAATGTTGTGAGTTAGAAGTGTTACATCTTTAATTGGGGACTGAAAAGTTTTCATGTATGATTTTACCGATGCTATACAGTTTTCTAATCCTTTGCATTACAACTGTTTTAAGGTAAATCTGTGAAGCAGGGAATTCTCAACATACTGAAACAAAATATGTGTTGCTTCTGGATAAGAACAACAGCTGCAATTACTTACGGGGCCACCAGGATTCCCAGGTCTTCCTCTTTCACCAGCTGGACCTCTTGGTCCCTAGAAAACATAAGAAAATGAGTCTATTAAGTGGCTTCCAAAATAATGTGGCCAAGCAAAAAGACATTGCTCTTATTTGCATATCTCAGTATTGTTCAATGCATGCGGTGGGGTAATTACAGTTAAAAGAAAGATGAGTAACTCAGTTAAACGGGAAATGCCACTGGCACTTCAATTTAAATAGTACAGGTAACACATATTTACCGGTTGGCCCGGTGATCCATTTGCTCCAGGAAGACCAGTTTCACCCTGTTATGTAAAGAAAACACCAAATAATGACAGGATGAACTTTGGTGAGAAAATTTTTTGGTTTATTCAAGGAGAAGAGACATAGAAATGAGACAGTCCAATCTGTTGCCCCTTTCTGTGTGGTGCTCAGCGTCCTCAGCGTGAACTGAGGTCTGTGAGGTCTGAGAAGTCTAAACAAGTGTCAGAACAAAATATTTAAACAGAAAAAAAAATCAGGAAGACTTGGTCCTTTAATATTATGCAATAAACTCAGATGATCCAGGCACGTCCTTTCATTCTGGAATCTCATCTTTGTTACGGCTGGAAAATCGTGACATGATGTGGTTCAGAAAGTCTAACTCCTTTGGAATGATTATCATTCTTTTCATGGAGATATTAAATGAGTTTCTTTAATGTTTAATGGATTTTTATAATTGCATAACATGCAAAGCATAGCTATATAACAAACGATGGAGGGTATTACTCTACCTATTACAAAGATGATGCTGTAGTTTTTTACCTTTGGTCCAGGAGCACCACTGTCACCTTTGGAACCATCTTTTCCATCAAAACCCTGTGGGAAAGGAAAACCATATCTGTGAATAGTATTCCTTTTGCGTTCTGGAAAACTTGATTCCTCTTGGCAACATATTAAGCTTCCAGGCAAACTCATATAAAGGGGCACATTATTGATAATGAGTGCTATCATCTATTGGAACACTTTTTGAAAGAAAATTCTGAATTCTCCTTCTCTCCATGGCCATTAATCAAGAGAGGATGCTTTTCTGGAAAGCATGCTTCAGCCCAGCATTTGGGATGGAGCTCTACAATTGAGGAAACAAGACAAAATTTAAGTCTTTGTTACGGAAGGTCAGATTACATTGTCCAGCAGTTGATCTTTAATTCTATGACTCAGTCTCTTTAGCTGGGAAGTGATGACTGAAAGAGCACGACAGTGCAACACCATAATTCAAGTAGAGTAACAGACTTGGCTATACTCAATACTTACTCGTTGACCTTTCATCCCAGGCATCCCAGGCATCCCAGGGTGTCCCTTGTGACCCTAAACACACATATATAGAAAGATGAATAAATCCCATACTTAATGTATGAAGGGCACAAGCCAATGTTTATTGTGTATCGTGTTCACTTGACTAACTTAAAATGGGAAAACAAAACCTTTGATTGGAAGACCATTGTTATTGGGGCTTTTCCATACCGGTAATCCAGGTATTCCACGGTCTCCATTTCTGCCTGGTCTTCCTGGTTCTCCCTATTGAAAGAAAGTAAATTTTTTTGATTGCTTTGCTATTGCTTCAGTTACTGGCAAAGAGCTAGTCCTAGAAGATGAAAGCAAGTCGGAATAAGCAGGTGAAGCTTCCACCAAATACAATGGGGAAAATTATAGCAGGGTGATGGTTCAGTATATGACTGCCTTCTGAAAAACAGTTGCCAGAATTTATAAACTCAATTTTTAACAAGATTTCAGTTAATATCTAATTTATTTCAAGCCAACTTTTAGGAAGAGGTGATCACAGAAAACTTATTTTTCATGGTGAAACACTCAAAATGGACAAAAATTTTAGCTGATTGTCTCGCCTTGTACTATACCTATTCAGGACTCCCAGGTGTGACACAAAAGATGGTTTTAACAGCCTTAACTCTCAAAGCAAGACTCAAAGGGAGCAGACAACTACCACTTCTGTCTGCTTTTCTTTATAACTGCTAATTTATTTTGCACCAGATCAAAAGAGGGTATTTCATACTTAGGTTTTCTTCTTTTTTTTTTTTTTTTAATTGTGTCAATCAAATTGCCTGCTAAAATTGAAACTTTTTTAGGAATGGACATTTATACCTATATAAGCCAAATCTAGTTTCTTACAGTCATGTTGTCAAACTGAGAAATAGGGAGAGGTTAAAAATTCTAAATTGCCTGCTAAAATTGAAACTTTTTTAGGAATGGACATTTATACCTAATATAAGCCAAATCTAGTTTCTTACAGTCATGTTGTCAAACTGAGAAATAGGGAGAGGTTAAAAATTCTTAAATGCAATGGTATCAATGTGCTCTGCTATCTTACAATTTAATGAACTTTCTTTCTTCCCCTTTATTAAAATCTGGATGAATAATACTGAACTTACATCTTTTCCTGGTGGACCAACTGGGCCTATCATTCCAACAGCGCCTGGAGGTCCCTGTAGAAAAATAATTAATATTAACTATAATAATAAATATTGTCTCTTTCAAATAAAAAATGCATTAGGTATCATAAAATACTTCTACATTTGACATACATGATAGTAAACAGACAGGATGAACTGTAAAATTTCAATCCATTCCAGTGATGACACAGATTCAAGCTTGTGATCATGCCTTTAACATATATAGTGATAGGTAATGTATACGTACAGGAGGGCCAGGTTGTCCTGGTTCTCCGGGGGAACCTTGGTATCCAGCAGAGCCCTATAATGCAGCAAAAAACCAGTTAAGATGAGAACAGTTACATGCATCATTCCAAATGACGAAAGGGGAAATTAGCAGAACCAAGCAGAATACACCTCCATGAAAACAGAATTAAAACTACTCCTCTAAAAGGAGATGTACATCAAAAACATTGTGTGTTCATGGAATGTGTATTAGGATTCCCACTTTCCTTTATCTCCTGTAAGATTTTTGTATGAATAAACATTTGGGAATGTTGACAGAGGATGATAGGCAATGATGTGTCTTATGACAACCTTAGTCGACACCCCACAGATCTGCAGAAAGCACAGGGGAACACATGGACTTAAGTAAGCACAGTATATAGCACTCAGCCATTAAGTCTTGGTGGTGTGTAGATGGTGCAGCCCAATTAATAGAAGACGACATTTATCCATAAAATTCTTCAGCATAGATTTAATCAGTTGAAAATGTATCTAATATTTACGACAGGGAAAATGAGAGGCTCATATAAAAGAATGAGATGATAATGAAAAGATTAATTTTTACTTACAGGGGGACCTGCATGACCAGGTGGGCCAGGGGGGCCACTGGGGCCAGGGGGTCCTGGAAAGCCAGGCTATAGTGTAGGTAAAAAAATAGTATATTATATTAATGTAATATAGCTATAAAGCTTAATGTAGTTGCAAGAGTCACCAATAACTGTGAAATAAATTTTTACATATTAGTACAGAGAAAAATTCACAGTGACATGCACTTGATGCAGTAAAAAAGACAAAACAGTATATATACACATTGTTAAAAACATTGCCTAGTACCTACAGTACCTTCAGAAAAGGTTTCTCTTTGCAGCCTTAGCTAACATACTCCACAAGATATTTTCAAAGCTGTAATTTTTGATTTTGAGTCACTATTCCACTTCTCTAGATTCCCAGAAGGATGCTCGCAGCTTAGCTTTTCAGCTACCTAAACTGGCAGGATAGATAACTGGAACTCTTAATTTGTTAAACAGAATAAACGAGCTTCAGCTTCTCTGCCACGTAACTGAGGTTTATTAGCCTAACCCTACATCTTCAGTGGTGGAGCCAAAGTGTACTAATAAACTTGCTTGCTAGTCTGTTGATGCCAGATTTTGCTTTCTAAAACTAATTTTAAAATTTCTCACCTGCATTCAGGAGCTATATTACATATACTTATACAACCCATTAGAAGAACTTTGTATGATAAACTCTGTTTATGACCCTAGACTTCTTAGGACTTACAGGTATACTGATTTAAGGCTGTATTTTTGTTACTTGTCATTAAGGAAAGCATTTTCACCACTGAAATATTTTCTGAACTTTAACAGTACTAAGCCATAAAAAATAAATAATGTCTGGACTAACCAAAGGGCTCAGAGGATGAAATCTCAATATACGTATGTTTTAATTCAAATCAGTAATACCATTCCTTATTTTAACAAATAAAAAGGGAGTAAAATATTATTAAGGAAATTCTCCATTTGGGAAGAGTGTTAATATTTCTACTTTCTGCAGCAACAACCACAAAAGCATTTGATACTGCAAAACAGAAAACATTCAAAAATTAGCACAGTGGTTTACTGCAGCTATATGTGGTTCCTTAAATAATTCAAATCAGTAATACCATTCCTTATTTTAACAAATAAAAAGGGAGTAAAATATTATTAAGGAAATTCTCCATTTGGGAAGAGTGTTAATATTTCTACTTTCTGCAGCAACAACCACAAAAGCATTTGATACTGCAAAACAGAAAACATTCAAAAATTAGCACAGTGGTTTACTGCAGCTATATGTGGTTCCTTAAAAAAAACTTTTGTTAAATTAAGCTCTTCATGGGTTTGATACAGCCAAAACAATTGAAGTATATGAATTACATGAGAATCACTGTGTGCTGCAGTACTGGCAGTATATTCCATAGCTTAATATTGCATATAATGTGTTTCATGGGATATTGTCACATGGTGTCAGAATAGGTCATGTATTATAGATGTTACAGGAACATAATTTTGGTAATACAAGATTAAGAGTGTAGCTATACTATACTGGTATACGTAGTATAGTATACTACTATACTGTACATATACTATGTTAATATTAGTTCACAGATTGTCTTTTGTCTAAAAAAGAGAATCATTGTATTATTTGCTATTTTCTAAGACAAGAAGTACACCAAGTGGCAGAGCAGTTAGTGTCTGGGTAAATCGGCTTGCCTTCAACCTGTGAATACAATGAGCAGTCCCTCACTGTTAATTGTTAGAACTCATTTGGTACAAAATAAGTTTGGACTTAGCATGAATTGGAACCATCAACTCATCAATTGCAATCAATCAATTAGACTTATGGCTATAAACAAACAAGACATTATTTTTTTTCAAGGTGCACACTGAGGAGATAAACTGATAGTTAGGTATGGCATTTGCTTGCTGCCAGCATCTCCAGACTGTGAACAAATGAGCAGATTTTAGTTAGAATACGTGCACTGGTGGAAAGAGACAAAGACAATGTGTGGAGATTATATGAGCCAGTAAAGAGAAACTGAGAGGTAAAGTACAAAATCAGTCTACAAGCAGAGGAAAACCACTGGAGAGACAGTAGTGGAGAGATGTGTGACTGAGGAAATACCAGGCATGGTAACCACCCATGGACAAATGTTGGTGCTATAGCTGGCATTTTTCATTTTATTACTCTTCCAAATTATTTCAGTTTGGATATTTATTTAAATTGAAAGTTTAAGTTGAAAATTGCTAAATTAAATTTATAAATTAATAAATAAATTAATCTACGTAATGTTAGTGATAAACATGACTTAGTTCTAGCGAGTTTAGTCACATCTGCTTGTAACTGCTCTGTTACTGGCTTTGCAGTCATGCATTGCGTGATGCACTATAAGAGAACATATGACCTGAAAGCATACAGACAATTCTGGCTGAAGACATTCTAGGGTGCCCAATTAAATTTTTTGGTTTTTTTAACCCAAGTCCAGGGATCAGAGCACAAGAAATCACTAAGCACCTCAGGCAAAAATGCCAAAATAGAGAGGAGTAAGCATGTTTATTAACTGAAAGGTATCTTGGTTATCTGCCTGGTTCAGCACATCCCATATTAAGACACCAAGTAGCAAAATGTAGATGATATGATAAACTATGGGCAAAAACTGTGAGGAGCTGAATATGAATAAATGAATAAACAAATACAAATCCAGATGGTTGAAGACGACCAATGCATGGATGATCATATTAGCAAATGAACGAGGTAGAAATAAACAGATTCAAATAAAGGTGAGGAAATAATGAACTATATTTCAGGAAAAACAGCTGTCATGATTAGTAAAATTTATTTCACAAGATGATCTGATGGAACTCTGAGAAATAACACATTTGCTTGGAACTGCCTTGAAATGTTACAACACGTGATACCCAAATCTTGTTACGCAGCATTGGACTGAAAATAATGCTTATGCTTGATGAAGCAGCAGCCAATTTCAAATAATCACAATTCACCACATCCTTTACATAGCAGATTGCCTGAATTAAGAACACTCCATGTCATCGGTGGTGAATATCTCTAAATCCCAGGGCCTAAAAGGAAAATCATGAGGTGCAACATTCAAATTTATTTTATATGGGAAGCATAGCTCATGCATAACTCTTTCAGGCAATCCAAATCTCACTAAAAAAAAACATGAAAAGCTTGGGCCAGGCCTAGCAGGCAGATACAGCATCCTTAGTACACAGTCTGAATAGCTGTGGGTAAAAAAATGATAATCGTAAAAAGAAAAAGGGAAAAGCTTTTGAATGCTTCTGGGATGAAAAAAGGATTATAAGAGGGGTTTACTCACTGGTTATCAGGCAAATTTGAGTTGTGGAAAAGCAAACAAATGTGGAGAATCATATTGCCAAGCAAACTGCTGCCTTACATCACATTCCACTTGCAGGCAACAGTTAAATTAAAACTTATCTTGTTAAATTAAAATCAGGATACATACACATCCAAGGTATAATCTACGAGCAGAAAATTTGTTCTTTAAAAAAAAAGAAAGGACAGAAAAAAGGCTATATCATCTTACAATGAGCGGTGGGTAACCGGTACCTATTGAACCGGCCTTCACATCATAGGAGTCATACTGCGGAGAAAAACTCTGTAAAAGAAATAGAGAAAAACAGAAAGAAAAAAAAAGAAAAAAAAAAAAGAAAAAAAAGAAAAAAGAGGTGATTGCTACAGATCAAATAACTTTTTTCTTACATTGGTATGGCAAATGTATGGAAATAACTCATTTGTATCTATTGAATAGTACTTGTTTGACATAGAGCTGCCGTATTTCTAAATCATCCATAAGAGAAGCCCAGCCAATATCTTTCTTTTGTGGTCATGGTAACGTTAGCTCCCTATGCTGTGTGCACCCAGTTTTCCTCTTGACAGCTGGGCCTCAGCTGAGCCAAAAAATTACCTTTCTCTCTCCTCTTCTCATTCTTGTTTGACTCCTTTTAAGCTTTTTCCCCCATTGCCTTTATCAGCCTCTTTTCTGTTGGCCTTAGTTTGTCACTCAAGGAAGTTGATGAAATATTTTCTGTTGCATTAAAGAATGCAGCAGTTTAACAGTTTATTATTAGTCTCCTCATTTCTTTTACCTGTGACTAATGAATGTCTCATTTCAGAGTATTTTGTAGCAAAAAAATCTCTTACCTACATATAAGTCTGTCCTCCCCTGAATTACAAATAATTTTTTTTTACCCCATGCATGGGAACTTACGCATCTCAGAAAACTGAGTGTTACATTTTTTTCCTAATGCCATTTTACATCTCTCCTTTTCTCCCTTCCTGTTCACTATGTCACTCCAAATAATTCAAATACAATCATCACTTTTGAGCCCAAGCAGACAAGCCTCAACGCTTTTGAAAATTTATCTTGAAACAAATGGAAGCTCAGTCCAAGGCATGGAGTGACACATGTCCTGTGGGCCTTTCTGAGAGCAGACAGCATCTTTGACACACCCATTTACATAAAATGCTGTTTAAAAAAAAGAAAACTATAAATTCTGCAGTCAGTTTTTCAAGGAATTCCCATGTAAGCCTCTTAATTGGCATATGTTGATTTTATTATGCAGATGTTAGCAAACTTAATTGAATAATATGACATTAATACAGTTTATGCATTAATGGCACATAGGTGGTTGAGCAGGAAAGGTTGAATACATGCAGTGTTCTGCCTGATAACCCAAACCACTGTGGACCCAGCTCCTTCACTGACCAGGTACAAGACGACTCCTGTGCTACTGATATCAACCCTCTCGTCAGGATTCAACAGCACATCTTTGATACAGCATTGGATGGGTGACTAATTCAGCCTATCATCCTCTCCTGTGTCTGCATCTGCCAACCCAAACCCAGTAGCTCTCTTGGTATGTTATTGTGATGTCCACTGAGACTGCTTAACCGATCCATGGGTACCTATCCCAGAAGCTCAGTCCTTCAGACGCAATCCCTTTCAGAATTAAATAAAACCAAGACATCTTTCCTCAGTTTTTGGCTTATCAGGGAGTGGGAAGCATACATGGAAGCTATAAACAGTGGCCTACGTTCAAAAGTAGCAATTGTTTTAACATATGATTTTTAACAGTTTTGTGCTAAAACAATCCCATCTTGGAAAGCTAGTCTTGCTTGATTGCATGGAAGACAATGTCATCTCTTAACAAAGCGCTAGCTGTGGCTCAGCTCCCTTAACAAATCCAAGTGCACAGAAACTTTAGTTAAAATTAGCACTCTTGCTGAGACTGCCCAACTCTTCAGAAGAGAATTCAACATTCAGTGGGCCAGAAATAAAGAGGGAGCAGGACAGATAGTACTTAGATGGCATTTCCCTGCAAGCAGAGGACTTGTGTTTTGGTTTAATCTCCTGGGAATGTTTCTTTATTAGATAAAATATAGGAAAGCAAGAGAGTTCCCTAACCATTAAGCTTGAGGGGACATACTTCCTCCTGCACACTTCTGGTCAGATTATTTCTGAGTTACTGTCCTGGTTTCGGCTGGGATAGAGTTAATTTTCTTCCCAGTAGCTGGTACAGTGCTGTGTTTTGGATTTAGGAGGAGAATAATGTTGATAACACACTGATGTTTTAGTTGTTGCTAAGTAGTGCTTAC
>NW_008794493.1:381937-394435 GCF_000699145.1 Aptenodytes forsteri
TATTATTATCCCTTCCTTTTCTGTCCTATTAAACTATCTTTATCTCAACCCACAAATATATATATATTTTTTCTTTCCCAATTGTCTCCCCTCCCACTGCAGTGGGGGGGGAGTGAGCGAATGGCTGTGTGGTGTTTAGCTGCCGGGTTAAACCACAACAGTTATGTAAGTCCTTCATCAGATCTGGCTCCAAAATTTTTAAAAAATAAGATAAGGCAGAGATTTAATTGCACTCCAGCCAAATTTTGTGGACAAAACCCCAAAGCAACAACAAAAACCCACCTACCACTCAGCTGTGTTTTTCAAAGGCACAAATGAGAGACAGATGGCACTGAAAGCAAAGTACGTGTGAAGGTGCAAGGGGCTAGGTGCCTACAGTATTGCTTTGTATGCTTATGAGCAACAAGGTAGAAGCTGAATGTAATGATGACTTACGCCTCCGCTTATACTGGGACACGACTGGCAGATCCCAGGGGGGCCGGGAGCTCCAGGACTCCCTGGCTGTCCTGGAGGGCCAGGGGCACCGTTTCTGCCTGGAACCCCAGGAGAACCCTGCAAAGACACAAACAGAGCAGATACAGACGTCGGCACTTGCCTCCAACTGCAAGGGCATCGTGGGACAAATCCTTCCATTTGTAACAGTCTGTGCGATTGTGGTGGGGAACTTTCTGTATTAAACATAACTAACACCACAAATGAACATTCAGGAAAGACATAGACAGTAGACAAAATTCACACATGGAAACACTTTGTAGTTGCTGGAGCCTTATTGCAGCTGATATTTGATTAAACATACTAGAAATATTAAACAGATCAATTCTTGAATCTAAAATTAATACTGCTAGTGGAGTCCATAGATTTTTCTTTTTTCTACTGGGAAGAAATATAACAAAAAATAACAAATGTAATACAGTTTGGGCTAAACTCTCTCTCTCTCTCTGTTTTTCCAGCTTAAATTTTTGAGAGTTTTGTTGAAGCTAAAGGGCTACTTCAAAATAAGTATATGGCACAGTCCTGCAGACAGTGCAGACATCAATGAAAGCTGGATACCTCTGCAACTTGAATGGTACATATAGCACTATAGGAATTGGCTCTGGATTTTGTTAGTTTCCATGGGAAGAAAAAGCGCTGCACTTACAGGGTCTCCTTTGGGGCCTTGTCTGATTACTCCAGGAGTCTAAAAAAAAGGAAAAGTAAGTAAATTAAAAAAGAAAATTAAAATAAAACCAAAAACTGAATACAAATATATATAAAAACAAGAGGAAAGCACATTTAAACATTGGAATATAGTTTTATCAAATGAATGCCATTTATTCTTATTCAGTATATTTAAAAGCTGTGGGGTTTTTGGTCAGTCTTTCATCTGCATTTTCACGGTTCATCCATAAAGCTACACCTTTCCTGTAGGCAAAAACATGGCACTAATGAAGTCATCAGGGCTTTGCCATTGAGTACAATGGGGACAGAAGTCCACTGTGGAAAGCTGTAAGGAACAGTTTTCTTCTATCCCTCTCAGTCCAGCATGTTAAGTGTGATAATGTAGCTAATTTTAATTTCTCAGCTCTAGTCCTCCAATTTATTTATTTTTCAATTAATAATTCAGTTACACATTACTATCTGGATTCTCAGTTAATAGTTCAGAACAGTTTTTATGTATTCAGCTGCTAGTGGTAGCAAAGAATATTCAGCTGAAACTATCTTGGATCTTTCAAGGTGGCATTTCCCTATACACCGTCCAAAGTCAGCAGGACAGCTTCCAGTGGGCTGACCAAACTCTTATATATCGAAGACAGAGGCTGGAGGAAGTAGTCTACATGTCCCGTATTATCAGGAACCACAGAACTGACAAAAGAGTCTCTAGACTCAACAAGAGAGGGAGCTGTGCTTAAATCTCCAGCATACTTGTATGTACCACTCGTTTACACCTCTAAAACTGTTCAATGAAGTAGCTCAGGTAATCCTGGAAGCAGTATAGTTGCACTAGCATGGTGCAACTAACACTAGGTGATGTATTTGTATATGACATTTCATGTTTAAGCAGATATACTATAGAGCTGCAGAAATACATCTTCTCCCTTTCTCTTCCATATACACATTCCTTTCACTCTCTTCTTTTGTCTTCTGGATAGGAATCTTCAATGTGCCTGTGGAAATCTGTGTACTTTAACAGAATCTCTTGGATCTTAAACAAGGACGAAATGTTCAGATAACCTTAGAGCTCAGTATAGCGGGCTCACTCACTGAAGTGGTTTAGGCAGGGGACTTCGCATGCACTAACATTCTTGATTTTCCTGAGGTTAAGTTGCTGCAACTGGTTTAGATAATGTTGGTGTCTACAAACAAGATGATGATAAATTAGGGATGTAGGGCTTGAATCACCTTCCCTTTACAGGGCATTAAGTCAGTAATAACTCTGCAAAAGGAAATTTACTCTGTGATGATGTAGAATTGAGTTGATAAGAAATGCAGACTTGCAGTATGCTGTGAAAATTGTCTAACTTTCTTTAACTCTGTGTTGACATTACTTTCATGGATATAGATTGAGCATGCAGTCAACAAATAAGCTGTTTGCATTAGTCCTATGCTTCTCCATAAAATGAAAAATGTACTGGCTAATTGTTACCCTCTGTCCCTTTCTACTATTTATCTGTGCCTGTTGTCTATGTAAAACTGGGTTGCAGGACTTCATGTTTTCAGCTGCAGAGCCCAAAGGACTAACAAGTATTTTATCAGATCTGGTACCAATTCTCTGATAGAATACAGAAGTATTCTTGAATTTAACAAAAAAGATAAAACTCTGTGAAAGTTCAAGCTGGTTTTTTATTTGATTTGGCAAAATTTGCCTACCCTAAGTATTTGCCTAGAGTCAGAAAGTGACAAGCTTAGCATTTAAAAGAAAAGTGTTTAAGAGCATCTAAAAGAAAATGAATTGAGGTTGACCTGGATCAAGAAGGTGGCAACACCGAAGTAACAACATTGAGAACAAACTTACTCTTGTAGGTTGTGGTGTTGTTTGTGGACAAACTGGACAGCACTCTCCAAAGGGGATCTCTGGGTTGGGACAGTCCAGCTCCTGATCGTCGCAGATGATGTCATCGCAGAGAACAGATCCCGAGTCGCACACACAGATTTGGCATGGCTCTGGTTTCCAAACATCCCTGTCAGCATAAACCTGCCCAAGATGGGTACATCCTACGACTGGAAAGAAAGACAAAATAGTGTTCAATATTATTTCAAATGAGTTTTCCAAATCACAGATGAATAACATGAAAGCCGTTGGATAGTCTGTTTTGTTTTCTACTGTAATATAGTTTATGTGTGTGAAGTAGAAAGCTAAATACTTCTCTTCAGACACTGGGAGGATCTGTTACACTAATTGCAGAGTCTGCTCTGAATCTATAAATAGACATCAATGGAAATCTCCTGGAGCTGATCCAAAGCCCAATTAAATCTGTGATAATCTTCCGTCTCGAGTAATTTTAGTGTCAGACTGAGTTACCGTGTAATTAGCAATTGAATTCTCTGCTGCAGCTAAAAAGCAAACGTGCCAAATCTCTCAAACAAGTGTATCATTGACCCCCATGTGCCAACATAAGCACTTGCACATGGATGCGGAATAAGCCGTCTGTCCAGCACGAACTCTTGCCGCTAGCATCTTGCATTAATAGCTAGCACCAAATGTTTTCAAAGTGTTTTTTGAAAGCCAATGTATGCGATA
Organism: Aptenodytes forsteri; assembly: GCF_000699145.1. Lineage (NCBI taxonomy): Eukaryota > Metazoa > Chordata > Aves > Sphenisciformes > Spheniscidae > Aptenodytes > Aptenodytes forsteri. Next base: position 385,656 of record NW_008794493.1, read on the forward strand.
GATCTAAAAGAATGTTCACATTAATTGCCCAAATGGTTTGCAATTAATGTGTCATCTGGCCTGCTCAAACGTTCCAAGTGTCTGTATTTTCAGAAAAAACATTGTTCATCTGTAATATTCATGGCTTTGTGAATTCCTTCCAACAGCTGTTCTACTGATCAAATTTGTTGTAGATAATGAATTTGAAAAGACTGATGAAAACCGGCTTCAAACATTAAATTTTGGTTTTGTATTTTCTTAGAGAAACAAGATCCAGAAAGCCCGGTCATTTAAGCAACCAATATGAAAATAACACTACAAAGTTAGACAAGCTCTTTGTAAGTTTTGTAGAAGTTATTAGAAGTCTCAGATTGCAAATATAAGTATCAGTGAATGTCCTGAATTATGGAATAAGATTTTTTCCATGAATAATTCAAAATAATTTCATTTACAAACACAAAATTCTGGAGAAAGGCCTATTTGTGTACCTACAGTGTCCTTAAAACTTTAATATCAGAATAAATTACGTACTACACATCACCCTTCAAAAAGAAAAAAAAAATGCCAAAAGATGTAATTCAAAGGTCTGGCATTAAAATTACCACTGGCTCCAGACAGAAAATTCTAAACGCCATCAAATTGTTGTAATGGTCATAATTACGTAGTATGAGACCGAGTCCAAATTTATAGTGCAGTCCATTCCTATGTGTTATGCAGTCCCTTTTTCTTTTCTCACATGCGGCACCTTTCATCTCTGTTTTTTCTCCTTTCCACTTCTGCGTTAGCACACTGGTCTCTTTTTTCTCTTTACATTCTTTGTTTTTCTTTCTCCCTGTATTTGTGGGTATCTGTTTCCATACCCACACCCATGCTCTTTGGCATGGTACACACTTGGACGTGTTTCCTCTCTTCTCATGCTGCTTCTGCTTCAGTCCCTTTTTTCTCTATTCAGTTTCATCTTTCCCATAACATGTAACTTCCCTTTTCATCTTCCCTGAATCCTCGTTTTTTGTACCTGAACAGTTCACCTTCTTTACTGCCATGTACTCAACTGAGCTCAGTTTTTCAGACTCTGCTCCCTTCCCAGTGTCTCACCCAGCTGCTTTTCCTTGTCCATATTAACCCGACTTTTTCCTCTGTGTCACTCATGAAATTCATCACCTCCTTGTAGGAGCTCTGTCAGGGCAATGGGGAATACAACCAAGACCTCCTGGCTCACTGAGTGGAGAACCAGGCTGGGGATCTTGGAGCAAGGCACAGCATGGGACAGGTTTCTTTTCCCAATTTCAACCCCACGACAGGCTTTCTGCGTAGACCAACTTATGTTATTCCTGCACTTCAATTACAAAAGCAGCAAACAGGAAAATGTTGACTTGTCAAGGCTGACACTACTTATGGTTAAGAGTGGGTTTTGACCACCAGCTTGATTAGAACAAGAAGACTATGCAAAAAGCTTCAAAAATCCTTTTCAGACATTTTCAAGCCAATATTTTTTTCTGTGCCTGATATCAGGCTGGGAACCAGTATTTTACCTTCCTTTGACAATGCAAAAAAATCTTAAAATCTAAAACATTCCAGCGGCATATGAAAACTAATCCCCTTAAGACATTTTCTATCACTTAGAAATTCACTTTTTCCTTTTTCCTTCACTTGTCCACCTTTTGGGCCTCACCAGAAACTTCAGATCCTGTACAAGAGAGGTGGAGAACAACTGCTTATTTCCAGGACAGCATCTTCCTCACACCCACCATGACACAGGGTCATGGCATCAGCTGCTGCTTCAAAGGACATCGCCGACCAGCCGCTACCTCTGAAGAGGATCTAGACATCCTTTCTCAGTCTGCCAAGTTAGATATAGTTTGTAAAAAAGTTGCTTGGTTTCCCAGCTCTCACACCACAGAATCATGTCAGTGGATCCCAGGTAAATAAGCTGATTCTCTGCTTAATTAATTGCTGACTGTTTCTGCAAGAAACATTTTCCTCCTTTAACAAACCAGGATTTCACTGTGGGCACTTAGGAAAAAAACAAACTGCCCAGCCTTGACAAGAGTAATGACAAATGTTTCCTGACAAACAAGAAGGCTGAAAAGTATTTAAAAAATGAGAAGTGCAGCGTTGTGAATGAAATCTTTTTTATAGTCTCTCTAATGACTCATGAAAAAACCCCCGAATTATAAAGTGGCAAAAGCTGAGTAGCTCAGTATAAGAGTGGTTCACTGTATACAAGAAGACCTCGAAAGCAGTACACTGTGGAAGGGAGAATACCATCTAAGCTACTGGGCAGGTTAGAGCTTGCTATCCATCTAAAAGGAGCTGGTTGGATACACCCTGGAGAGCATGGGTGGGCATAGATCCACTTCACCCAAGAGCGATGTACTCAGCTGTCACTCTGCTTAAGCACTTCCCAGCTCCACAGGTTAAAACGTCCTTCTCATTTACAAACATAATGAGGAAGGGAAGAGATGATTTTTCTAGTTTAGGGCAAAACACAGTTTATACATAATTGTTAAATAAAAATGCCATGATACAGATCTAAAAGAATTAATAGTTACTGTGTGCACATGTAATGTGCAGTCATATGAATTGCATACACATATAAAAAAAATGCATAGTGTACACACACTTCTGTACCCATAAGATGTGTTTGATTATTTTTAATATTCAGACTTTCAGCTCTCGGTATCACTCTCTCATCCTTTCAAAATCACAATTATTTTTAACTGTGTTTAAGACAGCAAGGTTCTTATTCACTAGGAAATTCATATCCAAGAACTTGCATTTTCATATGTCAATTTTTTCTTCATCCTCACTTCATTTTCTTTGATTTGTTTTGTTGTTTTATTATTTCCAATGATGTGATCCTGCTGCCTTACAGTGAAGAGGACAGCTCAAATGAGGAGCAGAAAAGGGCCATCTTTCCCATATTTTTGCACTGCTGGTTAGAAAAATTCTGTTTTCAAGACAGCTGCTCTTCTCTGAAGCAGAGGCTTTTCTCAGTGACCAATTTTTCACACTGAGAATACTCACCTTTCCATATTTTAATCAACAATATTGATGAAAATCATGGAAATTTAAAATGTGTCACAAAACGACTGACATAATTTTACAGTAATAAGGAAATAAAGCAGATTTTCTGCATTTTTACAAGGTTGTCATTCAGTTATTCTACAGTAGATGGCATCATTTAACAGAAAGAAAAGACAAAAAATTGAAGACATCTGGATATAATGACATTCATATTTGCTTCTAACTTTCTGGACATTGTTAAATGAATTAAGAAATAAGCTAGGAGAGCTGCAATGAAAATCGTTGCGGCCTTTGGCAGAATGAAAGTATTAAATCGGTTTCCAAAGGAAACTTACATCTGGGAAGACTTAGTCTGTTCAAGACACCCCCTCTGTGCTCAGATGTAGATCTGTGTGTCAGCATGTTATGACATAATGCATTTTGCATTGCTCATAAAGATTAACCATTAGCTCCAAAATCCTTTGGAAAGCTGATTTGTACTAAAGCACTGGCAAGTAACATATAGCAATAATAGGGTTATAAAAAAGCTGACTTGCCTACTTCTAGACTTGCAGTAAAACAGTCACATACTTGCCTTAGCCAGCTTTTCTTATTGATTCCTAAACATATGTATTAGCCTAAGATTTAAAAAAAATTAGAACTCAACAGTATTCGCCTATGGCAATGCAAAATCTTATTCTTCTTCCCAAAGCCCTAAATACAGTGGCTATACAGCACTTCACTTCTATGGCAGTTATTGCAATGGTTTGTTGGAAGCTGTGTCAATCTCTGATTTGTTGTAGAAAACATTAAAGTTTAATATTTGAAAGCCTGAATAACTTTGCATTTATGCTCTTTACTGAGCATTCACATTTTTAAAGATTTTGCTGTGAGTAGCATTTCCCTGGGCTAGCCTAAAAGTGAAGAAAAGAAAAAAAGGCAACACAATCTTTGTCATATACCGGTTTTGAATTATTTCCCATTTTCTAAGCAGACTAGCAGCTGTATGTAAGCAGACCAATATGGAAAGCTGAAAGGAAAATCATTTAGTCTCAAAGGGCCTATAAGTGTAGTACATAAAAAAGCCTAAATGTGTACGGGGGAAAACAAATATGGTCGTTGTAGGCCTGAAGGATGACAGATGTCATATGGGACATAATCCCGATTCCAGTGAGGTGAATGGGAGTTTGTTATCGAGTGCTATGACCTGAGAGGCTGACCTGTTTTGTAGTTGCTTTTGGCTTTGCATTTGTGCAAGCGCCGTGATCATGACTAAACCACATTTATACGGCAAAAGGAAAAAATCTCCTAATAGCATCCTCAAAAACCACAGGCTTTTCTGCTTTGGACAAAGCAAATGTCCAGATATTGCATTAGCAGCAGACTCACATATCCCATTTGCAGAGATGTGACTAAATGGTTAGAAATTAAAGAACATCTTGAACTTGTCTGGTTCTGCCTCAGAAAGGGCAATGGTCCACACAGAGGTGACTCACGATCCTCCAGCAGCCGCTCGATGATGGCTTGGGAAGCAAAACCGAGGAGCTTTGATCTGCGAGAATCTGATCACAAACACAATGAGTCAAGCAAACAGTTTTTGCTGTTATTTAAAGTGAATCTGGTAAAGGCTAAAGCACTGAGATGATGGAGGCCTTGCCTCTAACTTTGACTCGATCCAAAGTCTGCTGAAGCTAAGAAGGGTCTTTCTGTTGCTTTTTATGGACTTTAACTGTACAAAGCCTGTGCTTCCTTACTCTGACCTGGTTTTGGCCATTTGCTTTACAGGATGGCTACTTCAAAAAGTGTTTTTACATTTCTTCTACAGTAAATACATCTATTTATTGTGTATTCCAGCACTGTTTTATACATTGCTTAACCAAAGGACAAAGTAGAAAGGAGATACATTGTTCATTTTCAATGGAAATGCTATAATTCTCCCCTACACTGGAGTAGATGGAGGAAACCATCCCAGCGTCTGCAGCATTGCTGCTTTCCATTTACTGAGCAGAAAAGAATGCCATGGTGTCTACCTCGAAACAAATGGTTTAGGCTCCCTGCCTGGTATTATGATGATGTTTATAAGAAAATCAAACATACTTGTTCCATCCCGTGATCAGTAATGGAAACAAATGGACTCTCGAAGTAATTGGCTTGCTGAGCCAGAATGGCCTGGTTTGTCTGCATGTTCTCCTGTCAGGTAAGTGCTGAGTACTCGAAAATCTGACATAGTGTCTGTTTTCTAGAAGTCAGGAAAAGAGGTGGAAATATAAGAAAAGAAATGGTTTAACAAGATTTTTTTTTTGACTGCAAGGCCTGCAGACATTCTCTCAGCTGGAATTGTCTTAAAACAACCAGCTAATTAATTGAATCCATTTCACATGGTGCATGAGGACATATGGGCCAAGTTAGGCGTACCTACCTATTAGGACATTTTCAGATTTAATGGTACTGATGTAATATTTTGTAAGGCTTCTCCACCATGTGATTGGAGGTATCAGGAATGACACCTCAATTGATAAAACAAATGCAGGCCGTGAAAAATCAGAGCAGGTCCATCTTAAAAATCCTTTCCTGCTCCATGTCCTGTAGGAGGAAGAACTGCTCTCAGGTGGAATGGAAAAGGAATGTGAATGAATGGTTCACAGATTTCCCAAGTTTCACACCAAAAAGGACGGCTACATCCTGTGTTTTCAGACTGAAACCAACGCTTTCTTACTTCTAGGGATGCTCGTCTGCCAAAAAAGCTGGTGTTTGAACAGTTCTGCCACTGCGCCAGTCCCAGGCGTTTTCTTCTTTACTCAGTTGCAGAGCAAGAAACAGGAAGCGGCATAAAAGAATGCTGGTTAATCATAATACTGTACTTGTCTGTCAGAGGTATTGCGGAAAGGAGACACGCACTGTTTCACTGGCAATGTATAGAAGAGGCTGGATTCTGAGGCAAAGGATCATTATGTCACATAGCCAAACTGTCCTTGCTCTGAGACCCACCCAATCTGTCTTTCAGATTACCAAATGGAAAAAAAACCCCAGGCCTGCACTGGTACAAACAAGTATTTGCATTTTAAACAAATCATTGCTTGTTCCCTTCATTCGTCTTTATAAGCTCCAAATGCTGCAACCTTTCTGCAGCTTTTAGAAATTTTAGAAATATCAGGATTAAAAAAATATCCTTATGGCATATTTGCTGCCAAGTAAAATGCAAAATGCCTCTATTTTCCTTGCAGATTATTGGCTTTTTCCTAATCTTTCAAAGTGTGATTTATGCTAAGAACTCTAATTTTTCTCCTTTATCTTCAGAGGGCTGTTGTTCTTCTCAAAGGTAATGTGGTCTAAAGTGGCTGAATCTGTCACATTGTTCTGTCTCAACATTTATGTTTCACACATTGCTCTATTCAGGCATGCATGTTGACATCCTTGAATGATGTTCTTCATGCAACTTCTAAAGATCACCCTGCCACATAAGCGTTGCTTTGAAATAGGGACCAGCGATATCCCATCAGCGATATTGTTCCACAACAGCCCCACTGGCTTCAGCTGGTATCCAGCATGAAAAACAATGGCAGAAGAGTTTTCTTGTTTCAAAACTGCTAATAGGCAAACAAAGTGCAAGGAGGGGTTTTTTTTGTTTGTTTAGTTGGTGGGGGTTGTTTTTGGCAGAACTGTCATTTCAAACTGAGTCATACGAGGGGCAGGATAGAGCAGACTGCTGTCTATCTATCGCCTTGCTTCTTTTTTTGGGGTTGCCTAGAGAATTATTATACCTGTTTCTGAACTTATAAAAGTCATTTTGAGAAAAACATCTGATGGATGCAAGAGATGGTTATACCCCTTTTGTTGTTAGCTATTCCTCGACAACATCATGGCCTAAATTGTTTTTTGTAAGGGAGGAAGATATTCCTGAATGACCGTCTGTATTGAGATGTTATTCTGGGATTTCGTCTCCAGAGTCCTCTCTCAACAGGTTGACTCTGTAACTCAGACAATTATATTTATACTTCTGCCTTTTTAGTAGAGATAGACCTCTTTTGCTATAATCTGCAGAATGTGTATCATTCATTCCTGATTAAGGGTAAACACTGCCTGATCAGAACCTCCCTTGATTTTACTGGGCTTTGGATCAGACCTAAACATCAACTTCTAATTATTCTGGTGGGAACTGTGCCTGACAGGTCAAGCCTTTTAATAAGGGTAACTGTTTGCATTAGAGCAGGACACACAGGAAGTACGAATTTCATCTTAATTCAGTGCTTTCATTGCCTTTTAGAGGGATCATTGCATAATTTTTCAGTCACTCTTCCAATTATTGGTAGAACACCTATGAGATTTTTCCATCCCCTCTGTTCCTACATTACAATATTTTTTGGCACATCACCTTTTGTGCCATTTGGTGTCACTCTAAAAATAAGCAGCAGGCTGCAATCACTTTATTTATGGCTATTTAGTTGTAGTGCTGGCATAAATTCTCACTGCTCTGCAGTAACCTGATTTTAATGTGCGTCTTGTCTTTAGAGTGAATGATGCCAAATGGCACAAAGACTTGTGTCTTAAACCAAGCAGAAACTGACATAAATTCAAGGTCTGATGTGATTACTGATGATTGTATGGATTTATTAGTTTCTTTAAACATACATCCTGCCCACCCCTTGGGCAGTCAATGAAGACTTCTATAGTCAGACTTCAAGTGTCAAGGTAATCTTAATGTTGAACACTTGAACACATTCCAATTTTATTCCATGAGAAGCTGGCCTAACATATTTCTAAAGAAAAGCAATACCTTCATGCTCATCATTATTAGGATCAATTAAGTGGAAAAATTTAACAAAATCTAGCACCACATTTTGTCAGAACTTTAAAAAAAAATTACCCCCAAGATATATCTCAAAGACATACTTCTGCATTTCTGATTTCAGCTAGGACCAGGAATAGTTTATAACATTGGAGCGTTCTTTGCAACATTTCTTGCAGTAGGTCTGTCCTGGCAAGAATAAAGAAAAACTGGAAAAGTCATTGTGTACAAGCAGGTTTCCCAGACTGTACAACCAGTCTGACAGATCCAAAGCATCATGAAAGCTAGATTCAGCTTCTGAGCCGCTAAGTGAAAGGGAACCATTGGAAACTGATGATTGTTACAGCTTGCTATACGTAGCACCTCCTGTAAAACACTGAACTATGACTACTTAATTCAGGATACTTTAAGCTTCTCGCAAGATAAAACCCAAAGGCTGTGTGGGAAAAAAAAAGTATGATTTTTGTTTTTCATTGCCTAACTTTGTAATTAAAACATTTTTTATCAGGTGGTTAAAGTTTCAAGTGGCACATGATCTTCTCTTTCCCCTTAGCTCAGTGAGAGGGCTAACAATTTTATGCAACGCTGTTTCTGTGGTTTGCCTTGGAAGAAATCAGCTTGATTCAATGCTTCTCTCCTGAGACTGAAACAGATGGGAAATGTTACAATACAGTACAGTACATATGGTAATATAATTTATATTTTCAGATACGTTGGACAAAGTCAGCCCCAATATAACTCCACGGCCATAGTGAATTTACATCAGAGATGAGTAAAGCAGCAGGGGGTCAAATTCTACACTAACATCACTCCCTGCACAATTTTATTGATTTCCCTGTAATTTCAGAAGTTGGAAGTAAATGAAGGGTTTGGTTCTTGAATTTCATATTCCAGTGATGGATTAAAGAACTCTGGTGTATTGTCTAAAGAAAAGAATCATATCTTTGGCTGCCAATAAATTAAAGGTATTTGTAATTCAGAAGGTCGGGGGGGGGGGGGGGAGGGGGTT
>NW_008794493.1:394914-401295 GCF_000699145.1 Aptenodytes forsteri
TTTGGGCCGGAGGTGGGGGGGGGGGGGGGGGAAGGGATTCTGAATGCATAGAGCATCATTAACCTAGTTTCATCTGCAGAACAGTTTGTATTCATTCACTCCTTATTCCAGTTTGTACTAATTCGCCCCACATCCATTTTGGATAGTTTGTTGGACACAGATGGCAGTATTTGAAATTCTTCTTAATCTGCCTCATAAAGGATATTAAATGGCTATTTGTACACTGGATACAATGTTCTTATTGTCAACTTCCTAAGGCTACTGAAGTGAGTATTGTGAGGGTTTTCTCAGGATACCAAAGACAACTTTCTTAACTTTGGGGCCACTTTTAAGTATCAGGTTCCATGCCTATTTTTCAAGCATGAAGACCTAAGGATCTTCCTAACTAATTCCCTCGTCAGGTGCAAATCCACACTTGTGGTGCGGTGAAGAGCCGGCAAGCACAGAGCTGACTTTTTATTAATATCAGAGGTCAGAAGCATTGCTACTGAAGTGGCTGCCTGAAGCCTGGCACACATTTAGCTCTCCCTGCTCTGTGCAGCAACAACGCCTGCTGGAACAGGGTGAGAACAAACAGCGCCGTGTAGCAGAGGAGGGCTAGAACATCTTCAGCAGACACAGACAGATCCACCAGAGTATATCTGCCGGTGTCCTTAAAAGGTATGAGCGGAAGAGCCTGAGCCAGAGAACACCGGATAAATGAAGAGGCTCTGTACTTTTTTTGATTCTTCACTGAAAGAAGTTTACAACTCTCTTTCTCTCTTCAGCTGCTCTAACAGGAAAAGAATCAGTTGGACTTGAACGCCTCTCTTCTTTCCTTTTTCTTTCCCCCCCCCTCCATATTTATGCTATTCTGATCATACAAAAAAGAGGGATCTACAAAGAGGACCACCCTGCCAATGACTAAGCCACCAACAGGCTTAGAATATTGTGCAAAGAATCTTCGAAATGTCTGAGCAGATTTCAATTACTCTTTTCAAAGATTTGCAATTCCCACTACACAGCCTATTGTTTGCTTTCACTAGGACATTCTTCTCTTAAACAGCTGGCACGGAATGACTACTGCTCTGTAGGGAAACAAGCAAACACCATACAGTAGATTTAAAGCCAAACACACAAAAAAATACAATTTTTTTTAAAAGAGCCTCTCATGAACATAGAAGTGTTTTCCAAGATAGTATGAATTCTATTTTTGCTGCTTATAGCTGAAGGAAAGCATGGGGGATGTAGTTCATTCTCCTTTGGTTCTCAGCGTGGCTATTACACTGAACATCAAAGGAACAATGAGCGATGCTTCCCATCTTTTCCATTAGCTGTGTTCAGGTAAGCAATTGTTTCTCTTGTGTCTATTTGAAAAAGGAGCTGCAGTTTTGCCCTCACCTCTTTTCGTAAAAGAAAATGGAAAGAAGAAGAAGAGAGAGAAGAAGAAGCACAAAGGGAAAGAACAGAGGTAAAGAGATCTTTGCAGCAGACAGCCCGCTAATGCACCAACTGGTCACTGGGCGTGAATTGTGGGGAATTTCAGTGGGAACTAATTATGTCCAGAAGTATTCCAAGAACTGTCAGTGTCAAACTGCTGTGGGAAGTAGTTTCCAGACACAGATCATCCTTTCATATCTACCACTGCAAATGTGCACGGAGTGTTCCTGTGATTCTGCTGCCCTTCACAGTGCTGGGGCTGGGAATAAAGCAGCGCCTGAAGCCACCATAGCAGCCCACAGAAGTTTTGCACATGGAAGGAGATCTTTTGCTGCCTGGCAGGAGAGCAGAGGTGCCTGTGCCACCCGCCAGGGTGACTGAAAGAGAAAACCAGCAGCAGAAAGGGATGGGTCTCCTGTGGTTGTGGATAGCTTTGCGTTACACTGAAGGCCATTCTGGTGCAAACTCAGCTAAAGTCTTAAATCTACAAGTCACATCCCCCATTTCTTGAGAGTCGTTTGGGTGCCCTTTTAGCTGTAAAAGAAGGCCTAGGCTTTCAAAATAACAAAACACATTCAGCCTTAAAATATATATCTTTCCATTAACATCACATTCTTCCTGTTCAATGTCCTGTGCATGCTTTCTCCTCCCTGGCAGACATTTCTTCACAGAGTACTTGTGTGAATCAAAGCAAGACAAAAATGTGCAGACATTGTTAAAGGAGGTACCGTTTTCATTCTCGTTCTGATAGTTCATGTTTAAATGAAGGGTTTGACGTAAATGAGGGGAAATGGAAGTAGCCTCTTAGCTAATCTGAAAGGAATCTCTTCTGCTGTACTTTCACTAAACAAAGCCAGAAGTCCCAGAGCTGAAGTTTATCCAAACTAAAGCCAACAAATGGTTGTTGTTGGAGGGGGTTATATCATGTTTTCCATTGTCATTTTGACATGAAACAGGCAGAGGCTTCAACTTTGCAAACTCGGAGACAAGAAGATTGGCTCTGAAGTGAAAATAAATAAATAAAAGCAGCGGCTGGAAGTAGGTTAGGTTTTCTCAAAGCAAAATGGAGAGAACCTGTCCTATGAAATACAAGATGGGGAAAAATAATGACTGCTTGAAAATATAAATGCAAAATATAATTTACTATGCCTCTGTGTGAAAGATGTATCGCTCTACAGTCACTGATGGAATTCACTCCTCCTTGCACCCTTCCGGCATTTAAGATAGGATAAGCACACCTCTCTCTCTCTGTTATACTTACAGAAGAGACTTTCTGACTCCTGTAATATGTGATTTTTTAATGCCTGTGGAGATTATCAGTTCATCAGCCACAGCCAGGAGCAATGTAAGGGTTAATCTTTGAAATTGTTATACAGTCCCAAAGCAACATGAGGAATATTAATGGCATGGTCCCTACATGTAAATATGGGAATCTTATTTCCCTGAAACACAAAGCGTCTGACTGTGCTGAATGGAGAAAGATCAGGAAATTCTGTGGGAATTCCTTATAGATTTTTCCAGGGACAAAGCATCTCTTGGCAGGGAAGCCATGGTGAGGACAGAAAGTAAAGCTTCACAAACCCTGTGCATCGAAAGATTCAATGGAAGAAAGAAAATCCATAGAGGAGTAGCTGTCCTGCAGCAGTAACTAAGCCAGAGCCCTGGCTCCTGTATCTAGTAGCAGCATGGCCATGGGAAGCCAACGGCAGTGAGTCACCATGCAGCATGTCTGTAACAGAGATAACGTCACTGAGCAGCACAGCCCCAAACAGCCTTCTCTTCAGGAGGAATCCACTGGATCCCCTGGGCTGGAGATGGGCAGCATGCTGAGGGCCAGGGGCTGCAGCATTCTTCTGCACCCATCCACACTCCCTTCAACAGCCCGACCTGAAGGTATAGAAGCAAAATAACACTTCTTGCATCACTCCTGGAGAAGGAATCACATCTGTGCCCAGTTCTCCTTCTGTACAGTGTAAGTTATCATGGATATGTCAAAGGAGGGGTAGGCTGGTAAAGTATTGCAGAAAGTAAAATGATGACACTAAAATTTTTATTCCATTTTGGGTTGAAGGTTATTTATCATCTGCCAAAAACCAAAATCAGGACATCTCAAAACTGTAAACATACAGGTGTTAGGTACTGAACTTTAAACCACGTTAAAGTTGTGCAATCTACAATTTACCAAGCTACCACAAGGAGAATGAGCTAAGAGTTGTCATGTTGAATCAGAAAAGATTTTATTATACCCTTTTCAAATTTGAATTTTATTTTTTTGGGTGTTGCCAATAATAAATTGAATTTTGCTCCATCACATTGAATTTCTGCAATGATGTGGGAATCTAATAATCCAGTTACTTCAAGAGCAAAAACCCCCATTTTGTTAACAACATATCTTTGCCATTGCCAACAGTTTTCCTTTTCTTAGCTGAGATCTTTTGCCTAGTTTCTTGAACAAGCATGACTAAAGGACAGCGTAATCTGGAGTACTGCACTAATTTCCACTTTTGTGGGTTTTGACAAATTATTACTTCAAACCAACAAATTAAAAATTGCAACTGTTACAGCAGCTGTGGCTTGTGCTCTTCTCCAGATTACTAACCTACCATAAAAACATCAAGAGCAAGTATAGTTTTCATGGTGCCCGCTAGCCTGGGAAAGCACGCTTTGTTATTGTTTCCCCCTACTGGTAGGCTGAACCTTTCAACTCTGAAGAGATTGCTTTTAATCCAAAATGCTAAAGGACAGTCTGCATCATTTCTGTGACTGACCTACAGCATACCTTCCCAATTATGAAGCCAGGTATGTCCCATTTTCTGCACATTTCCGATTAAAACAAGGCTCGAACAACATTAACACGTAACTGGGACAATGACTAATAGATCCATGTCAGTCTGGTTTATCAGCCAGTCTGTGAACCAAAAAAGTGATAGTATTTCACTCCTTCCTTTCTCTTGAATAGCAGTAATTAAAACTAACACCCAGCTGTTGTGTAAGGCTGGCATCAGCTAAGATTTTGCAAGTGACACCTCGCTGCCTATTGCAAACCTCAAAACTTTGGCAGAAGCTGGAAGAAGAAATAGGATCTGCTTGTAAACTGCAGCACTAAGAAGGGAGCAAATGTGATGACTCTGACTGAGGCATCAACAGTAATTACATGCCAGAGACAACGCCCTTCTACCTCTGCCTCTTCCCCCTGTAATAAAGCAGTGGATGTTTCCAGCTTTACCTCCTCTTCTAAAAAAATCAGTCTATGTAGATTTGGTCTCAAATCAAAAACAAATCTGGAAAATAATGAAAGGGATATATAATGGTCTCATTTTCCTAAGGCTAATGTCTTCCAGGGATGTGTGATCTAAAATGTGTTTATGAAATTTGTCATATTTCCAAGAACATATATATAATGTTTAGAGGGGGTGGATTCCCCAGGCTTTCATTAGCATGATTTTTCCAGACCAGAAAGGAATGTTTCAATTTTCCTAAGCATAACCTTGCCTGCCATGTGCTTGGGAAAAAACAGTTAGGAAAAATGGAAGAAGAGCTGTAGACCCCTGACCTTTCATACCTTCACATAGCCCAGGTTACTTATGATGGTGTAATTATCTGTTGGCACACAGACATGCATCATCTGGTTTTACCTTCAAAACTCTGGAGGCAGACTTTTCTGTGTTACCAAAACCTTTGAGGAAAGATAGTTCTGACTGTCATTAGCACTACCCTTAAACTAGCTAATTTATCAACAAAGAATGCATATGTGCAATGCTGCATATAGGTAAGTGCTAAAAATGTCAAGTCTGGCAGTCTCACAAACATACTGCATCTGGGCAGTACCCATCTACTTCATTACGTATATAATCCTTTCCAGTTAATAAAAAAAGAAAGCAAAATGGCTAAACCAAGCTGTTTACAAGTTTTCCTAAAATATCATCCTTCTTTTCTGGTGGATCAGAAGTGGGTGCTCAACATAAAGAGTTCTTTGCATGCTGCCTCCTGAAACCTACATGTAATGATTATATTTTATTTTAAAACTCTAATTTGTGACTGAAAGTAATATGAAAGGTCAATAAGTATTCTCAGAGATATTTTAGGATTCAGTCATTACCTCAGAAATGAGCTTCCTGACCAAATATCCAAGATAATACTTACATTACAAGGAAAACACTAAATTACATTAAAGCAAAAAATTATTTGGAATAATAATGAAGGGTTTCTGGCTCTGCTCTCATACTGGTTTTAGAGCAGTAGAGTTTTCCTGATGACCTCAGTGAAGTTCCTCAAGGACTATGGGGTGTACATTTGAAAAGTGTCACACTCCAGGTGACTGAGATGTCCTTTACCCATCTCAGATGCAGCTGAGATGGTCCCAAATCCATCTGACCTCCCTTTTGGCACTGATGTGAGTGGGGCTGTGCACGTGCTTCCTTTGTAGTCGGTGGAAACTGCCAAACACCTCCAGTCTGTCTAGCTAAAATTTATGCTGTCTTCTGGAAGTAGCTGTCTTGATTGACTCTACAAACTCAAGATAAATGGGGTGAACATAAGCCGTAAGGCTAGCAAATGCTTGCACAAATCGTGCTGGCTGGGTAGAGGATGGATTTCTTTCCTAAAGAATCATTTGAAGTTCTTACACTTTTTGGTAGTTTAATATGCAGGATGTAAAGGTGTCTTCAAATGGTGGAACTAAATATACATCGCTGAAATCTGAACCATCTGTCATGTCTGAAGCACCAGCTTCATGTCATGTGAGCCACCAGGAGGCATTTCATCTTGAACGTGGTCAGGACTTGCAAACGCCTTACACTAACTTCACATATATCAGAAAACCTGAATTGTGTCAAGGTGATTTCATTTGCATGCTAAAAGCATCCTAGACCAACCTGATCTCCTTCTATGACCAGGTGACCCGCCTAGTGGATGAGGGAAAGGCTGTGGATGTGGTCTACCTGGACTTCAGTAAGGCCTTTG
>NW_008794493.1:402988-430858 GCF_000699145.1 Aptenodytes forsteri
TGAGGTGCTTAGGGACATGGTTTAGTGGGCATGGTGGTGTTGGGGTGATGGTTGGACTCGATGACCTTAGAGGTCTTTTCCAACCTCTATG
Source organism: Aptenodytes forsteri (assembly GCF_000699145.1). NCBI lineage: Eukaryota > Metazoa > Chordata > Aves > Sphenisciformes > Spheniscidae > Aptenodytes > Aptenodytes forsteri. The sequence continues at coordinate 403,080 of NW_008794493.1, forward strand.
ATTCTATGATTCTATGATTCTAGTGGGTTACTAGGACATACAATATTTCTTTGTGGAAGTCACAGAAAATTCCTTGTTCCACAATATCCAGATCCCAAGCTTTTGAAGAGGTTCAACCTGAGGCTGTACTCAGATCTCCATTCCTAGCTATAACAGCAAGACAAAGAAACACATAGCCCAGAGGTACATCTGACTATCCTAAACTTAGTGTATACTGAGCAGTTTCCTTAATATCTTGCCAAGTCTTGTCTCCTGGCAGGCTTTCCCAAGGAAAATTTTATATTGACTTACATTTGATACTAACCATATAAACATTTTTCTTGACAAGAGAGAGCATTTTAGCCTGTCTGGAAATTCTCTTTTGAATAGTGGAAAATTTGGTTTCCCAGTCCATCGCTGCCCTGCTAATAATCACCTCCTTCAATTATTATTTTCTGTGAAAAAAGTATATTCAAATGTGTGGAAAGAGAGTCAGAATTCCAAAGAGAGGACAGAATTTGATATTTTAAGGGATAACTAGTGTTTTATCAGTCTCTCTGTATAACCTCATCCCTGTAAGTAGTATGGAAGTTAGCCCAGTAAGGAAATGTTACTACACCATGAAACAGGAATGTGGCAGAGAAATGAGAATACTCCCTCACACTTCGTTTATATATTGTTCTTCTACCCCAAATTTACCATTTCTTGAGTCAAATATTTGTTGCACTTCAGAAATGTCCAGGGATATGACCAGTGTGAGGGAAAGAGACCTGGCACTCAGGGGGGATTTGTTTATTGGGAGAAATAAAACTGTTCCTTCTTTTTATATTGGACGGTCCCTTCGTCCTTATCCCTCTGAAGAGAGATATATATATATATATATAAAAAATACATAATGAATATTAAATATATGCAATATGTGTATTATTTGCTGCTGTAAGCACAGAAAACATAGCATATATTTGCTCAAATTTTATATTTTCTTCACTGAGGATTACTGAAAAGACAGTTTATATACTGGAAAAGCAGAAACAGAAAAGCATCAGTTCACAGTATATTATGTTTATTCTCTACAGAACATCTTTATATGCATCGGTTTTTTTCCGATACTTTACTTTACAAGGCTTAGCCTGTGTCTGTGCTTGGTGAGGGAAGCTGGTATTTGGGCACGCTGCTGTTGCAGATGATGTTACCTGATTTGCTCATGCACAGAGCCCCCTGAGCTCCAACTGCTCCACTGCCCACAGCCTGCTGGTGGACTCACAGTCGCCCCCTCAGCAGAGGTGCCTTTCCAGGTATGCTGAGGCAGATAGATTTGCCATGAAATGGCTAAAGTAATCGTTTTCATGATTTGTATCATACAGACTAGGGTAGGGAGTGGTTTTAAAGGCATTTGGCTTTCCTTTGCTTCACTAGTTTATTTGGCTGGTGCTTATCAAGTTATTTGTAAAGAAGTTATTCATTGCCTCGATGCAAGAATAAATACATTGCAGATCTTTTATATTTATAAGAAAGAAAAATGTTTTATCTTAAGAAAGGTCTGGTTTACAATGTCTGGCAAGCAGGAACAGAGCACATCCAAAAAAGGTCAGCTGTACTTGTGGAATGTCATCTGTTTAACTTAAATACTCATACCACACTTATCTTCACTCTAAGTTGAATTATTGTATACAAAGTATTTTTTTTCCCCTCTAAATTCCATGTTTGCTTGGTTTTTGGTGTTCTCGCTCTCTGGAAACATGCACACACATACTTGCGTGGACCCAGATACCATCAGCTGCTAATCAGTCCCATGAGGGACCGAAACAGCCTGCAGATGCACAATTCAAACTATTTCAGCTGAGGGAATTAATTTACCCTCCTGCTTTATGTCAAAGTAAAAATCCCGTAAGCTGACATATTTTCATATATCGCTCTTAAAAACTGGTTCATCAAAACTGGTTAGAATTTTAAGGCGGTTTTCTGCATGCAAATTGTTTAAATAAACCCCCACGCTGCCGGTGGAAAACACACAAGTACAAAGGAGAACTCCAAAAAAAAAGCTGGAAGCAAAGACTTATTGCTTGTGACAAATAACTTCCAGGCAACACAGAGCTAACAGTTAAAATGTTATTCCAAGAGTTAAAAGAAATAGTTTAAAAACTCTCTGGTGTCTGTAATAGGAAGACAAGTAAGAACAAGAACAAAGGCAGACAGTACTGCACGGTCCTTTTAACCACAGAAGAAAGCAAAGCTAAGAGAAACCTTTGGGATGGTAATGCAAACTCCTGCAGCTTTCAGCTTCAGCATTAAATATCTGACTCAGCTGAATTAGTGAAGGAAAAGTGTTCTGGTGAGATTTGTGAATACACATTTCTTACAAGCGATTAAAATCTTTGGTGAAAATAAAAATAAAATAAAACCATTAAATCATAAGAAGCTTGAATTACTCACCGTCTTGTTGTGCCAAAATAACTGAGGGTTGAAACACGGCAAGAATGAGCAAAGTTACTTTTTGCACAAAGCTCATCATGTCTAAATATTAGACATGAGACTCTCTGTGCAAAAATAAAAATGGGGAGGGAAGAAAAATCTATTCAAAATAGCAACATCGGTTGTTCCCTGCCCTTCCAGCACCGGGCCATGTACAGAACTCAGCCACAAGCATTCCCCAGCTTTGGCCTTAAATAGGAAAAAAATTGGCTTACTTTACTTTTCCACCCCCTTTACTGAAACATGAGAAGAAGACCCATCCCCTAACAGTAAATGAATGATTAATATTTCTCTTGGCTTTACAGAAGAATAAAGTCAACTAAACAAGATACACAGCACATCTGGAACTTTTGTGTGCATACGAAATGCACACTGAGACTGTATATGAATAGTCAGTGTGCGCTGTATGTGAGATATATGCATGTGAAAAAAAGAAGTCCTGTGGTAAAGCCTCTGTGGTAAAGCATTTTTTCATGTTAATTAGGAGTCAATGGGTACAGCCCAAAGAGGATTTTTAATTCTTAGTGCTGCCTAGCAAAGATGAAAAGTAAGTACCTGATGTGGCCACACAAACTGAAAGAATCCCAGAAGTGGAGGAGGAAACCTGGGTATTTCTGCTGATGAGCAATCAGAGTTAATGAAAGGGAGGCCTGAAAATGGCAACAATTCTGTTCCAGTGCTTTTCTCACCATATCTGCCTCACACCATGATTTTGTGTGACCTGGGGAGAAAGCAAACATAAAAAAAAAATATGAAGAAAACAAGATCCCAAATCAGAGGAACCAATCTCCCAAACTAAAACTTTTCAAATAATTCGGTTTGATGCTGTCATTACATTTGAAAGGAATGCAGAACAAGTACCACCTTTTTCTTTACTGTTTGCTCCTCAAACAAGAAGGTATAGCGGGCAAAAAAAAAAAATCTTGAGACTACTAATCCCTTTTAAGCCTAGTTCTTTCTTTATTCCATTCAAAACTTTACTGAGAATAGGATCAGAACACACAAACTTATTTTCCAAATAAGATGGTTTAAGCAGGTCTTGTTATGAATGTAGTTTTGCTGGGAAGGTAGCTTTAAGTACAAGTTTGGGAGAGTCCAAAGTGAATGCAGAAAGCTGTCACAGTGTGCATCTCTGCTAAAATAATGACCAAACTAATTGCTACTCTCAGTGGATTAATTTGATCCAGGTCATTAACTGCAGGAGTGCTCATTCATTTGTTCTTAAGTGTTGCTGAGATTACAGTGACCCAGGGAACCATCCCTCCTATCAATAATTCATTAATGTCATGAACTGTCATCTCAAAGAAGGGACCCATATCTCTGTATGCATAACAAAATAAGAGCAGCTTGAGGTTTTAATCTGATAGGTATTGGGTCTCATTTCAAAACCTATTTATCTGAAATACATTTGCACTTAAACTGGAAGGTCCTCTTCTATTGGGGTCACCTGAGGTGGAAGAGGTTGAAGCAAGTATGAAAAGATCTTAAATAATTTGATACCTTTTTCACACACCCTGAGGGTGTCTTCTGTGTCTTATACACTCATAAGGTATGGATGGCTTGATACATTTCAAAGGAATTACACAACACTTTTTCGCATGAATTAAATACCCCCCAATTTTCCACATTGTCTGTGTTGGGATGGTGGAATTATTTCATGCAGCTTTGGGTTTTCATATCCAGTATCCTATTACTTAACAGGTTTGGTTTATAAACTTCGAGTAGCTACAATCAACAAACAGATTGTCTTCCTAGAACGTAAGACAAAATGCTTCAATTTTTTATGCACGGGCCTATAAGGTTTTCTTCTCTTTTGGAGCTATGCTCAGGACATAAATTAGAACCACAATATCTAATAATACCTGGATTGATTTGTTTGGCTCTCTTCAACAGAAATGCACAAACAGACCAAACACGGGATTCAAACCATTCTCAGCTATGGAATGAGAATTAAACTAAATTAACTGTTTATCAAAATTGCATGCAGATCAGTTTTTTATTGCCACTCTGTTTTCTGTATTAATGCCTACATGTTCATCACAGTAATTGTTTAATTTACATGAAACTTAATGAATGTTACATGGTAAGTGTTCACATTTAAATAGCCAAGGAAAAAATAAGAGAAATTTGCTCATGGTCTTTGACTTAAAGTGACTTTCATATTAAATTCTACAAATTTTTCAGCCCCTTTGACCACAATAAACATTTCTCTATATTTCTTAAGTTTATCCTTTCAAAAAAAGAGAACACCCTTGGTGAGTCCATTATTTTCACGAACGATAAACATTTCTATATTTCTTAAGTTTATCCTTTCAAAAAAAGAGAACACCCTTGGTGAGTCCATTATTTTTACACATCACTTGATTGCTCAAGTAAAATTTAAATTCTAAGAACAGTTCTGGATTGTTCACCTTGGATATTAAACTAGTCTCTAACTAGATTAAGAACCCAGACTAATCCATGACACCTACTATTTCCCACAGGCATTGGAATATCAATCTGTATGCTTGAATTTGTACAGAAATGAATCCTGAGGTTTCTGTATAGAAGCATAACCAATATCACTTAATGATTACCTCCCATAAAAACCAAAATAACCTATGGACCTTAACTTCCTTGGGTTCTGCAGTATATTTGCTGTGGTTCAGCAAATAACGAATGGCAATGCTCAGCTACGCTGGAATTTCTCATTAGCGCTACCTTCACATAACAGCGGTTGTAGAATTGAATTTATAATTCTAGTGTAAAACGATGAGGCAATTGCCATTTACCATCACGAATCAATTCCTTTTGACTGGGCATTCACCATTTTGTTTTAATTACCTGGCCTGAACAGACTGTAGCACAACAACTTTCCTTGAACATCCATGAACACTTTATGATCAAAGTCTTCTTTTCACATCCTGCTAACGACCTGCTACGCCACCTGGACGCTCACAAGTCTATGGGGCTGGATGGGATCCACCCGAGAGTGCTGAGGGAGCTGGCGGAGGAGCTTACCAAACAAAAGAGCCACTAAACAAAAAAACCCCATGCACTTCTTTAACCATTCCTGTTTATGAGCTAGAAGTAATGCAAATTATGACTGATATCTTAACAGACAATTACAGGAATTAAGGTAGCCACGTCAATGAAATTGTTTCATTCTTCTCCCATCTTTCCATTTTCACTGAATTTTTTTCCTAAGACAATGGGAGATCAACTTTTGAGACGCTACCTCTTGTTCATGCGCTCTGTTTTCGGTTTTGCACAGCTTCAATGGTTTTCACAAATGAAAATTCTCTTTTTTGCAAAAGTCCTGTACAGATTAAATAAAATCCTTCATCTGAGTCATGTTGGGAACTAACTGTGTTACAGCACAGCTGTGAAGGCTCTTAACGCAGAGCCAACATTATGACTGCATACGGGTGAAGCAGACAGCACCCACAGCATTTTCTCTTCACAGCAGGAGACCACAAGCCAAACTAGTTTAATGACCTTTGGGTGTACCAAATACTGGGAATTCAAAATCTACGGCCAGGGTGTGGTTTTTCTGTACTGAACACGCACCTACTCTTGTCGCCAATGATGAAATCTGTTAATTTAGAACATTGGCCCAACGCCTTTGTGAGGATGCTCCTCCTTTTCACTGAGGTGTCAAAATTATTTTACAAGGAATCCTTTCGTCTTGTCTCTAATTCAGATTTCCACTGTACAACTGAAAAAAACCAGACCTTCACTTTTTAAAGAAATACCACAGTCCTATCGACCTGAGAAAGTAGTTAATGAAATGGCTACAATACTTTGTGGCAGGAGAGTGTCTTGTAAAGGCTTTTGTGCTCTACAACTTGTGGTTGTTGGACATCAAAATAACATAAAATGGCAGAAAATATTTATAAATTTAAGAATAAACTTGGTTGTGAATTTGTGTCTATGCTTAGTTTTACGCAATCACAAAAAATCATGTTTTGCTATATCTCTAAGTAACAAAACCCTGTTAAATCCATCAGAAGAGCAGTCTGAGAACAAATTATCATAAAAAGTAGGTTATCCTTTCTACCATGGGGTTTGTGTAGAAAGTGGGGGCACATCGTGCAAATCAAACAGTCACTCTGTTGGCTCTGCTCAGGGACCGGCTGCTGTCTCTGTTGTCTCTGCTCAAATCACTGTTGCTCCAGACAGTACATGTAGTTCCCAGAAGGGCTCAAGTGTACTGTACTTCAGCTGTTGGTTCACATGGGACCTCAGCATAGCAAGGTTCCAGGTTTTAGGCTTCAGCACTAGCAATCCAGCACATTTTATGAACACTTTTTTTTTTTTTAAAGTAAAAAAAGAACAGTAACTGTAAGATACAGCCAAGATTTTTTAAAAATTATCATTTCACATTTTTCTGTTTGCTGATTTATTGTTTTTCTAATGAGGGAATAAATACTCTTGTTTGAGTTTACTAAAGAATAACAAAAGGCCATCCGTACTCGTATGACTCATCCTTTAGAAAAAACAGAAAACAGAAGAACATAGGATTAAATGTTTTAACTCTTGATCTGTTGAGTATTAATATGTTTGGAAGTGAAAGAAATTACCAAGGCAAACTGAATTTTTGAAAAAAACCCGCTATTCTAAATGAAGGCCACTGGGGATGTGCAAGTAGGTCAGAGAACATGGCAATACTAGAGTCTTCCACTAAAAATGAAATCCCAGTCTGGAAAAAAAAAAAAAAAGAAATAGCAGTCTTCAGGAGTAGTGTCAGACCCCTGGCCGATGGTACAAGGCAGGTATGACATTATCTTCTGGACTGTAAGTGCTCCATGTGACCCAAAGAGCACACTGATTTCCTAGAATGGAGAAACAGCGTCCAGCTGCTTTTCTGGAAGGAGGAGAAGTGTAGCACGCTGGGGCCAGCCCTGCTGCTGCTCGTGCCGGTGAGTGGGTGCCCTGGGAGGCTGACTGCAAGGATTCTCTCGATATCTATTTTATGGGATTTCTTCTGATCCGTGACCTCGTCACATTCTTTTCTCCGCTGTTAACTCTAGTATATTGTCATAGAGCCCATCATACATCTCCTATTGGAAAGTGGCAGTACTTATGAATTAATCTGTCCAATGTCATGCATAGAAGAACAACTCGAGACCTTAGTTTAGATATATAGGTTGATCTGTTCTGCTTTTCAAAGGTAGCTTTAAAAGTACCTTTCCTTTCAAGATGAATCCTGTCCTAAGAACATTAAATCGTCACCCGGTATTTGAAAGCCTCAAAGTCTGTACTAATAACATCAGGTATAATGGCAGATAAAGAAGGTATATTAAAAAAAAAAGAAAAATAGGTATGTGGTTATACTACTGATCTGAACTCATTTTATGGCTAAGCTCTATATCGGCTTGCAGGTTTTGTTTTAATATTACAGAACAGAAAACTCTAGGTCAAACATATCAACTGTATGTTGGTAAGAGCTGTTTGGGCTATGATAGGCACATATGGGAAAGCTTTGTTAGATACTCTGAGGAAAAAGATACCACAAAACCACACAAAGTAGTAACAACAAAGTTGTGGTGGACTCTGATGACCAAGTTAAATAGTTCGGAAGAATCATCTGGAAAACAGCATGAAAATACCACACATTCATTCTTTTTCATCTCCACAAACTCTGTGGCATGAAGAGTGATAATAATGTAATTATTTTTATATTTTTACTTGAAACACTTATGCAAATGAATTGGATTTAAGCTATCCTGTGAATCAAAAAATTGTTATGCTTCATTTGATATCCATTTACTCTTTGTTTCCTAAAGACAAGAGATGCTTTCTATCTCCTTTCCTAACAATTGTTTCTCATGGAAAAGTAGAAATAAATATAATAGAAAATATATGTTTTTTATTGGAACAATATAACAACACTTTTTTTAATAAACAGCTTTGAGGTGTGAGATCTTCTTACTCCTTAATATAAGAAAGTATTCTCAGCAGATCATTTTATACACATATGAAAAATTCAGAAAAGTGTCTAGTCCGATTAATTAAATCCACATTTGAAGGTATTAAACATCCTTTTTTCAAATGGCAGAACAGTGAATAGCCTGGTATGAATATACTGAAAAACAAGACTAGAAGGCTAGTATTGTGGTTACAGAAGAGTACCATAGTCATGATTTTGAGAGCAAAGAATTAAGAGTATGCCTTTAAAAGAAAATACACGTAATCCCACCTTCCCAGCCCCAGCTGAACTCCCTGTCCTCAAAGGGATATTCCACCAAACTCTTGCTAGAGATCAGTCAAGCTTGAGGACCCACACTATCGAAGAAATCTTGCATGCAGAAAATTAAAAGACTCGGCAGTGGAAAGAATCTCTCAGTGAATGCCACTATATCTGATTAGTATTTATTTTGAGATTAGAGATCTGGTCTGGGTCATTCTTTCCTGATGGTAGCAGTACGTTGTTTACTGCAGTGGCAGTGTTCAGCCAATTCAGTAGACATTGTAGGAGGGTCTCGACTGCAAAGAGATCCCCCAGTGGGAACCGAGGAGTATTCAAATCCTCCCTGTCCTGGGCAACTCTGCATGTCATTGGCATGGAAAGAGTGCCAATCCCCAGCCACCCAGCCCGCATCTCCCCTACTGGCTTCTGCTCGTTCCCAAGGCCGGCAGAACACACAGCTGTCGGGAATTTATGAAACGAGCGGACACGTACACAGGACTGAAAATCTGATCTGCTGTTACGGAAATCTCGGGTTCTTTGCACAACAGAGAATTAAGCCTGTTTCCATTCCCAGAGCTTCTGGCGCTGGTTTTGATTTAGAAATTGCACTTCCTAATTTATAAAGGTCAGGAGGTCAGTGTTGTTATTGTACTATCTTTCCCATAAGCTGCCTTACTGTGCCTCTTTATGTTTTGCCATTGTGAACAAAACCACTGCATAGTGTTATTTTTCCAGCTCCCAAGATATCACCCATGACCATTTTAACTACTCAGAAAGTGGAGGAAAGATTTTCCTTTGCAAGAATAATGAAATTTCAAAATGAGTAGTTGCTTTACACATACCATCTCTAGATCTCTGAGAACTTTATCAAGTATCATTTTTGCATTAAGCAAATGGGAAACTACAACATAAAGAAGAGAGAATATTTTCTAAAAATACAAAATAAAGATATGAGCGGAATCCTGGTCCTGATCCAGTGCCACATTTAACGAATTATAGTTTATGGAGGTCGTCATGTACCTCAAATTTCGTCCTCACCAGCCAAATGACACTCACAATTAATCCTCAGAAACATAACCGGCATTCCCGTCAAACTCTTGGTACCTTTGGAACCAGAGTTGTGCCACCAGTGAGTGAAACAGTAAATCCTTTTGCAGCTTTATGCTTCTGATTTGTTAGTCCTCTACCAATGTCTAGACAGTGCATATCGCCAGATTCAGACCTTCTACACTTTTGGCTGCACTTCTGAAGAAAAAAAGACATTTCTTAAATACAGGCACAGTGTAGAACAAATTTCTGAGGATGCATTTAATTAACATTCTTATAATGGTTAACATCTCTAAAAATTTGCATGAGTACAATCTACAAGAGGTGTACTGCTGTTGATGTTTCTGTTTCGAGCTAAATCAGGCATTGCAATACAAAAGCTATCAACAAACTAACAGATTTCACTGACTGATAAAAAATATTTCAATAAAAATGGTAATTGATTTTTTGGCCCATGCCTGTTCTTCTCAGTAAGCGGAGTCCCTTCCATTTTCATGATTCAAGGTCACTGCCTTAGGGAAACAACAAAAAAAGAAGGATATTGCCTGATGCTTTTTATCACTCTCTGCTCTATTGCTTTTTAGCCTGGGGCGACCTCAAGACGAAGCTTTATAGTAGCCTTCTGTGGGTGCGTGCATGCACATTTGCCTGGGTGCAACATAAATTTCAGAGAACAGTATGATACAAAACAAGCACCCTGTAGGTTATTAATTATGAAAAAAATACTGACAAGCATATTTACTTGTTCCACCTCGCAAAACAGAATAAAAGATCATTCCCTTTTAAACAGCCTTGCAGCTTTCTCTTACACACCCTTCACATGCACAGCCAAGTGGCAAGGTGCCTGGCTCTGGGACCTGGGGGCTGGAAAGGGAAAGACCTGCTGAGGGCTGCTGCATGGGTGCAGGAATGCACAACAGCACCTTGAAACTTTAGTGGAAAAAGAAGCAGCACATTTGCCACATGTTGCAACAGGTTGTCACACGATATAGTGTTGTTGCAAGACTTTTGTACTATTTTATAGTCACCTTCTGTTGTAAAATGGTGAAAAGTGTGTGTGTGTTATGTCGCTACTGCATGTCACCGTTAAAACTTAATGACAAAGAAAGATCACGGAAAGGTTTATGAACTTCTACTGGGATAGATCCCGACTATCCTCAAAGTTAGAGCTGCCCCTGCTTTCCGTGTTCGCAGCTGCCTCCGAGACAGATACCCCCTCCTGCCACACCAGACTCCTGGCTGCTACAGGGGTCATGCGCTTTAACAGAACCAACTGCAAGGGCACAAATCATCAAGAAATGTCAAGAAAATGGAAGTTGCATGATATATTTGGTAAGAATTTATAACAACTACACTGTATAGTCTAAAACCCGATGCCTGGGGATGTTAACATTGAAAAGTTTTGAATGTCAGTACCTCCCATTTAAAATAAAATCTCACAAAATACATCATAGTAAAGCCTGAGTGTACCTACCCCTCAGTGCAGATGACATTATGATACAAATAAAACACTAGTTACAGCATTATTTTTGTTTGTGCTGAGGTAGCTACCCAGACCCCAGAGAACTTGCCGTCCAGTAAGATGGCAAGCTATATAAAGTGACATACAATCTGAACATGACTCTGCAAAGAGTTAGAGTTGGAGCATACAGGTATTGTTCAACATACTCGCCATAGGCTCATGGTAAAGAACAGTATGAACAAGCTTACTTAGTGATGCCCTGTAGTACAAGGTGTGTGCATGTTAAGTGCAAACTTATGGGACCATCATTTTAGTGATCAGAGGATTTTTGAATTTTAGCTTAAAGCAGCTTTATAATGAAGATGAACAGACAGCATTCAAAATTTTGGTCATATTCTTTTTTGTTAACCTGTGAATAAAATGTCATGTAAGTGAAAAAACAACATATATTTAAATCAAGCATCTATATGCAAGCGCAGGAGGAGGGGCGAATGGGGTCTTTTCTATTTATTTTTTTTAAAACCTTTTCAAAATTAGAAAGAGATGTTTTTTCAGAGATTTTCTTTAAAACTTTATTGAAACACTGCTTTCAAATAAATGACAATTAGGAAAATTCACCTCATCAGTACCTTTGGAAAACTGCAAAGCTGCCAGCAGCAATACTTTAATATTCATGAGATGTTTCTCATGTGGTACTTGTAAAAGTACACAAGTACTGTGGATTGCAATTTCTGCTAGGCAGAGTAAAAAATAATTCAAACCATAAGAATTCAAAGAATTTGACCTTGAATAACTTCTAATGTTATCAATCTAACAATGTGCACTAGTTTTCCTTTGGACCTAGTGCACTGGCTATTTTGGAGTACAATGAGCAAGCCAGTTTTAATCTATTTGTGCAGAGCTAATAACCCCTCAAAAGGGAAAAATAGCTATTAGTCCTTCCCAGAAACACTGCATCAGTTCTTTCTGGAACTGATATTGAGGTCTGATATTCTGATAGGTTTCAAGCTGAAAGGAAATTTTGAAGATTCTTTTTAGAATAAATCAGAAGTTCAAAACATATAGATGGTCATTATGCAAGTGTTAAAGTAGATATGAATTACATTTATAGACACATCAAGGTCTTTTTAATGAACTGAACAGTGGAAAGAAAGCATAAAGAAGCAAGAATCTTGCTCTATTTTCTTTTTCCGTGGAAGAATCAGGCACAAATGGCACATGAAAGAACTCTCACTGTAGAGTTATTCCTACTACTTCAGGAATGGCTACGGGAAATAATGTTGGATGTAGAAGAAAATGAGAAGAGACTGTGTTCTGCAATTTTTAAACACAGTGTATTCTTTTCAATGAGCTGAATAACACATAAGCCAGACCCCTGAATACGTCAAACACAGTATAAACATCACAGCCCTATCGTGTCAATACAAAGAGACTTACCATATTCTCTACTGTCGAAGCACTTTTGACTTCTTAAAAGTTACACCTATGTATCTAGGCAGGCTTGATCTCCTTGGGAATCCAGGTTCAAACCCATCCAAATTGTGCCTTGCCAGGCACAAAAAGAGATTTTTTAAAAAATTACTATCAATTTGTCTCAAGAGAGCATCTATTAGGAGGTAGAAATAGGACCGCTATACATATTGCCCTATTTCCAACAGTAGGAATCTGTGGCCACCTCTAAAAGATAAGGCTCCCAACAGCATTTGGATGGTCTATATACCCGCCATTTTCGCTCACTGCATTTTCTTTTTGGAGCTTCTGATCTGGTTCTCACTCTAATTACACATCATTTGATTAACAAAAAGCACCACTAACATCTGGAGTCAAGTTGGACAAAAGGAAAAACCCCAACAATAAGGTTTAAGATGAGCTATTCAGACCTGTGATAGCTGAAGAGCCTGCTCTCCAAACCCCTCACCCCCTGTCCCCGGAGAGCTATAAAGCAATCCACAGTCAGCCAGCAAGGCACAATTCTAGACACTTTGCATCAGCAAGTCAATACTTGGCTGACCCTGCAGTCTCTCGGCTATCTTGAGGGAATCAACAGCTAGAAGCTGCTCTTTCTGTTACCATTTTAGAGTTTCAGTCATCACAATAATGATTTTTTTTTTAACCACTTAACACAATAAAAAGTTAAGGACATCTAAATCGGTACTTCCTTGTGTGCTGTTATTTCACTGCAAGTACATTTGTAGTGTGAATAGAAAAGTTTGCCTCAAAGAGCTTACAGTGTTTCTTCTTTGCCTTTTGCTTTGACAATTAAGTCAAATTCAAATTAAGTACTCGAGTTTCATGGTTTTAGCATTAATTTCAGATATAAGAAATATCTGTGTTTTCAAGGACACGTAATTTTTAAGCCATAAGTATTGTAAAATGGTCTTCACACGTGTGAGATTGTAAAATAAGTATTGTAAAACGCTCCATTCACATGTGATATATACACACATGAATACAAATATTTTGAATAGTTTCACTTGTGATCTTTATCTTTAGACAGCTCTATTTCCATGAAAGCATGTTTGTCTGCAATGAGTTACTGTCTAACCTCTGTTCAGTTAACCGGGCAGGTCTGCTTTTTTATTCTCCCTTCAAACATGACTAATGATAACCATCAAAACAATTACCTGTCAAAACGGATAACTGTAAAAACGTACAGAGAGCATCAGCTATTCAAGGAGCGAACTATCAAGGTATGTAGGATGGGTCTTGCTGGAATGACCAGGAAAGGGATGCAGGGACTATGAGACTATTAGGTTTTGGTAGGAATCAGACCAGGCAGTTATGCAGGCAAAGGTTGACATTTGAGCCACGGACTCTGTGAATGGAAGAAAGCTACGACCTCAGATCACACTAGGACAGAGCAGAAATGCAGAAGGGCTGACACCTCAGCCCTGCCAGCCCCCCTGGAGCCTTTCTGCTCTGCGAATACACTTTGGAATGAGATAACCCTATAACAAAAACACTTCACGGACCTTTAGCCTTTGGAATTTACTGCATCCAGAAGTTCAGGGATGTGCAAGTTTTGAGCTTTTAAAAATTTTCTTAATAAAAAGACCTTGGAAATCAGGTGTGTTTTTTAATTCCATTGATTTTTGTAATGATAAAATTATAATTTGAATATCAGACAAATAACTTATTAATGTACAAGACAATATCTGTTACGTTTCTCTGCAATCTTGCGAGCCTGTTTATATAATTTTATGTTTTTAGCATATTCTCTTGGACAAGACCTTTTTTCTTAATTGTCTTTGACTCATCTACCTGAACCTAAAATTCCTTATCTGAAAACATTAACTCCCACCCTGTTTATCCTAATGACGCAAACCAACTTTTTCAAAAAACGCAGCTTCTTTAAAGTATACCTGTCCTTTCTGCTTTTTAAAAATCTTTTTATACATATTTTAAAACAATATGTTTTTATATAATACATTTTATTATAAACTGGCCTAGCTTTTCAAAGCTTTGGTCTGTTTCATGAGATGACTGCCTTGGAAAGCGTATTTGGATGTCCAAGTTATTTTCACAGTTGTTAGTTATCCATTCCCCAATCTCTGTGTACTTTGGGAGGCACAGGGCCTGGACAGAGTCGTAGCTATTCAGCTGAGATTTTGAAAAGCAAAAGAACCACCCACAAAATGACCAGCTGGTTACTTCAGACGTTGCTGCAGCAGAAGCAGAGAGGTATTGAATCTGCTAACCATTCACCAATCCACTCATATAAGCAAGTTTCTGGCATGTCTAGGAATAAAACGACCTTACAGTGAATCTGTTTTCCTGCATATGATCTTCCTGAAGGACACATGTTTATTTAAAAGCTGCTTTGATGTTTTTGGAAAATTTATGCCCAACGTCTCAACTGAAAAACTATCTGGAGATTTCTTTTATAAGGCATGTATTTTTTGCAATATTTCTTCATAAATTTATCAAGAGCAGAAATAATGTGTGTAAACTCAGGGATTATTCTAACTCACCTGGATAAATTGTTTTTTTTGGTGCTGCAGACATATGCATATGCGGTAATGTGGAGAAATTTTTATGTTGTGCAATAGGTGGACATTAGTTTATCTGAAAACCTTAAATTAATACATTGATTGGTTACTGAGTGCCTAACCAAAATCAGGGTGAAAGCAGGTTAAGAATTTGCATCAGGGTTGAATACCTTTGAATTCTCAACTTTGAAAATCCCTCTGATGATCAGAACACAGAACTGAGCACTGGTTATGTAGGGGAGTGGTTGCAAAAGCTGTTGTGTATTTCTCTGGAATGTTTGGATTGCAGTTCCTTTATCCCGGCCACATCTGCCTTTTCCATTCTGGGCTGAGTTTTACACCTCTGCCCTGTTCACTGTCCTGCACTGTTTTATTTCTGTCTTCAATGTTCCCATTTTATATTTTCTATTCAGATAAACCAAGCAAAAATGCCACTGATATTTTTTAAGAAAATAATACTAATGCACCATTTCCTGCAACCTTTTCAATAAAAATATCCCTGGTATTTTCTAATTAGAAAATTTCAGACTATGGTTGACTGAATTTTCTGAGCCAGTTAAAAAAATCCAGGTAACTAGATATCTACATTGCATCTGCAAAATTAGCTTCTGCCTATTCTGGCATATATAAAATTATGATTTTGTTTACTATGCTTAAAAATTGTTTTTTCCTAAAAACACCCATAATAGTATATGGCCATAAAGCTAGTCATAACTTCTTATTTTTTGGTTTCATACTTCATCACTTTGGTTTTCCCTAATACCATAATCTTCAACTGGCCACACATCTTTTTTCTTACAAAAGATTTCACTGTCTTCCTCTACAGTGTTAATTATCAAACGCTTTTTTAGTACCCTTACCCAGCTCATTAAAAGCCACTTTCCAGGCTTTTTTCCTAGCTTCTGTGAAATTAAGCAAAAGAGCAATGTTTAGACACAACTCTTTCCGCATGTCTACAAAAGTTCCCACTAACGCTCCTCTCTTTTGTGGAAGTCTTGATGTCAGAGAAGCATGAAAGTTTTACAAAAATCATACAAAAGCTCTCACAAAAGTTAAGACATTTCTCTTAAAGTATTTTTTTTCTTTTTCTGGAAGAAGTGAAAAATGTTTTCTTCTTGACCTCTATATTAAATAATACACATTTTGTTATTGTACACAGCACCTCTTTTACTTTCTGAATTCACATCTACTGAAAGTATCATCAAAGCCCCTGTATAGTCAGCAAAAGTGTAGACTTCATCAAAGAAAACAATGCAAAGTTTATAAAGTCCCACGAAAATTGATACATATGGAAAGTTTGATGTAAATTAAGTTGGGAAGACTTGTGAACTTAAAGATTTGAATCTTCAGTGAAGTCCCACGAAAATTGATACATATGGAAAGTTTGATGTAAATTAAGTTGGGAAGACTTGTGTAGAAAAAGATTTGAATCTTCAGTGTTCTGTTTATCTGATACTGAAGCTTCAGTGTTTACTTTACATCAGTGTGTGTTTACAATGGGTTTGTGGACATTAGATTAGATAGCAATAAGATCTGTAAAAGCCTGGGAAAAAATGAACAGTTGACTTCTTATTTCTAGAAAACACTTAAACTGTCAGTAACTTTCAATATTGTAATGACTACAAATATATGTTATAAATAAGGTGAGGCAAACAAGTTTCAGCTGCTGAACAAAATAAATCAGTTCAGAATGAATCACTTCGGGTTTTTTTGCGGTTGGTTTTTTTTTCAGCTATAGGTTGTGCTTTTTAAGGCACTCACATCCAGAAGAGCTCCCGCCACTTTCCCCAGAGCCTGAAAAAAATGGACTAGAATTTGCAGTTTGATGTCATAGAATCATAGAATCATTAAGGTTGGAAAAGACCTCTAAGATCATCGAGTCCAACCATCGACCCAACACCACCATGCCCACTAAACCATGTCCCTAAGTGCCTCATCTACATGTCTTTTAAATACCTCCAGGGACGGTAACTCAACCACTTCCCTGGGCAGCCTGTTCCAATGTTTAACCACTCTTTCAGTAAAGAAATTTTTCCTCACGTCCAATCTAAACCTCCCCTGGAGCAATTTGAGGCCGTTTCCTCTCGTCCTATCACTAGTTACTTGGGAGAAAAGACTGACACCCACCTCGCTACAACCTCCTTTCAGATAGTTGTAGAGCGTGATAAGGTCTCCCCTGAGCCTCCTTTTCTCCAGGCTAAACATGTCCTAGATTTATGGCCTATCTCAAATACAAAAATAAGACATTTTTATTATTATAACTAATATATTAGAAGATCAAAATTCAAAATTAATTTATTGATTCAGTGGAATGATTTGAACTAAGGTCTTGTGCTTTCTGGGTAAACGTCCTTCAAGGGGAACAAGGTATTCTGAAGTAAGTATATCTCGGTTCCTGTTGTCAAATCTCTTTCACTTGCTCTTACAGAGACCAAGCAATCGAGGCAATTAGTCTTAGGAGAGGTTGCGAGCAACTGAATTAAAAATGTAACTGTTTGTGGAAATACTGTGTTTGTAAATGTCGCAAACAATTAGTTCTGTGTATAAAGTATATTTTAGCATAAACATCTTTTGACATTTAATGTGTTTTCTAATCATGTGTAGAAACTGTGTTCAATTCTGTAACTGTGCTTTATATAATTACGCATTTATGCTGGGGTGCTTTTTTTCTCCAAGGCTTTTACAATAGTTAAAGAGAACTGAAATAAAAGATACAGGGTGTTAATAGCACACAGTATGTGTCCACGTGTTAGGCAACTGATTTGGTGGATAAATAGCAAAACTTAGAGGAGAGCAATTTCTAAGGTCTTATATCCTTGAGTCTTGAAGCAAGAAAAAGTTGCTCAGAATCCCCAGACAAAGACACTGAACAGTTATTTAGAGAACTATCTTAGTGTTTTCTCCATTTTGGAATAGATCAGTTGCAGTTTGTTTGCAAATACCTTAAAAGATGCAGGAAAGATGAAAGAGCAGACCCTGGATATCTATGCAGATATTAATATACCAAAGCATTTGTGTTTCCTTTACAACTTTGTGAGCATAGTGGCAGAAACTTTGGACCTACGATGTACATTCACTAGGAAAAGTTATTAATCTTTGATTATCTAGAAACCTTATGCCCAAAAGGATTTTAAGTAGCAGAGCAAACTACCATTTTTATGATAGCACTGATAGATCTTCTCAGGATCCTTAACTACCTTGTACCTTGCTACATTGATGAAAGGTTTACCGGAGCCTGGTTTTGAGGACCAAATCTCATTAAGATTCCACTGACAGGAACACAGTAATTGTAAAACAGTCAAAATCCAAAAAGCATCAGCCTTTGTGCAGGAAAAGAGAGATGAATCAGGACTGAGATAGTGTGCGAGATGGCCCATAGAGCCTCATCACCACATTGTTACGGCTTCTTGAAGACAAGAAAAGCTCTGGTCTGGGGATTATGTCAACAAAGGCAAAGCTCTGCTAAAAAAAAAAAAAAAGAGAGAGGAAATCTTTGTGTTTCTGAACAGTTTAAATTGTTCATTTTACCATTTACCCTGTTCTACCACACAGAGAGTGAACTATGAAAGTTCTGGTGCAAATGAATTTGATGGACCACTGGAAAATTTTTGGAAAAATATTCAAAAATATTGGAAAATATTCAAAATTTTTTTTTCAGTTTCAATGTGATTTTAAGCCAAAAATACTGGTTGTGGTCTCCATCTGAAAGGAGAACGTGCAAAATCTCCCAGTCTTTATATTGGCTAAGGTGAACAAGACATACAGAATCTGCAAATGAGAGGCCTTTCTCCACAGACTTTTTGTCTAAGCTGATAAATTCGGCTTTGCTTTGTACATGGCACAAAATGCCGATAGCCAAAGAATTAAAAACTGCACTGTAGTGCACAATCATGCACTGGCAGACAGGTAAACTAGATGTCCTAATAAGCCCTTCCCACTTCTAGTCTCCAAGATTATGTGAGTATACTCAGGAGAGTAGTCTTTTTGTTAAAATGCCAACTGAAGATGAGCTTGTTTGGAAAATTGTCAATTTTTGTAAAAGAGAGGAATAATTCTCCATGCAGGCTTGTGAGCTGTTGACACAGCATTTGAGGGCATCCAGGCAATGTCTACAGGCAGGCCAAACCAGAGAGCTGTTTTGACTACAGCATTTAACAAACCTAATAAATATTTTCCCCCTATATGCCAGGGATGGAACAACAGAGATCAACATGACACATCAATTTTTTCAGTTTTCAGTAATCTGGGTAACATTTTGTAACGGTTCATGTAATATTTGATACAAATACAATGCTCTCCTTCACTTTTCTCCTTTTATTAGGAATTTAGACTTTTAGCATACTGTTACATGCGAAGACCAGTCAAAATAATCCTTTGCTAAACTACTTGCCAAATTCTATTAAAATGTTTCTTTCTGCACCTCTTTGTAGCATACTAACAAGATGAAAATGAAAAAGTGTCAGAAGATCTTACAGGGATTTGTGGACTATTAAGATTTGGAGTGTAAAATCAAATTAAATTATCTGGTTACATTTAGCTTAATTATTTTACTGGAGCTCTTGAGCAACTGTACTGTTCTGACTGACATCTCCACTCAGGATGGTTGCTGGTCGTGTTCTCATGGCCTGGGTTAGATTAAATCATTTCAGGAACTATTACATGGTAGATGCAAGTCTGTTTATTGCATGGTATGTATTTTGTTCCTCAAAAGAAATGTGCCTTCCTGTGAAATTGGCTAATGTTTACTTTGGATGATTTTCATTGCAAATAAGTGATGTGGAAATCTTTGTTAAATGATTTTGAAATTTTCTTAGATAAAATTCCTTCAATCTTTGTGCGTCCCCTGATTTCTGAGTAGTCCTTACCACTACCATGTGCTGATGTGAGCTGGCTAACACTTAAGGAAGGCTCTGCCCAGCACATATCTCTATGTGAAGTGGAAATGCAGCACTTGAGTGAAAGTAATGAAAGTTTGATGGACATAAGCAGGCCACAGAAAGATGTGAGCAGTGCTACCATACTCTAAGAATGATAATAATTTTTTAGGTAAATATGCTCTAATTCATTGTGCCATAGATGTTTTGTTTCTCTGAAGACTTCCTGCCTACTTCCTACCTGCTTCCTACCTGGACTGCATGGCTGTTGAGGAAATAGTGCAACAATTTTTCTTCCAAATGTCCAGAGTTTTACTAAAACAGGATCCTTAAAAACTGCTTGTGTCCAGTATGGTCCACTGATAATACTTCCACTTACTACTGCCTATGTAGTACTTGAAATATGAACTGAATGTAATGGTACTCCAAGGTACAACAGTCAGAAGTCTGATCTTTCCTTAAAGACTGGGGAAGAAGAGAGCTACTGATATTAGGATACACTAGAGCTCATTCTGTACACGATTTGCCTCAAAAGGAGTGAATAAGTTATTAGGCATTACCATTTCCAGTTCTTGTTACTTTTTTTCACAATACTGTAAAGCAGAAGTCTGGTAGCATTTTTCACATGCAAGCTTTATGACATTCAATTACAACACCATATGCTGCTGGCAAGAACAATAATCTTCACCAGGGACAATGAATGGGTTCCTTTTTTTTTGGAGATCCTAACACACAACTGCCTGGGTTTTTGTTTTGTTTTGTTTTTTTTTTAAATTTCTGTGCCATCATTGGGCCCTGTGGAACAGATTCTGGATTGGAAGATGTCTATGTAAAGCTGGTCTTCTCAGATGGGGCCGTTCTGCAGCTTTGAGCAGCTATGGATGATGATAATGCACGGTGTGGAAGTGTCCTCTATACAGACTGAGGGATAGGTTTTCAACATTGAATACCATGAGGGAAGCAGCTGCTGCTGCTCGGTTTGGCAAGAAATACATTTACTAACTTAAAAGATTTCTAAAAGATGTTGATTTAGAAATCAAGACTCAAAGTTACAAAGTAATAGGACTACGTTATAAACTCATGTATCCTACAAATATAAACAGTTAAATTAAGGCTGCTTTTGATGAATTTAAGGCAACATGATGTGGTCTTAAAGGATTGTAGTTCTTAGACCACATGTTTTCTTAGGGGATGTGAGATGCTACCTAAGGGAAAACATATTTCCTGACGGCGTGGGTAGCATTAGATTTTATATTGAACTTTTTGTAAAGCTCTGTGTTGTAGAAGTCAGTAAAAAACATACAACTCTTAGCTTTGCTAGATAGTACTGCTCCTTGAATTGGTGTTGCTTTCTTTGTTAGAGAATAATTCTCCACAAGGATGGTCAAGGAATAAGATTTTAGTAAATGTATGTTTTACACCAGAGACCATCTCAGTATTTATTTATGGATGTAAGAGTTGTTTATAAAACACACAGATATTCACTGTGTGAGTATCTTCATATTCACATTTCATAGCCCAGGAATTAAAAGTAAATGAATGTTGTTACACATTATTACATGGATACTTATGTATCCAAATCTCCATAATGGGGTAAAAAGACATGAACTAATCCAATGGGTGATATTGCAAAGCATTCAATCGAGCATCAGTATAACAGAAAATGAAAGGAGATACCTTGTCTCACTTCTGATGCTTGACTCCACGCAACAGTACGGTACACGTGGGTAGGTTGGGAGTAGATTTAAGCAACTCTAAACCAGAGGTGATGGTGAAATGACAACTTGATAATGGGAGAAGAGAATGTGTAACCAGCAGGGAATGTCAGACTATGCAAAACCCATTTCCTTAAAAAACAGCTGTTGTCACAACTCAGTATTAACTAGTCATAAGGCTTATGTCAGTCTATCAAAAGAAATGGACCTAATTTTAAAACACAGACATGACATAAACAACAAAAATAACCAATTCAGTGTCTTCTCTTCAGGCAGATTAGATAAAAGTTTTAAAACAAAATGTACCGATCAGTTAATTGGTAAGGAAACAGAATAGGACTCTTAACTAACTCAGAAAACAAAGGGTATGAGATCTACGAGTGGCTGACTACTAGCTTAACTGCTTTCTGGGGCATGATTACTCTATTGTGAAAATTGCAGGGGCTTAACGTTTCTATATTCTCAACTGCACATCATTTAACCAAAGACTTGGTTAGAAACAAAGAAAATAAATAAAGCAAGTCATCATTAGCCCTTTAGTCTTGTACAGAATGAAGAAGAGTATGAAACTGGTCTATTCAGTAAATGAAAAGAACAGGCTCAAAATCTTTTCTGAATTACAGCCTTTGGAATGAATTAAAATAACATACTGCGCATATTTATGTGGTCTGCGTCTCGCTCGCTCTGTCTCCATAGCAAATTTCATCTGCTGTTGGCTTCTATGCAGGCAAACTACTTCTTCATGTCCTAAGCTGATGACACAAAGTCAATATTAAAAATGACTCCCCTCTTTTCTCTAGGAGAAAAAGCTCCAATTTTATTCTGTTTTTACATGTTCTGATTTCTGCAAATTCCTGAAATTGTGAAAAAAAATACTATGTGTTATTCCTATCTAAGCATACTGATAACAATAACAGCAACATTTTAAATGCCCTGGTCTTGCTCTTGCAACTGTTAATTGTGATGTACAAAGCCCTACAAAACTTATGAACTCAGTGCACGTTTTATTTCTGCAATCAGAGATATATGGTTACTACATTATATACTTATGTATCCTCTATACTGTATAAACCATTTCTTTTATTCCCTCCCCATTTCCCTCCCAGTATTCCCTGAAATAATCTGCAGTCACGAGACTTTGATTTCAGTTTTAAGAACTCAGTAGTGAGAGGGACTGCTTCACTGTGTTTCAGACAGACATCCAAAATCTTGAATGCTTTTTGTTATAATAACTATTGATTATTTATATTTCCATGTAGTCTTATAGTTGCCCAATGAGGTTATTAACACTTGTAAATTTAAATGAGCTGTAAATACTAAATGCCTGGAGATTTACAAGAGAAATCACCTGATTCATAAATATTTCTAGCCATTTAAGACAAACACACAGACTAGCATTCTCAGTGTGGCCGTATTTCATGAAGAAACAAACATAACAGGGAATCTAGGTCACAGATGAGAAAACTGTCACTCTCCTAGGCAAAACATCTTTGTAAATATGTGATGTGATATGTCCAGCTCCTGCATTATGTTAAGAGATGTTTCTACCGAATTATCAGGCAGTTGTGATTTAGTACTGAGTTAATTAGTCTGAGTTAATTAGGTTCACTACTCCATACCCCACGTTCTTTCCTTCACTGAATGTGTTACGTGGTCAGAAACATATTTGACTTCACTTAACACTGCCCTTTTAATGATGAACCACTGTGTATCAGGGATTTTTCTGCAAAATACAGTATGCATCACTTAGAACAAGAACATTATCTTCCCTATATTGGATCAGACGAAAGGCCCTTTTAGCCTCATATTCTAGTTTGAGCAGTGACCAACAGCAGATCCCTCGGGAAGAGTGTTAGAGCAGGGCAATTACAAACTGATACTCTCCCGGAGTAAAATTGCTTCTAGCTATTTACAGCTAAGGGATTTCCTAAGCCACAAGTGGTGTTTTGTGTTTAATAGCTTCCAAATGTGATTTTCATTTTTTTTTTTTCCCCATGAGTTGTCCGGGAGCATTCTGAACCTATACAAACAGCATTCAGAGCATCCCATGGCAAGGCCCATGGCATTGGCAATTTGAACTGTGTTGTGTTGTGTGAAGAAATAATCCTTTTGTGTAGTTTGATACTGCCACTTGCTAGTTTCATTCGATGCCCTCTAGCTGGGGCAGCACAGAATCATTCCTTTTTTATCTCTTTCATTCTTCTCATTATTTTATAAACCACTACAAAAGCTTCCTCCAACCATTTGCCTTTCAGGCTGAGGAGTGTTGGTCAAATTGTTCTCTAGACAATGCGTGATCTCAAAGCCTCCTCTGGCAACTGGGAGACAAAGGTATGAAATTGCTCTGTACTCAGGCAACAGGGACCCAGAGAGAAACAGAACATTTCCCTTCCCTTTTTTCCCCAAAAGAGTTCAGCTTGTTACCTGAATGGTCACTGTTTGGTGTGCAGCACGTTGATCATCATGTCAGGAATGAGAATTACCATCTGACTTCTGAGATAAACTTAGAACTTACCCAAAGCAACAGTGAGGGTTGGGTCAGAAATGGGCAGAGAAGTGCCAGAATATTTCATGTGAACTGTACCTGAACTTGTTCTTTTCAGAATCATTTCAGTTGTTCCTTGTGACTTGGTTTTTTGATTTTTTTTTTAATCTTTAAAAATTATAATGTAAGATTGCATATCATAAACGTCACATGACTGTTTGAAACCTTTGTGTTGCATAAAGGTTCCAAACCTTTAAAAAATAGAGTGAGCGGCTTGGTAGTATGGACAATAATCACTAGAAAGTCCAGAATATTTCCCTTTGCAAAAATTAGCTGTTTTGGTTATGGTTATTGGAAATAATTGGGCTGAAAAGGAATCATCTGACACACTTATCAGAAGATACCAAAACACAAACAATTTTCTGAAAAGAAAACCTAACAAGATGATACATTTAATTTTTGCCTGCTGTGTATTTCAACATCATATAACCAATTCTTTCACTCTGTTCTTTCAAAATACTTCCTAACTTTTCATTTATTGCTCAACATTTAAACTTCAGGCCAGTCATGAGCTAGAGCTTCAGCAAACTTCATTCATACTAAATGACAAAGCTGGCGTATCATCCCTTCCATCTGTGCACTGCCTCAGCTATACTCCATCCTTTAAAGCACCTTGTTCATAAAGGGATATAGACATTTCAGATCCAAGCCTTATCTGTTTCAACTCAGTTCTCCATTTCAGGCTCTGCTGCATACGCTGGCTAACTGTTTTCTGAGAGGTTTAAACACCAAAGTGATAATTAATGCCAAAATATTACCGATTTTAAGGCAGCAGAGAATCACCACAGGCTGCAAAAGCATGACTTATCACGAACAAGTCAGCCAGCCCCACCTTGGTTGTACTATATTTTTCTACATTTGGCAAATTAGAAATTAGGATATACAGGAAGAACAAGGATTTCAAAATGCTGAATGAATAATCAGGCTCAGATATCTGATGGTACATGGATTTGTTTAATTACAACTTAAACACTAAGAGATGTGTAGCTTTAGAATTGCTTGTTCTTCCAAGGTTGTCAAAAGTTCCAAGTTGTTTAAATGAGCCAGTGCTCCTGCATTTTTACTGAGATTACCTACAGTAAATGCAACAGAAAACTATGCTTATTGATCTCAAAACTGAAAAATAAGGTAGGAAATTATTTATGGCTGAGATTAGGAAAAGATGTTATGGGAGTCTAACGGATTACAGAAGAGTTGAGCCTTGCCTTTCGAAATTGGAAATAAATATTACGATACTACAAAAATGATATGGGAAAGAAAATATACAGAAGTCCCACACAGGAAAGGCATCATAACACCAACCTTCCAGTTTCATGTGTCTTAAACACAGGGAGTTTATTTGCAGAAGCAAAAAAAAAAATATTCACAATTAGTGTCTATTATATGAAAATTAAGAGCCTATCACCACAGGATACCGGCAGCCTTAACTCCTACTTTTTTTAGATACACGTACTCTGTGGCTTCTAGGAAGTATAGCCTTACGGGCTTAAACCTTCGTTGCAATGTGGGTAAATAGGGGCATGGAGATTTTTTAGAAGCTTGTAATGCTAAAATCATTAAAAAAAAAATTAAACTATCTCTTTATTCTATATGGGCTATTGGGATTTAATGTTAATAAGAAACATGAAAAATGGCTCTGGCTTAAACATATTAAAAAGGTTTCTGTGTTATCTTTCAAGAGAAGCCTTTTATTCACATTCACCTTGAATTCCATTTCTCAGGTGTTGCTTCTGGTTTTGTTTCTCTTCTCTGCCTACAGATTAAATACCAGGGAAGTTGCACAGATCTTGTTTGAGGTTATCTTGTTTAGTTTTCCCATATTTCCCGCTAATTCTGTAAAAGCAAGAAAGGTATTATGGTTAAACAAGGTCCTAGTTCAGCAAAGCTTTTACACTTAACATTAAATACCTGAATAATCCCAGCTAGGTCAGGACAACATTTTACAAAAGTGCTCTGCATAGTCTAAAGCCCTACCTTATGGATTTTCACCTAACCTATTTAGGCTGAATTTAATATAATCTATTAGGCTAAACTTAATACTCTAAATTAAATACTCTAAATTGAATCTTTATTAGGATGTGAACAGTTCTATGCAAAGAAAAAAATGTGTACTGAAAGAATGGGATTAAAATATTGGCATCGTGATGTGGTTTCACTAAATATTTTGTTAGATGTATCAGTGACAAAACCTGCAACAAGAAATATGGTAGCCCACAGGAATACCCTGCTTTTTGTGTGCAGATAGCACTTAGCAGGCAACAGTGCTGGACTACACAGATTATCAAGAAAGTTATCCCTTTGAGCTCATGCAGACATTATTCACTATGTATAACACACTTAGCAGTAAAATACAAGCATGTAATCTAACCATTAAAAGGTGTCCTTTCATATTATTATTATTTATTGTGTATCCTGACAACAACAGACTAAAAAGGGGGCTAGGATAAAGAACTGTGATAACTACCAGTATGGTAATTCATAAACGCACAGCAGATTGCATGGTCTAAGGGTCTTGAGGATTTCCCTGGTGTTCCAGTTTGGTAAGTACTTGAAAGAGAAAGAATTTGTGGCAAAGAAGAAATTAAACCCTATGAATTTCTGAATGGCAAATGAACACCTGAAGTAAAAAGCTTGCATATGGTAGACAATATGTTTTTCCCCTCCACTTAGTCCAAGGTTTTTTGGAAACAGAAGGCTGAGATGCTATTAGCAGAGACCAGAAGGAATGAATGGAAAGGTCAGTCATGTGCAGCAGCAATAGTTTCTTCCGAGAGCCTCCTGTTTCGGAGGACTCATTATTTTGCTCTCTCCGATCACGGTCATTTAAATCAACCTATGTCAGCTGCATGGCTGCCTTCCATACATTCTGGCTCCGTAGGAACAGGGGTTAGTTGACTTGCCAGAGACGTGAGCTGAAGTGTGGGAAGGTCTGTGTCCTATAAAAAAAAATTCAGCTACGCCAGAGAAAAGTAAGAGCCAAAATCAGAAGAGTCTGTATTTTTCAAAGTGAATAAAGCAGTGAAATACCTATTGGAGAAGCTAAGAGCCCTTTATAGCCTCATTCATACAGAACTGCAGGGATGTGATATGGGAAGCTCTAGCCACAACGGTGGTGCTCCAGGTGATATTGAGCTACTATCCTTATTCCCTATAGTGATGCTCCTTGCACAATTTTTATGCAGTGCAGGTAACAGCTAAAATTAATCAATTCAAAAATATATTTTAATAAATAATGAACTGAAAGCTTTGCAGTATCATTAGCTTTCTATGTTTTATTAGAGGCTAAAGTGGAAAGGCCAGAACTGCCATAGTGATCTTGCATTGTATTTCAATGTGCCTTCACTGGAGTATCTCAAAGTGTGTGTGTGTGTGTATATAAAAAATTCTTCCAAACATCTATGTTAGAGGTGTGCTAATGGAAGAACCAGGTTTTAAATGGCATACCTGTGCGTTGTGGTTTAACGCAGCAGGCAGCTAAACACCACACAAAAAAAAAAAAAAAAAAAAAAAAAAAAAAAAAAAAA
>NW_008794493.1:431105-478428 GCF_000699145.1 Aptenodytes forsteri
TTGGGTCAGCTGTCCTGGCTGTGCCCCCTCCCAGCTCCTTGTGCACCTCCAGCCTTCTCAGTCGGCAGAGCATGAGAAGCTGAAAAGTCCTTGACTAGCGTAAGCACTACTTAGCAACAACTAAAACATCAGTGTGTTATCAACATTATTCTCCTCCTAAATCCAAAACACAGCACTGTACCAGCTACTGGGAAGAAAATTAACTCTGTCCCAGCCAAAACCAGGACACTGTGTTAACACAAAATGCTGGGCAGAACAACAGGCATAGATGCCAGAGCTCATTCCTCTCAGTCATGTGTTTTGTTCCCAGCCAACTCTATATAAAAAAATGAAAATACTTAAGATGTTGTCTGTGTCTATATACCCAACTATATTTACAATCAAAATGACTGGTGGCTGTTAGCTATTCCTGGAACCAAGAGATGATGAATGGGAAATTCTACTAGTGCAAGACAAGACAAAATAAAACAAAATCGTAAGTATATAAGATATAAGAAACAAGAATGTACTTAAACTAGTTACAGGGATGCTTCAGAAAAACTTTCAGGTAACTGCTGTTAACAATGTGGCTTATTTTTTTCTTTCTGCCTACCTGAAAGTCAAGCCAGAAACCTTGCTCTTCAACTTGCACTCAGTATGAATTTTGTCTTTGCAACTTTGGAAAATATAAAGTATACACATACATGGATTCTTAAAGCATTTGAAGAACAAACCTTATGTACCTCCTGAACAACTTCACAAACTCAGAATTTTTCCAGGATACCAGAAGGAGATTTATAAATAAAAATTTACTTCAGAAAAACAGGCAATTCTTTCTACTCTTTACTAAGTATGTCAGTTTTCTCAGCCCCCGGCAAGAACTCTGTCAAGACTCTTTTAGGTTGATGTTTACCAAAAGAATTAGCTTTTGAAGTTAATAACTAGGGTCTGAACCTGACAGATACATTATAAATTTTACAGAAAAGTTTGTGTGTTCAGTATCTTTTAGGTTTGGTCCATCAAAAGCTAGTCTAAACTAGCTTAGGTTCCTGAGAGAAAACACTTTCAGAAGACCGTTCTGAACATAGGGAGAAAAAGATGATTTTAGGGAGCACAGGGGTCTAAAGAAAGAAACAGAAGCAAAGATAGAGCGAAGGAAAAGAGACAAGGAAGTCTGAATTATTCAGAGGACTTCTCTTTTTTCCTCTAAAGACTTCTGAGAGTAAATTCAGTCTTCTACATTAGTAATCAATGGGACATCTGTTACTTTTTGGCTAAGAGTACACAAAATCAGGACAGAAGAAAGCAAGTAGAGACAATAAGAGGAAACAGAACTAAAAATATTTACAAAATATGTATCTAAGTTTGGAATAACAACATAGTGAAATAAATGAATAAAACACATTTCCTCTGTATTTCTAAGTGATGAGTGGATTATAACAAAGTATGCATAGAAGATACCTTTAACATTTATAAACTGGCATAAAGAATTTAGTTGTGAAAAGAATTTTCTCATGAAAGTACAAAAATTATAGCACAGTTGTTTTGAGTTAGTTACATAATAGTCAACTGTCCCATGAAACTCTGCTAGAAGTCCAATTTCACCTTTTCTTAGTCTGCGTCTCCTCATGCATGACCAAAAACTGAGCAAAAATGAATAAAACTTTGTTGTGTGGCAAGAAAAAGGAGATCATAATAGGATGAAAAATCTTGTTTCCACTCATGCCCTTGTCTAGGATACAGAGCTAACTTCCCACTAGTGAAAGATGAATGCAGTACCCAGCTCAGCCTGACAGCCAGCAATTCTGAGTGGCTTGAACTGAATCATAGAATCATAGAATCATTAAGGTTGGAAAAGACCTCTAAGGTCATCGAGTCCAACTGTCAACCCAACACCACCATGCCCACTAAATCATGTCCCTAAGTGCCTCATCTACATGTCTTCTAAATACGTCCAGGGATGGGGACTCAACCACTTCCCTGGGCAGCCTGTTCCAATGTTTAACCACTCTTTCAGTAAAGAAATTTTTCCTCACGTCCAATCTAAACCTCCCCTGGCGCAACTTGAGGCCATTTCATCTCGTCCTATCACTAGTTAATTGGGAGAAGAGACTGACCCCCACCTCACTACAACCTCCTTTCAGGTAGTTGTAGAGAGCAATGAGGTCTCCCCTCAGCCTCCTTTTCTGCAGGCTAAACGACCCCAGTTCCCTCAGCTGCTCCTCATACGACTTGTTCTCTTCTTCATGGTCTACTGTAAAAGTATGGAATGGCAGCAAGCATCTAATGTCTGTCTCATTTTACAAAGAAACGGAATACCTGAACAGCTTCCCTAACCTGAGCAGAGCCAAGCTTCTGCCCACAAATCCTTACCTCTACATGGATTTCCACTGACATCATCGGACTGTGTAGGTAATTGTCCATGCAAACAGATTTATCTCCAGGTTATGGGCCAGAGTTGGTGTCTGCTGGGTTGTCTGGTTTGCTCTATTCATCTGGGAGCCTTTTCAGTTTTGGATATTAAACTTTGCTGCTCAGCCCCCAGAAATTTTCCCTTCTCATTCCTCTCTCCAACTGACTGCTGAATTCTTGGGATGGAAAATGCCAGAGAGAACAAGACTTTCTGAAAGTCATACTTCGTGAAGCAAGACTTTGGCCTTATCCTATGCCCTCTGAAATCTTGCTATGTATAAAAAGGAAGACAAATACATGAACACAAAGAACTAAATTCAGATTTAGACTTTAAAGAAAATTTTGGAAAGAGATGATAAATGCTACAAAGAGTGTTTCAATACCTAGGCTTCACCACCTCTGTTAAAAGGCAGTCCTGAAAGAAATTCTAGTCCTACTGTTCTTTCCCGTGTTTCCAGCAAAGCAGTAAATCAGAATATGCTACTTGGAAAGTTAGTTATAGAAGTCCAGGTTATTTGATGGCATTTACAGAGATTTGGCTCATACTGAAATTATATACTGTACTTAAGTACTTAAGAAAGAGAGATTCATGACACAATACATGATAATTATAAGCAGTATTAAAAGAAAAAGGTATTTTAAAACAAGAATTCATTATGGTTTTCATAAATTTGGAAAATAGTCTCCTAAATGACAAAATAATGCATTGAGAAACACTGTATTTCA
This sequence comes from Aptenodytes forsteri, assembly GCF_000699145.1. NCBI lineage: Eukaryota > Metazoa > Chordata > Aves > Sphenisciformes > Spheniscidae > Aptenodytes > Aptenodytes forsteri. The sequence goes on from NW_008794493.1 coordinate 434,223, forward strand.
TTTATGGTTAAAAAACCCCCACAACCCAAAAAAAACATTAAAAGCCACTCTTCAGGCATGCTTACTTATATTACTTGCAGACAGAGTGTCCTAATGAGAGAAAAAAGAATAGAAATGTTTGCCTTTGAAGATTTGACCAGTTTTACATTCCTGAGCATTTTACATTTGATCCTGATTTATGATTTCAGAGGGTAGGATACTTCCAAAGTATTTTCTTTGAGTGCTTCATTTCTACTCTAGTGGAATATCACTACAGAGTGTTTCTTGTTTCTCATTATGAGACTGATAATTTTAAGTAGGAAATTAGTGAGCGGTAAAACTAATGATATATTTCCATTATGGCTGGGTTTTTTGAAAAAAAAAAAAAAAAAGGGGACTGTATTTTTAGAAAGAGAAAAAACACTAGGAGATAACCAGAATCTGGTACTGAGTGTGACTTCTGCTGTAGCACAGATCCTTGCACATTCCTTGAATAAATACCTGGGTCAATCCAAATACTTGCCTGGAAGCTATGACACTTTTAGCATTCATGGATACCCTGACTGATTCTTCGCAGTCTCTCAAGTATTATGCTGTGTGACCACTTTGAAGCAGGAAGGGCTACCATGGAAGAGCCGAAGTTTGCCTCTTGGAGATAGAGCAAACAGTACTTACATGTCTTCTTGCTCTGGACTGTATCCAGAGCATTCTGGGTGCATGACTTTGAATGAGGTTCATGCTCCCTATGACCATACTATCAAGGGCTGCTGAAGTAATGCACGCCTGCCCTGGTAGCGCTTTCCTTCTGGCATAGACCTAGGTGACTGCTTTTCTGCAAGTGCTGCTGTTTCTGTCTCACTCCCATTTGGCCTACAAGTTATAGAGCCTCAGCTTGCCAGATTACAACTCTGTGCTGTAAAAGTGTGTTTTTTACATTTACATTATTTGGCCAAATGTGTTTGTCATTCTCCAATCACGATATCTGTTAAAGGTTGAAAAACCAGAGAATAGAGCTGATGGTTATACTTGGCTGATGTAAGAGCTTTCCTATACCTCTGCAATGGTCACTTTTAATAGCAAAAAAGCAATAAAAGATGCAGTGACTGAGAAATCACATGTAGAGGTGGACTTAAGCCACAGGATTCACGCCTGTGTTATATTTCTGTTCCTTCCCATACAAATTTAAGAATGTTTAGTTCTGTGATTCAGCTCATGGTGAAGCAGAGGAGAACCATGACTTTCAGTTGAAAACACAGTAGTCCATTTGAAGATGCAAACTAGGGTCTGATCTCTTCTCCTTTGCAGTAAAAAGGCTTAACGCAAATTAAAGTGGTGCTGAGCATGAAGGCATTGTGAAGGCTGAAATTAATGTTCACATCTGTCCATTCCCCTTCTGTTCCCACTTATGTGGAAATGCAAAACTGCCTCAGAACATCAGATTTGACAGAACTATGTTTTCATGAGGCACCATATCAAAGTAACAGCTGTAGCTTCAGCCTGGTTTCCCCTCATGTTTACTTCTGATGTAAATTGCGGGGGGGAGGAGTGACTGAAAGCAGAGTAATATGAAATCTTGAGAAATGTGTGATATTTGTTTGGGATATTCTCATAGAAAAGAATTTTTTTAATGTAATGGAACCTCAGACTATTCTTTTTTCTTCCGAGATGCCTATTTTCACTCAAATATTTTAAAATTGTTGCTTTATCTTTGCTCATCTTCTATCTTGCTTCAGAGGAATTTCATAGGGCCTGCCTAGAGCCAACATAAATCAAGAAGCCTTATTTCAAAGTGTCACTGTCATACCAAGGGAGACTGGCAACTGCAAGAAAGTGCAGTTGTTAGTGTGTATTAAAAAAAAAAAACAACACATCAGATTCTCAGAGAAAATTTTAGATTGGGTTTCAATGGATATAAGCACTGAGTATTTAGGACATAAAGTCCTATTGGTTTCAGCCAAATTTGGCCACCTAAGTAAACTGAAGTACTGAAAGGATGTGAATCAAAGTCCTTTTATTCCTTTCTCAACTACTTATCAAGAAAAGCTAAGGTAAAACAGAACAGACGCATGCACTTGTTCAAGTGCTAGAAGGAATGACTTGTATGGCACATTTAGGAAGCAAAAATGAGAGAGAAGCTTGATCACAGTGTCCAGATGCACCATTACATATGCCAAAAATGCAAAAATTTTAACAAAGTTACTGAGACAAATAATTTAACTGTAAACACCATATTGTGTAAATAGATAAGAGAAAAAGAAGAAATGAAGCAAAATACAGAGAGGATGGAAGGAAACCAAGTACACTTAGACAATGGTTTAAATTAAGTGGTAGTTTTGCCTGGTTTATGGCTGAAATTATAAACCCTTCTGTAATATTGAAGTACACTTAAAATAATTTAGTGAAATTAACTTTTGTTCCAGGTAGAAAGCTATGAAATATTTAAATGTAAACAAATAGGAAATTATTTTGATTTATTAAAAGCTTGCAGAATATGAGAATGAACCGTTGTCTCCTAGGTGGCAGCTTTGAAACATATACTTATACCAGACAGACCTCATTTCAAGGGGAATAAGTAACAAAATAACCTAAACAGATTTAAAGTATTGTTAATTCCAGGAATAAATAAATGAATTTTATTTTGTGCCCCGAATAGATCTTTTCCAAGTTAAAGTATAAAAATGTGCTTTTTTCTCATTACTTGATTATCTAACATAGACTTTAGAGAAAAAAACAATTCAGGCAAAAACACTAAAAAAAAGCAGAAAGAGAACATGCATCGCTTGAGGGAAATAAGTTGATTCTGTAACTGAGATCAAGTAACATAAAAAGCTACAAAGGATCTAGGCAGTCACTTCTTTCACTGCTGGGTAAGAAAAACTCTCAGTGAAATTGTTTGTATCTTGCAGTGGGAAATCAGGTCCTAGGCACTTTGAATCTTGTTTTTACATAAATTTTACTTCAGCCACTCATAGAAGGTTTCACTGGATTTCATTAGAGTCCACTGAAACCACTGAGGCCAAAATTGGACTAAAGACATAGTGTGCAAACAAAATCCATTTAAGAGCTTGAGAGCTGAGGCAAACTAAGTATGATAATTGAGTTTGGATGGTAATATCATTTACAAAAAGGATTGCTTGCCCATATATATGGACTGCATCAATATTTTTTTTAAAGCAAACAAATTTTCTGAAAACCAAATTCCCTTAAAAAGCTCTATTTCTATATATTAAGGCATTTTGTCTATTGCCATTTTAAATGCCTGAGGTGGACCATGATAAAATTTTTAGTGCTTTTATTTTAAATAATAACTTATGTAACTTCAGATATTGCAATGACTTAATGTTCTTTCTATAACTGTTATATATATAACACTTTCTCAGATCTGATTACATCCAAAAAAAATACCATTTTATGCTAATGGACATCAGTCTCTCAGCAAAGGTGTCCTACTTACACAAATGGCAAAGTTGTGGAGACTGCAGTAGGAATAACCTAAGAATCTCTGGTATATAGTGGTGCTGATGAAAGCACTGAAAGCACTAAGAAGGCCTAAGGCAAACCAAGGTGAAAGTTTCTCCCTGGGGAAATGAAAACATGAGTCCTTTCAGGCTGATAAGGGAGTGAAAATCACATCTGCAATGGCCTACCTAACACTTACAGCAGAGCCTTCCTTAGAGCTTTTAAAATAAACATGTTTGAACAGAAGTCAAAAGTGATCCCCTGCAGTACGTACCTGTACTTCTGCACGCATGTTCCATATAGCAATAGGTAATTCTTTTGGCCTTGTTTAAATTAAAACAACTATTAAAACTGGAAAGTTATCAGCTTCCGAAGAATGTGTTATATATGCTCCTAGAGCACGTACTGCACTGGGACTGCCTTGTGCTTAGTTGTTCAGCTGTCTAGTTCTTGGATCAAAATCAAGTCTGGGTAGAAAACAGGCTCTGAGTTATCCAGGTAAAAGTAGTTCTGGACATGCCCTGGGTACATAAAGAATTGTAATGTCAAACAAGAATGTGCCTAGGTGATAGCTGGCAGCAGCTTTTACTCTCCCCCCCCCCGTTTTTTTTTTCCATAGAGTTGTGGTCTTAGAAGGCTCAGTTTACCTAGGTCTTTCTTGGGGTGCTAAGCATTACTTAAGGTGAGACTTACATTCTGATGCATATGACCCCAAGCCATCAGCACGGTCAGTCAAGCAATGCTTGAGAAAGGTATAGCACCAGGAGAAGCAGCATCAATTTGAATTTCTGGCACTGTTTCTATTTTGCTGATTTGGCGAAACTTTGGCCTCCTCTAGTCCTGCCAGCCAGCAGGATTCAGTACCCAAAAGTCTTTCATCCTCCTGCTGGCAGCAGCAGGCTAGGTACTGCACAACTGTTCCTAATGAATAAATATTTCCTTCCTATTTCATACAAAACTCTCATTTTTATTCTGAGCACTGGAAAATTAATTGCATCACTGTTTGTTACAGGGTCATAAAGGTTTTCTACATTTTTGCACGCTTTTTCAAATGTCTTCTAAAGTCTGCCTACAATTTTAAAACTAATATTAGATATATGAGCACATATAATACACAAATTAAAGAGGCGAAACAGTCTACATTTATTAAATGACTTTTTAGAAATTTTGATGTGCTATTATCACATGACTCTGAAAGAACTTTTGTGCACACACCAAATAGCTTATGCAACTGGAACACATGAACAGAGGAAAGTCCAGTGTCATGCTTAAGGTTTGCTCATATCCAGAGCTGGCCTTGCACTGAAATTGAAAGATAACTTTCTCTTAGATCAACGTTCCTCTAAATCATACAAACCTCTCAAACTCTGTAACAAGAGTTGCTTGTTCAGGAAGGTAAAGTGTTTATTTAAAGCTGCATACACATACGTGAAAAATTCAGACCATAATAGGATACCCTATTTTAGAACCTGCTTTGCTGTTCAGTTATCTTGGATAAAAATAAGTGTTGATTTACTTGTTCAACTTTGCTTAAGACATTCCAGACTGAAGCTAATACCACAACTAATATAAAATATGAAAGGCAAACTAAACAGACTTAAAAAAAAAAAAAGTGTTCAAGACTGCATTTGCTTCTCAAAATTAGTCATGCAGAAAGTGGTATGATTCTTGAACCATGTTTTTACTATTGCTAGCCAAATCAACAATTTGCATTATTTCTAGTGTTCAGCATGTGAAGCAGAGCACACAGATGTATGCCTATCAGCTTTTCCAGTGCAACATACAAATATTTTCCTTCCACAGAGAACTAGGTTCTTGACTCAGTGTCTTAGTAAGCAGACATTATTCATTATAACATAACACAGCTGTAATTCAGATTTCATTTACATTACTTTCTTTCAGTGAGCCAAGCTGCATATTTAGATGAACAGAATACCATGTCCATAATACGTTTTATGGAAAAGAATGGAAAATTACTCATGCTTTTTAAGGGGTTCAAAGGGTTACAGAGATGGCTTTCTCAGCATGCCTAACCTAACTGCACTTCATTTAAAAATACTAATAATGCTGTTTATGTATATGTCTAACACTATCGTGGCACATTGATTATAATGTTGAAGATTTAAGTGTGTTACCCCGCACAGCCTTTACTATCACTGTGCAAACAGCAAGGCTATTTCCTTTCTCTTGCCTCAGGAACATGGAATATACTGGGTGGGGAACTATTTTGGTTTTGCTTCTTTTGCCAAAGGCTTGTAATAATAATAATAATGAATAAAATGAAAACAACAGCAGAATTAGTAGTGAAATAAGTATAAAAGCTAAATCAATCTTTGCCTATTAGGTAAAATTCCCTGTGTCCAGCAGAACACTGGTGACAGGTTTGCTAATGTTTTTAGTACCTCCTGTTCCTTCTACAGCATAATGTGTTAATATCATATAGTGGGTTCAACACACTTTTTAGCTATGGTTTTGAATAAAACTGGGGCTTCAGCTCTATTAAAGTTGAAGTAAACACCCCCCCCCCCCCAAAAAAAAATTGAAATAACCCCCCCCCCCCATTATTATTTGCTTTTGATTCAGTCTGTGTCTAGTCAGTCTCCATGAAGTAAAAGAAGACTTTAAGTAAAGTTGGAAAATCTGAATGAATTCATAAGGATTTGCCCTATTTGATTTGTGCCTAACATGGCATCAGTATGTAACATTAAATAATACAGATCAATCTTAACTTTCAGTGATTTTATAAGGTTTCTGTGCTTCCACATGCAAGTATCAGAGGGTCAATATTACAATAATGAAAGACATTAAAGGGGTTTGAAAATGATGCTCCAAAAACGGTTCTGAGAAGGTTGACTACAGAACCCAACATCTACCTTAAAATGTGCACAACAGGAAGCACATGTGCAGTGTGAGCCACAGCTGTTCCAGAAGACATAGAAAGAGTCATAGTTTCTATGGACATTACTTAAACCTCCTAGAGGCTCAAGATACTGCCTATCATCTGTAACACAGCAACCATCACAGATGGTCAAGACTATCTGAAAGTCTTTCTGGTATGAAAGACACTTACTACTTTCAGCAGGGAATTTGGAGGTGAGGACCAGGCAGCCTCACCTTGCTGCAGCTCCCAAAAGCATGCTGCATTTGCTTGCCCTTCACCTCCCACCACTACTGAAGGTGGCAGGTCTGGCTCTAAGCTGCCCCCAAAGCATACTCCCACCCTCCAGCACAGTCAGGGCTCCCACAGTGCACAAAACTCTCTGTGAGACGGGCACAGTACAATGGCAAAGTTCTCTATGATTCAAGATGAAATGCAATTTTCATTCTATTTCATGCAATGTATGTTCATACAACTTCAGGAGGGGATGGAGGCCTAGAACAGGCCAGAGCAGGCTGCAAGGTGAGTTCTACACACACCATACTGTACTGGCCTGAAGAACAAAAAAAGGGGATTTTGGCCAGGCAAGGGCTAGGCAGTGTCAACTTTTCCACAGTACATCAGGCATCTCTCAGACTCCGTAGCTACAGTATAGCACTCAGGCTATAATAGCCTCTACCCCTGGTCTGGTAGACACCTATTAGGTAATGCAACCCTGAGGGCAAGCAGTTCCACCTAAGTATCAAAGATACGTCATTTAAACCAAGGGGCATAAAGGTACATTTTTCAATCTCTTTATGTCAAGGACAGAGGCTGCAGGCTAAGAGATTTGAGTGATGCTTCAAAATTGTTCTGAAAAGCAAAAAACAGGTTATCACCTTCAACTGCGTACAAATGTGAGCAATGTATACAATGCATGTTCCTTCAGCTGTTCCAGGTGAGGGAAAGACAGGATTTAACCAAGTATTCATTACACCCAGAGGCTGAAGATGCTGTGGATCATCTTAAGCACAGCACTTCCCACAAATGCGAAGGCTCAGTATTATTCTCAGGAGGGACTCGGATGGCTGATACTATTAGCAAGGACGTGGAAAACGTGCATGATAATGGTAATACCACACAGTATTCAAGTGAGACAGTAACTCAGACACGGTGAAGCACCTGGGTTACAAATCCATATGGCATCATAACTGTAGATTGGTGAACAATATGCTGAACTTCCAACTGAAACCCAATTCATAAATACATGAGAATGGGAAAAAGAAACCAAACCCACAACTAAAATTCCCAAAGCTCCACAATAAAATAGGCCAGTTTATAAATTCATTTATTACTTCTGAAGAAAAAAAATATCTTTAAAGAGACCTTCTATCAATTTCCAGTTTCAGAGGCACTCTACCCTACTTTATTTCAGTCCTATAGTTTTGCCTATTTTAACAGCATTAATAATATAAGTTCTGGTTATCTAAACAGATGGAGTTACCCATAAGCTGCTAAAACTGACTGTAAGAATACCCTACATTTTGTCTTAAATAAGCAAAAGAAAACTAAGCTCTTAAAAGACAAAGGATTTTTACATTAAAATTGCTAATTTGAATAATATTTGACACTGGGTCTGTCCAAACTCCAGTGTAATTCAAACAATTAGTTCATATATAGTTAGCTTAAATATATGTAAAACAAATCCTGTGCAGCAAAACTCTGTATTAATGTCCCTCAGGAGCTCAAATAGACTATCCATCCCATTTCCACTTGGACCTTAATTTTAATTTAAACCTTAAAAAAACGAGAAGCTAACAAAGAAGGGCCATAACTGGGAAGACCAGCCTAAATCACATCCAAAGTCTTTGCAAAAAATGTGCTATCCTTTGAAAACATTAGAAAGAGTATTTAAGAGTTATATTTTCACAAACTAAGATGGAACCTGTAAACACTCAAGGTTATTTTCAGGGAAAATTTTTGATGTGATGCTACTCTTTGGTCTTTCCTGGCACATACTAATGTAATGTAAGCCTAGAACCCAGCCTTATGGATTGCCAGGCAGATGTTAAGCATGCTGTTACCCTTTAGGATTTAATCTTACATGGCCTAGTAGAAAGGATTTTTTCCTCCTTTGTATCTCAGGACTGTTTATCTTTTCTCAGGCAGCTTTTGCAAACATGAAATTGCAATGGCAGAAGAAGTTCCAAACTTAGATTGTGTTTACTTTTCACTGTGCAACTAATCAGTCTATGGATTAGTCACAAACCGTAGGGGGTCTTCTATCACTCCAGAAATCTGCATGTTCAGGAAGCTCTTTGGAGGTTTTTTAATTATAAAAATTAAACAAGCTTAAGATTTCTCAATTTTCATTCACCAAAATAATTTGGGTTAAGTGGTAACCATCTGCCTTTTTGTGTAATGTAACTCTTACATTTCATTCATGAAGATATATTGCCCTCCTGTTGTACTCTTGCAGAAATTATATATTTGGCCAATGGGTCACAGCTAAACATTATATCCAAGATAAGAAAAAATGGGGAAGAACAAGTTTCAGTCATACAATGAAACTGCTGTACTGGATCAGAATTCCGACTATTCTGACTTCCATCTCCCATAGTAGTTGGTATCACTTGCTTCCAAGAAAAGCATAAAACATTCTTGCAGAGCAGATACAGAATAACAAACCATAAAATTAATCTTTCCTCCTGATCTGTCATTGCCAAAGGTTTGTTTACATACAACTGTATATAATTCCTTCCAAACCTTGTTTCTTTTTCTGCTTATTGTAAATATTTTGATAACTGTAATTTACTTCTGAGACTATCAATTAAAATCTGTGAAAAGTTTATGATTCTTCAGTATGTATTTTTATTGAAATTCCAAGTAGAATATTTTGGGAAGCAAATAAAAAAATTAAAATCAGCATCTTGGAAACTGTCTATGGCAAACGCTATTAGTGGCTCTTCCTGCATGCCATGCATGTATGGCTGAACAGCATGGATGTGGGTGCTCCTAACTTCTATTTCAAGCATTGCCTGTTACTACGTTAAGCAAAGCTATTCATTCACTAAGAGGAGCCTACTTCTAGTACTTTATATGTAATCATAATTTACTTGTGTTTCTAGAATGTGTAGAGCATGTATTTAACACTAGAAAAGGTAAAAAAATATTTACAAAAATAAAAATATTCATATCAGACAATTCTCTATGATAACGTAACATTAAACAACCCACTAAAATTCCCAGGTCTCCTCCTTCCAACTGCTTCTCTTCTATTACAATAAGCAGAGCAAACACGTTGGTTTTAACTCCACTCTATCTACCCCAGTTATAATTCCACTGCCTTCAGTGGGCACTCCATAGGGGGCTCTGTCCTGCCACTTGCACCAAAGATGTCAGGCTCTGTGATGTCATTTTCCCCCAGTTATATGTAAAAACTCTGAGTTCCCCAGACTTCTTATTCCATAACAGAGAAAGATACTGTTGCAATACTCTTTTAGATGAAATTCACATACCAAAGGAAAGGATGAAAAAGAAATAAAAATTAATTAGTAGCAGAGTACAGCAGTGCATATCTACCTTTGTATGTAATAATGCAACACACACTGACTGAACTAATTTACTTCTGGAGTTAACGATCCAAAGGAACCTATGGAGGCTATCAGAATTACACACCTGAATCTTTCAAGCAGATTCCTGACCTAAAAGTTGTACCATCAATTATGTCACAGAAAAGTTTGGGCCAAGGACTCACATAACAGGCAGGCAGGGAGAAGGGAAAGGGTAGAAAATGAGAAGTGGAAATTATTAGAAGCAAAAAATCTGTAATAGTCACTGCAGAATATCCTCTCACAGAACTGTAGACCTCAAAGGCAAACCACCCTGAGTTCCAGGTACTCATCTTGGGTCTGATCTGAACCAGACCCACAGGTGCCCTACTGCTTAAAATTGTTGAAAGCAGAAATGTATGGACAGACATATACTCCTAAAGCTGCTGAGAACTTAACGTTTTTGCAGATTGCATTTCAAACCATTGCTATTTTAAAGTAAAAATAATAATTAAATTTCTGATGGATTTTCCTTCATTCAGAAAGAAATCTGAATAATCTGAAGTAGTTAGAGATAGGTATTAAGGGAAGAGGGTGACTCTCTGCAATGGCATAATGGTTAGCCTCAGTCATTTTGAAGCTCAGAAGCTCTTAGCAGTAGGAATCTGAGTGCTACTTAGTTTTTCTTTCAACATAAACAGAGGGGATAAAATATAACATTTGGTTTTGCTCTTGTGAAATAACTGATTCTCCCTTTAAAGATTTTTTTCTATAGAGTGTCTTGTTTCTTTCTGTTCACATGTTGTGGCCTTTCTTCTCTTTGATTGGGTGATTTTTTTTTCTTCATTTTTTTCCATTAAATTCAGCTTTTTTCTCGTTAATACTAAAATGCTATAAACGTCCTCTCTCCTGATGTTCTAACCTGGGCCCTACTTATTCCAACACTTCATTTTTTGCCAAACTCTGTTTAGGCTAAAATGGAGTTGTGAGGAAAGAGTCTGGAGAAGCAGGGAATACATGTAGAAGCCCACCAGAAAGAGTCCCAATGACAGGTCACTCCGTCTGTGCTTTTATCACGGTATCCTGAGAGGCAGTCAGTACGTATCACACAGCGACTGGAGAGGAATGGGCTCCATTCCTCTTCCTCCCCTAGTGATTCTTAGGGATACTAAATCCGACATGCCTCTTCCCTTATTTCCTACTGTTTAACATTCACACTCTCTTCTGAATCTCTCAAAACACTTTCTTCAGAGAAAACTCTTCTGCACTCCTCACTAAAAATTTATGTAAAAGCTTTCAGCTGCATCTTGTGTTTTTGCCCTTGTTTCCCTATACTTCAGAGTGAAACATCTCATTGCATGTACTACTGCCAGAAAGGTGTTAATCTAAGTAGTTTTGGATCCACTAGTAAAAAGAAAAAGGAAAGAACACATAATATTTTGGTGATTATTGCTTCCTTTTTTTCTTTAGTGGACTTGTTCTTAGAATCTAGAGAATACTTATTTATCCACGTATTTTGCTGTGAAATATGATTGCTGCTACAGTATGCACACCATGTTCTGAAATCATCTAGGAGATCATGAGAACTTTCAGCTCTAAAAGGAAAGCAGACAAATTCTGAATAGTGTTTGTGCTTTGCCATGTGAAAAGAAATTGTTTTTCTCAACAATTCTACGAAATTATTTTAATGATTAAACCAGAAAAATTTGCAGGTTTTTTGATTAATTTTATTAAGAATTCTTAAGAGTCTCCAAATTTAACTAACAAAAAATGGAGACACTGATAGAGTTTTTGAAAGCTAATTTTATCCAATAGTTACATAATATGGCTTACAGTGTTGAACTGAAACATCTAAATGGAATCAAATCACACACACTGGCCAATGGACTAATTCCATTGACTTCATGGGAGTACAATATGCTCTAAAAATTGGCCTTTTAGGAAAAAGGAATTTAGTCTATGAGAAGATTAATTAGACTTCAGAAGAAAACAAATCGATAGTCATAATTTCCTATTCTAAAAATGTAGATATTCTTGTTTACACATGATTGTATCTTGGTGAAAAAGGTTGACTATATTTCTATTAATAAATTATGGCCCCACAGAAGCACTAGATTTGATGTAAAAGAAAGAAAAACAGAGTCCCCAGGTAAAGATGAATGTTTATATTGCAGAAGAGTTGCATGTCTGGTACAGTGGCATTTCCTTATCAGAACGAGACATTGCTAAATTGATGCTTCATTCTCATCTGGCATTTTTATCCCCTCCCATATCCCCTCCTCCCTGGCTTCGTCTTTTAGAAACTATAGGTACATTTCAGATTTTAAGACCATATTATGACATCCAAAACTGATAGGATTTAAACATAACTATTCTATATAACTATGCTCTCAGAATAATTAAAAATATTTCTAATTTTACATTTGTAAAATAAAACCATTGCTCATGGCATTAATTTTTTGCAGAGTGACCTTTCAAGTGAAGTAGATTTTTATGATTGATATTAACATATATTAACGGGAATACTCATGCTCCCTAAAACCGGTTGTGGAACAGCCCCTAGTGCAAAATAAGAATTAGAATGCATGATTCCCATTAAGCCTTGTTTTGCTCTGCCTATTTTAGGACTTAACTATTTTTATAGCTGTTTAAAAATAAACACTGCTTGTTTTCTATAATAGAGAGAAATAAAGTAATCCAGAATAAAATAATAATAATAAAAAAGTCTGGACAATTTGCATTTAAATGTGTAACACCAGCATACCAACGTCTGGACCGTTGCTTTTTCTTCTCCAAATTCCAATTTGTGTGCTGGAGAAGCATATCAATGTACTATCTTATACACGATTACTCAGAGCAATGGAAATCATACCAGGTAGGATAAAAATAAACAACCGCCTTATTAGATCTTTCGCACTCCGGATTTGTACTTATGTAGAGTGATGGTTGCTTCTTGTACTTGTAGATATTTATATGATTCATGTGCCCAGTAGACAGCTGGGATTTAATTTTTCTTTTCCTTCACTTAGTTTCTAAGCATCACTGGCTGCATCCTCATAACCTTTTGTGATTAAAGAGACTAGGATCAGTTTCCAGTTTCGCTGAAGCACTTTGCTTGCTTTGTTTGCATATGTATGGCTGTTTTGGCCTACTCTTTCCATTCAAGGCTATTACAGACCATTGAGACTCTACATTGTTATATTGTAGTTTCCTGATGAAAAATTTAATCTTCTGTCATTTTACTATCATTTTCTTTTACTAGTTATGCAAATTTTTTTTTTAGTAGTAATTTGCAGCTGTGAGCATGAGAAGACTGTTGTATATCCAAACACCTGCAGATAGAAAGACACAACTATCTGAGGTGATGAAGCCCTGAATTCCAAAGACACGTACCACAACAAATAAAATGGAGACAGAGGATTTAAACATCTCATTTTCTTTGGTTCATGCTTGCACAGCACTTATGTATAATGGTAATATGAACCATGCTAATGCATATATGTGTGTAAGACCAGTCCTTTGGAAATACTGAAAATTCCTAATGGTCCATTATCTGATATGAGCTCATCACAAAACTACTTCAGCTGCTTTTGGCTTAGGCAGAAATGAGCCAGACCGCTGAGTAATACATGGCTTAGTTAAGACAGTTCTGAAGAGATGACTGTAATCATGATCAGCACCAATGCTTTATTCTTAGTTGGATTAAATGAGTTGCTACCTGCTTCCAGCCACTGCTAGGTGCAAGATGAACTATTCTAAGCTGATTTCAATTATGCTTTGGTTCTTTGCACAGATGTCACAGTCCCATCATATTTGCATTATTTGTCCTTTCTTGGGTACCAAATAAATGGAATTTCTGACTCATTTTTACACAATACCTTCCCCAGCTCTCTTTCATGCATCTTTTTCAGAAGACCTGTGTATGTTTGCTTTGAAATCATTATTTTCTTCTAAACTCCCATTAGACTTTCCTTCAGGTCAATGTATCATAACTTTCATTTTTGTAGAAGCTGTGTCAGTTTGATCATCCTTTAGAAAATTCATGTTGCTGTACATTTCTTTGATGATTTTTACAAACTTAAATAGTGGTAAATTTTGAAAACCTGACCCATTCCTCCAGTCTTGTATCCTATCTTTTGATGAACCTGCATAAGAGGTTTCTACAGATTGTCATTCCAACATTGTTTACTGATTTTTACATCTACTTACCCTTCCCTCTGTATTTGTCTCCCCTCCTCAGCACTGTCCGTAGTCTACACTTGTAGAGAGGTTGTGATGCCTGGCAAACTCTTGTATAATACAAAGTCTTAAAGACAGGGCAATGACATTAGCTCATTTTAAAGTTCTTCGGGGAAGTTAAAAATTTTGGTTTATTTTAATCACATCTGATGAATTCTGAGATAGGATCAAAGAGCTTTGCTGAGTGACACAGACACATACAGAAGACAAAAGTTTAAAGGCACCCGTACCCATCTATTTTCTGACTGCTGTCCTGCTCATGGCTGCATGGTCCTGCTGCCTCTCAACTCTCCGGATCCTTGCTGATGAGGTGCGAATCTTTCTTGACTTAGTACAAGATCCAACTAGCTTGTGAGAAATCTCAGAGGAGGGATTTCTTGGAAATAGGAATGAGAGCAGAAGCATGGCAGCCAGCAGTCAAACTGACCTAGCTTTAAAAAACTTGCATTTTACATGTGGAGAGGCTATGTGAGTTCAGCTGTATGCTGCCTGTCAGCTGGAAGTAAACCATCATCTATAGACAATGGGAACAGATCTTGTGGGTGCTCCATGTCTACCTCTGTATAAATTCAGAGTGAGTCAGTTTAAGTCACTCATGGTTTTTAATTTATATTTCTTAACTTAATGTGCCCTGTTTCCCATAAATATTGCTCCTACCATTTATAATGTGTTGCAACAAAACTCTTCAGAAAGAATGTTAAGCAAGAGAAGATTTTGCTGCTTGCGGCATTTGCAATCTACACTAACTTTAATGACATTGCGTGGTTTCTTAGCAGCATTTGGGTTATGTAAAGAATGCATTTCTGCATCTTGTGCTTCCTTGGAATATATTACAAGCAGCCAGTGGATGCAAAAAGCACTTTCTCTTGACCAGGGAATCGATATTATTGATGAAATACTGTAGGTAGCCAAATCCAGGGCTGGATTACTCTCAGCAGTACTTTAACCAGCTTTTTTTTCATTCTTTAAATATCTCAAATGATGATCCTTCCATCACTTCCTGATGACTATTCCACCATCACAAAAACAACCCAAAACTGTGCTTTAAAAGGCTATAAAAATCAGTTTGTCATTCCTAAGTTTTTTATTTGATCCTGAGATCGAATCATTGATTGAGTATGAATGCTCACAACACTTCCATAGTACCCATTTTATCCTTTAAGCAACCAGACAAGAACTTACAGATTGTGGTTTTTGGCTGACCTTGTGAAGTTTAAAAGTCTAGCCCATTTCTCCTCTTGTCTTCCTTTTGACAAACTGCATTCCAAGAAGCATAGCAATGCTGTGATAACTCTAAGGAAGCAATCAAGAAAGCATAGTAGAATTTTCCAAAACATGCACAAAAACAACTAACCTGGAAATGAAGCTAATACTAAAGAAACTTTTCTTTCATGCAGCTGTGTTACAGTAGAGGGTCACTTTTAATTGATGTGCTTCTCTCTACTGTTGTAAAAAACCTTTGCGCATAAACACCAGCTTTGTCAAACATCTCCAATCTATAAACATGAACACCATAAACATATAAAATGAACTTGATTAATGTCAGACATGTACATTACATTTTGACAACAGTCTTCCAAATCTTTCTTTCCCCTCCAGATTTTCTCCTAGAACAAGCAAGCATTTTTTAATCAAAAGCCTCTTTTGCATCTAAGATTTTGTCCTGTATCAAGTTAAAACAAAACCCAAAACAACAACAACAAAACCCCCTGGATGTCCACATCTAAAGTCAGGTTTAAAGGCCAATTCAAACCCCGTTCCCCTTTGTGGTACTCCTCACACTGTGAATTGAATGAAACACTGACGCTTCAGTTTCTAAAGGCTATCTGGAGCTATTTTTCTCCTATTTCAGTCTATGTCTATGTGGAATTTGCTTTGCGTTTTGAAGTCAAAAGGCCTGACTAAATCCAAAGAAAAATCTGTCAGAATAACTGTTCTAGTAAGGCACACCGTTACTGTGCTGCCCTTTGCAAAATTGAAGCCAGCTGTGCTGACCACTGAAGAACATTTGCAGGCTGATCTCTGCTATGGGGAAATGAGCTTAACAACTGCACTACTCCTACCCCTGACTTCAGCTCAATCAGGACAAAATGCAGGAGAGAGCCAGTGGCTCACTGCAAACCCTCACATGGTGTCGTCCAGGTCACAGCTTTGCCTGCTCCCCTTGCAAAGCTGAAGAGGAGGCAGCTTCTAGTGTGCGTGGTGAGAAGAAAGTGGGTGGCCAAAGTTGGAATCCGGAGTTCACCACAATGTGACGTGAATTCAGAAAAGTTTTATGTGGTTTGCTTGGCAAAGGTTAGGCAGCTGTGCTCACATCCACACCTTCCCTAGTTAGTAGGGCTTCTTTTTCTTTTTTTATTTTTTTTTCTGATGAGCTAAAACAGTGTCTTACAATATCAGTTTTCAGTTTGCAACCTCAGGAGGATGAATTCAAAGAGCAGCTGCCAACAGTTTTACTTCATTCTGGCCCACACCTAATCACTTTTTCATACCAATCTGCAAAAAATATTTCAGCCAAGAACTTTAGACCCAAACCTGTTGACTTGAGCTACTTCAAAGGTGATTACGCTTGTGTTTACTCAATGGCTTCTGCAAAAAAGTTATGCTTCCTAACATTATTGTTCTTCAAAAATGTATTCCAGCCTGCATCGCCTTTGCACTGAAATTCAATGGACTGATTAGTAACTGGCGAGTGATGCCTGGCCACCACAGCAGCCAATGGCTATGGAGAGCTGCAAGTTAAACTTGAAGGGTCTTGTTTGACAGAGATTTAATCATCAGCCATCAGCTCTAAGAAGCTCTAATCTACATAAATTAGAATTATATATGTAGCACTGCACAGTTTCTTGAACACTCTTAACTCCTTAGTTCAAGAATATTTTCCTGACAATGTAACAGTTAGTGGAAAAAAAGCAGTGGAAAGCATAACGCATTTATAATGTTGATGCAGAAGTATACATACTGCTCTGAACACAGACTCACACACACACACACACTGTAGAGCATACTGGTAGCATCACCTTTATCACATTTGCCTCAAGTGTGTCATCACATAGTTTCACTTCAGGAGCTTTGTACAGCTCTAGCTCCTTACGTTGAAATTTTCCAGGACCAAACTCTCTATCTCACACTGATATGGAAGCAGTGGAAGGAGAAGGAAGAATCTTGGACAAAACAGTTCTGTCACTTCTGAAAATGATGCAAAGGAGAAGAATAATGTTTTATGTTTGAAAACCTTTTGCACCTCCAAGCTAGGGAGCAAAGTGTTGAAATTTGACAGGACATGGATGAACATATTTCACTTTTCTTGTGAAAACCCACCAAAACCTGTGGAACACAAACATTTGAAACACTAAGCCTGCACATGCTTATTGGGATTTGCCTCATCGTCATTACGCCAGACACTCCATCTGTCCTGGAATCTGGCCAAGGATTCAGCAGGGAATCTCTGCAACTGGAGCTCTGGGTTGCACTGGTCTCTGCAAAGTTGGGGCACTGGAATGAAGTTCTCTCTCTCTCCTGTATTTTCAGTTATTCATATTAGTGAAGTCTTTAGTCATTGAACTGTTATTCCTAATAATTATAGTTATAATCCTTATTAAGCTGTTACCAACACCTCTGCAAGCAACGTCGTGCTCAGCTTGGCCTGATTGATGTTAATCTGTGCAGAAACCTGATGAAGAGGGTTCCCATGTGCTTGAAAGTTCCTGTTGTACCAAGAAAACAAGAACTATTGAAAATGTAAGCATAGCCATGTCTGCTGTTCTTCAGGCAAGTATGGGAAGATTTACAGAGAACATCTGGACCAATTTTGGTTCTTACCAAGCAGCAGAGGGTTTCCCCCTCCCTTCTTTCCAGTTCTTTTTAAGTGACTCACCTACTAATGTTGTTTAGCCACAGCCTTCTGTCTTTGCCAGAATGAGTTTCCATTGAGCAGTACACCAATGGGGGAGTGGAAGAGCTTAATTGTATCTCCAGCTTTGTATGTTTTGTGCAAGAAACCTCATTGTTTTAATAATGGATATTTCAAAATGCCTTCATTTAGTTCTTCTAAATAATATTTGCCCAGGTTTCAAAAGCCAGAGAGATCATTCAGAAGGACACAAGTGGGTCAAGCAAAGTTACTTAAGTAAAATGGACTGCACCTTACTTATAACTTTTTTTTTTGTGGGGAAGAAGGAAAATTCATTCAAAAAAAGGAATGGATAAAATCTGAAATTTCATCACCTTGATGAGGTCACCCTTGATGAGAATCACAGGAAGAAAGGTTTTGGATAGAAATGCACAGGAAGGGAAAAGGAATAAAAAATTAACTAGAAAGTTACCAAGTTAAAGTTAGAAGACATTTGCTCAGTGGAAAATACCAAATACTGTATCAATGGAAAAACTTTCCTATCCTCATACATGGGAAGAATCAAAATGGCTCGCCATCTGATGGATCATCAGACTTCACCCACTTTTAAATGCTCATGCATCTTCCCAGTTAATAAAGTATTTTGTGCAACAATCACAGTAAATAGATGGAAGACGATAAAAAAAAAATAAGGCAATTTATACTCTATCACATACGTAACAGGCTAGAAAGCAACAGACTCTAACACGCTAGGTAGTTAAATTTCCATAACAAATGAAGATATATCCCTGTAGCTCCATTCACATCATACAGTGGTAGTTACAGATGGGTGTGGATGAAGTGTTTGAATATTTTGATATAACAGCAAAATACTGAGGGAGTACGGTGAGTAGTTCCGTACAGCTGAACTGTTGATCCAAAACGTGTTATTTGCATTTTAAAAATAATTAATAAAGAGCACATTGAAAATAGTACAAGATTTTTCTTGTCAAGCTTGAGAGCAAACACATAAGTCAATGCTACGTGGCCAAGATATTCCAATCTACCTGATCATTTCAAGTGCCAAAGCTGGCATCAATAAAAGACCTTATTTACAGGAGATACTGCCTACCAACCTCCTGAAGGTCAAATTGCATAAGACATGAACTTAATTTTCTTTTTTCTGTATTTTGGCCTTATAAATGCTTGCAGTATTAACAATATTCTGGACTTTGAGTGGTTCTGTTTGCAATGATTGGTCTTTATGAGAATCAATACACAAATATTGATATCTTAAATCTTAATATTTTACTGATAAGAATCAGGCAGATTTCTTCTGTTCAAGACAAGGGTAGGTGATGTAGTCCAGACATGTCTGACATAACTGAATCAATCAGAAAACATTTCCATACAATACATTATCAAGGTTTACCCTTTATGAATATATTTATAACAATAGCATCTATTACTTGCCTTCCAAACAGTAGATGAACTCTACAGTCCTTCCAAATATTCCCAGTGTCCCCTTACCTTTTTACAGCTTATCCCTCTCGCTCTCCAGCTTGATTTTCTGCTAAATATTTAATTTGTAATCTTTTTCCATTTCAAATTCCCTTGACTGTAGCACATAGCTTTTTCAAGTAGGCATACTGCTTAGCAAGAATGGCATCCATACAGAACACCAACAACACAGATGCTCCCTACATCTGAAATACCCACGCCTAACATCTAAGTGAAACTCTCTTTCATCATCTTTTCTGGTGTAGTTAGAACATCTACAGCCAAAACGCCTGATCAGAGGCCACTTTCAGGGACAGTGCAGAACTTCCTGGTATTAACACCAGAGAAAAGAGGCTCCATGCATGCTAAAGCCCCACAGTACTTGGGCTCTATTTCTACCCTAATCCCTTAGTATGGAACCACAGCCATGACACTAAGATTTCCATTCCAGTCTAACCTCATATTTTTAACTTGTCTTGATTTTCCCATGGAGATGTATTTTCTTACACACACACCCCCACCCCCCCAAAAAAAAAAAAACCTGTATGCTTTGCAGCAGTTGTGGAACTGTTTTGGAGAAAATTGGAACTAAACCAAGCCATTTGAGTCAGAAAGTTTGAAAATTAACATCTTTCCGACTGTTCATAAAGTGGCTTGTGCAGTGATAGTTTTGGTAAGAAGATTTTGCTAAAAGTTGTTAAATTATGAAGCCTTTATTCACAAATTACTTGGCAACGTTTGCTTACTTCCTCTAAAAATCTAGGATTTCCCATTTTGCAGGATGTGTGAAAACACAGTATCTCCCACTCTAACTGTTAGAGTTAAAAATAAGAGTCTTGATCTACCTTAACTTGCATCTGTGCAGTCCAGCCCATTCCAGTGCAAACTGAGGGGACCTGTTGACATGCTCAAGGGCAAAGCTGTTGGTCTGAATAATAATATAACAGACCTAGACAGGCTGGAGGAATGGGCTTACTGGGCTGTATCAACAGAAGCATAGCCGGTAGGTCAAGGGAAGTGATTATTTCCCTTTATTCAGCATTTATTAGAATCTAGAATACTGCATCCAGTTTTGGGCCCTTCCATTCAGGAAAGACATTGGTAAACTTGAGGGAGTTCAGCAAAGGGCCACCACAATGGTCAGGAACTGGAGCACTTGCCCTGTGAGGAGAAGCTGAGAGAACTGGGCTTGTTTAGCCTGGAGAAGGAGCAGCTTCAGATAATTCAGAAGCTGAAGCCAGGCTCTTTGCAGTGGTGTATGGTGGGAGGATGAGGGGCAATGGGTATGAGCTGAGAAAAAGAGAAGGTCAGATTGGGTAAAAGGAAAAGCTTTTCATCATGAGGATGGAAACATTGGAACAGGGTGTCCAGACTGGTTATACAGTCTCCATCATTAGAAGTTTTTAAAACCTGTCTGAATAAAGCCCCGAGTGAATTGGTCTGACCTCATAGCTGACCCTACTTTGAGCAGAAGGTTGAACTAGAGACCTCTTATGATCCTAAATGTACATATTAGCATACATTTTTCTGGAAGTGCTTGGCCATAAACGCTGTGCAAGCATATGCAGATAATGTAAATGATAATCCACACAGCATTAGACTTCGGCTGGTGTTGTGGTTTGACTTGGGTAAAATCCAAGCCATGGGCTTCTCATTCCTTAGGATGACCTGCACCTAGCTTAAATTGGGCCCTCTGTCTTCCCATGACCTAGGGTCGTGGACAGTCTCCCACATTGCTTTCTCTTTAGGTTGTTCACCTCAGTGTTGCAAACATATAGGATATTTTTAGGGATGGTTAGAAAGAAGGATGGAAATCTCCAAAAACATTATACAAGGAAAGTTAAAAACCACCCTACTGAGCAAACAAAACCTAGATAAGCTATTTCAATATTTCCTACTGCTACTACCGTGCCATTTACGTTGTGATACATGCAAGACTGATACGTTATGAGAGCAAATCACTTTGCAAGGTAAAGTAGAATTCTCGTAAGCCAGATGGCCCTGTATTTGGCCCTTTTATGCTTCTAAAAGGAGTTTCCAACTAACAGATAGCAATAATTTAACAATAGGCACGTGACTGGGCAGATAAAAGGAACTGGCTGTATCTACAGTCTACAAAGGATCCTACGTGACTACGACTTCTGTGTTTGGGAAGACATCTGCCTGGCACTGACCATGCCTGCCTGACTCTCCATACTACCCGTTACTTTGTGCCACTTCCAGGGCCTCATTCTGCTTGGACTATACTAGCATGTATTGGGGACATGTACTGGAAACTCCTGGAGAGCTAACTGTTCATCTCTGCAAACATTATGCTACCACTACCACAGAAATTTGAAAGACTCCATTTAAATTTGCCATTTATACACACAATGTACCATCTCTGGGAAGGAAAAAAAAACCCCAAAAGGTAAAACAGCCTGTTGGGACTAAACTGATGCCTCTGCTGGGAGCAGGTCTTAGAGGACAGTTTTGGAGACAAGTGTTTTTCTGGCGATCAAACCTCTGGGAACTGCAAAGCAGCCTGCACAGTAAACCATTGTTCGGAGGGAGAAGTGTTGCAGTTTTTGTGATGATGATAAGGTCTCTTTAAATCAATAGGACCTAACAGCACTCACTTACACTGGAGAGGTTAGAGCCTTTGCTCGACATAGCAGCTGTTCCTACGAATGACTTGTTATTCTTTATCAGCTGCGTGATGACTCTGCCCGGGTCACAGCACACATTTTTTTAATCCAAAGACTCTGGCCTAGTACACCGCAGCTGGCTTGAGAATGCTTCATCTTTTGCTGCAGTTGCAGAGAAGGAAAATAGTCCTCAGTTTGGCTGATGCCTATAAAACATTGGTTCCAGATAACTTCCCTTGCTTGGATAAAAATTCTTGTTTGACTTTTACAAAATTTGTTCAGAAATGTACAAAGTTTGTCAGGCAAAAACACAATGTCGTGCAACTCTGTTTGTACATAGCATCCACCTGAGACCTCCCTGTGCTGGGACACAGATGTTATGCAGGCATGGACATGCTGCATGTGTATTTACAGGTACACAGAATTAATCTTTTAGGCATTATCAGAAGATAAAAACTTCAGTTACCTGTGTAGTGAAAAAGTATGAATAGATAGTATTGTTTAGTCACCACGGTGGCCAAGTGGACAATGCACAGGGAGGGATGAATTATTTTGTTTTTCCCAGTTTTCATAACTTGTCTTTCCTACTTCTGACTTCTGTCTTCTCTGTCCAAATTGAACTTCCATTTCCAACATTTTGGAGAGCTTCCTTATTACAGGTACTATTGTTCTGTAGAAAGACTGTGATTAGATTTGTCATGCTTACAAACTCCTAAATTTAAGCATAATTTTAAATGACCCATGCTTACATATTCTTTTCAAAATTGTACAAATTATACGTGAACTTAATTTTTTAAAAAATATTTGTTTTCCCTGCCTTTGGCTGCTTTGTAAGGAATATTTGTCAGGATTTTTTGACATGAAGTGTTACAGTGAGGTATTTTTTTCCTTTTAAATAATGTTATTTTCAGATAGGTTTTGAAAGGAGTCTACAGATGAGATTTATATAACTGCGCTATTGATTTTAAAGGTAGGTAAACAAGAAAACAGAGGCTCACTTTGTCTACCCATGCCAGATATAGTAGTAAAATATTTTGTACATATAAGAGAAATGTTTTTGACAGAGTGGTTCCACAAAGAAGGAGAATTTGCTTTGGCCTTTGAGCAAGAGCTACATTAAAGGGTTTCAGTGATTCTCTGTTCACTTATTGACTCATTAAAAAACCACCACTCCGTCTGACTGACCAGCCAGCATAAAGGAAGCTATAATTTTATTAAGTACTAACATAACCTTTTCCATAAAACTGTACTAAATAATTTAAGTCACAATAAATAATGATAATTTAGGTGCGCCTCTCTGTATATTCCTGATGAGAACCACCGCAGTGTCTCTTGAATCTGAAACGCAAAATACAGCTGCTTTCATTCCTGGTAATGATTCATCATTGAATAGCTCCCAAGAGGAAGAACTATAGTACAGTGGAATCAGGAGTTACCAGTGTAATCATGAAAGATTACTGTCAGGATGGAATTACTGTACTCCATGTACTCTCTCACATTAAAGGGAAGACAGTATATTTTACTAGCTGCAAGCATCTTGCCAACAGATCCTTTGCAACATTTTGTGGCACTGTCTTAAGAACTGCTCTACTACAGAGCCTGCGCTTAATCCCACAGGGATAAATCCTAAGGCCTCAGGCAAGTATTTGCCTGATTTGACAAATTTGCAATGGTTTGAAACAAGAGGTTCACAAAACAGTCTTCCGAGATTCAGAATGCGTTTTAAAATCGGACTAGATAATTAATTGGTGAGTGTCCTCTCTGGACAGGGTGTTCTTGTAGATAAGAGTCAATCAATGTGCCTAGTCCCACCCTGAGCATATCCTACGAGATGTTTCCCACTCCCACGGGGTTCTCAGCGATCACATGACCATCATTACTTGGTGCCTGCAGTAAATAAAGTCACAAAGGCTGTGAAATTTCATTAGTCTTCAAACAGTGACCCTCTATTATATAAGAACAGTGGAGAAAGAATCTAAATTATCCTGCTTTTAATGTATTTGTAACTGTTATCAGCAGTGCTTAAACCTGCTCTTTTCAGTTGAACATAAGAAATAACACACTAGTCTATTTGCTCACTATTTGTGCTTATCATTTCCAGAGCAACAAAATTTTGCAGAACTTCATTTATTGGTCTATATCCACTTTAGGCAAAATCACCATAATCAGATTGTTATCATCACAGCTGGACACAATGACCTTCTCTTAACATTGTTATTCTGTTCATGGGATGGAGCATCAGGTTCATTCTGGTGAATGTAAATGCCTTCTCCTGTCATCCAATGCTTATCCCAGTGAAGAAATAGACATAGCTTCTATTTGTGCATTTTATGTAGGGATGCAGGTTTTGTGGCTTAGGAAGAACAGAGTTTTTTTGGGGCGTAAAAGAGGCTTTAAATTTAAATTTGTCCCTCAAGATATTAGAAATTCAGAAATGCAGAAAGCCTACCATTTAGTTCCAAAATCGGATGTTTAAAAATAAGAATAAAAAATAATTACACATTCATTTAGAAAGAAAATTTATGAATATACACATTTTCCTCTCTAATTTGCAGAGTCTGTATTTAGGACTCTGAGTCATTAGATTAGTTAAGACCATGTTGCTGTGGCAATTTGCAAAATGGACAAGTACAGGTCTTAGAAGGAAAAGAGAGAGTGATGACATAGCAGACTGGATAATATTATAGGATATTTTAAGCCCTTTAAAAAATAAAAATGGAAATTTTTATGTGCAGAACCTTAACATGAGTAAAAGTTGCTGCTGGCACAGACAGAACACAAGAGGAGGAATAACAATGTAAGAAGGTATTATTTCACTTACAAATCCTTTTAGATGCTGCTAAACACTTACAGTGTAGAACCCCAGGCAAGATTAATGTCTTATGCCAAGCACTAGACAAGCCCTAAGATACCATCCTGAAGAACTCACAGCATGGATTCATGTAACTGAGAATTCAAATGTAATTGAACAATTTCAATTTTAGACAAAATACTGCAATGTCCATTCTGCACAAATCCGAAACAGAGAAATGACTCAAACCTCCCCAAATACTTAAATCTATTTTTCCCTCTGTGGTTCTTCTGAATTATCTTTTGCTTGGAGGATACAACCCCTACAGTAACTGCATAATTAGAAGGTGCTTTCAAGAACTGTTGGAAAGCTGTGTTAATTTTTTTTTAAATACTAAATATACAATGTAGTTACGAAATTGCAGACAACCCATTATATCAAATGGGAAAGTCTGAAGCAAGAAGCTGAATTCCCCAAACAGTTACTGGAAAACACAAGAGTTAGCCATATACCCAGCTGGGATATGAAAGGGTCTGCAGTCCTTTCCACTGCTAGAAAGGGACTATGACAGAACAAATGAGGTGTTCCCTTGTGAAGACGACCACAGTTAGTCACTAAAATATTTTCCTGACTATAAAATATTAATGTGGTTTTAAAATGTCCAACTGATAATAGTAATAGCAGTTTGCTATTTGGAATATGCATTTTTTTCATGGGAACAAGCACAATAATTCCGTATAGATCTTTAATTTCATACCACAGACGTTACTTGAGCAATTCTGTAGCAACTTCACAGAAAAACATCAGCAGTACTTGATTTTTTTTTTTTTAAATCTATATTTAAGAGCCTGAAAGCTTACAAGTAGATGTTAAAACTAATCTTGACTGGACAAAAATCCTTCTGTAGCATGGTTTGAGCAGAGCAAACAGAAACTGCTGCCTTCAGAGGCAGAAGGCATAAGCTGCTAATACCAACTTAATGTTTTATACACTTGACACTATCACTGTTGTATCTAGGTATTCCTCTTAGTTGCATCCTTGCAATTTGCCTGTTGTTCCTTTCCTTTTCTGCCCCCAAAGTCTGACTTGGCCCTAGTGGTTTTAGTGAGACTTTTGCCACTGAATTTAGTAACCACCTGGTCTTTCTCCCCTTATAATCTTTAATAATTTCAGCAACACCTTTTACTACTAGTGTTTCTGATATCTATTACTGCCCTTCTTAATTTCTATGTAGCAGTTCTGTCCCTAGCTAATTCTCTTTCAAATGAGCTTCCAATATTTCAGTAAGTCCACACCCCACCCACCTTTTTAAAAAATAAAGATTTAATAAATAAATAAATAAACACACCCCACCCCCAACCAAAAAAAAACCCAAACAAAAAAACCACCCCACTTCACTACTCTTCCTTGTTCCCAGGATCATAATTTGGGTGGAATCGAGGAGTCTTCTCCTTTTCTCTTTCCCTGTAAACTGTACATATGCTTCAATCTTCATGCGTTTCTCACTGTCTTCACTCTAAATCTCAGCCAGTTTGTAGCCACCTTTCGCTCTGATTGCAGATAGCTTCTCTTAGTCTTACTGCAACTGAGCCTTGGCAGAATGTCCAAGATGAAACTATTAAAATTAATTTTTCTGTCTCAACATTGCTAACATTTGTCTTTTTCTAAATCCATCTACCTTGTGTATTCCAACTCCAGAGTTAAGCTCCTTATGCTTGCATACAGAGCATGTGGAACGTGCCGCTTTCTCATTACAGCAGTCATTATTGCATTTCTGAAATACTAACGTTAATCTAGCAGCTTACAATTTCAAGTTGTTCACATTTCACATCAGCCATCTCATTCCATATTTGTTTTAGAAGTCTTTATTGTTTTGGTTCATCTGTTCTTTATTTTGGCAGCTCTTCTATAAAAATTCGTTGCAAAGGTACTATGAGATTTTGTTTCCTTTTGTCTGTGTCTCTACAGTTCAGCATCCATTTGGATACACACGTGGGAATTATTGCAGCATTGATGATCAG
Source organism: Aptenodytes forsteri (assembly GCF_000699145.1). NCBI lineage: Eukaryota > Metazoa > Chordata > Aves > Sphenisciformes > Spheniscidae > Aptenodytes > Aptenodytes forsteri. The sequence continues at coordinate 461,079 of NW_008794493.1, forward strand.
CTACATCTCTCTCAAACATACTTCACTTTACTGAACAACATTCCGTTCTTTTACCAAATCCTAATTATGCTTCCCTTAGTCTTCATTTTTGACTGCTGAAAATTACCTGTCTGACAAATACTGAAAGTACACAGAAGAAGATAACATGCAAGTCTTCTGTTTTTGTTTCTTTCCCTCATGTTGAGGTTTTGTAGCATTAATTCCCATGTTTAATCCCATGGGGAAGACTGGCTTTTCATTCTATTTATGTTGTCATCTCTTGGGGACAAGGGACAGTTATATTTGTTATTTAGAAAAGGTCAATTAAATCTATAAATCCCCTGGAACTACAGTATTAAGTCTTATATCCATTTAGCCCATTGTGTTTTCAGCTCTGCAGGAAGCCCGCAGGAATAGCTGGCATATTTTCCCAGCAAAATCCTGAGCATTGAAGTCTTGAACTTGGGTCTTATTTTAGTGCTGCAGAACATCATTTCAGGTTTATACAAAGAAAGTCTAAAATGTTTACAGTCTCGGCAGCCATTCCTTATGAACAGCTATTACCAGAACAGGTGACTTAAATTTAGATGCATTAAAAACCTGAAGGTGAGGTTGTTCTTTCCCCAATATTTCAGCTAATTTGTAGTTTGTAACTGCTTTCTTTCTTGACCAAAGCCATAGTTTGCTTGATGTTAAAGACAATGCTTCTACAGAAAAAAGTAAATTGAGTATTGTCAGCAAAACTCAAACTAGGCAGCTGACCCTTTGCTTTCCCAAGAAATATAGAAAGAGGAGGAACCACACACTTGGTACTTTCAGCATGGAGCTGACTAGCAAGCCAAACTACAACTTATTCAGCCGTTCCAAGCAAGCATTTGGCACAAAATATCAGTGATGGAATTCATAAACGTCCTTGAATTCTACATTAATAATAAAAAGGCCATGCCCACCATCTAAGTCATTGGCAAAAGAAATACAAAGAACCTGTTCCCCTGAACCAACAAGTATTAGAAAAGTGTGTAAGTTGTACAACAACATGATCTATGCAACAACATTGATACTATCTTTACATTGGTCTCAAGTCTGCCTCATGCAGGAGCAATTCCATATCAGAAATCTATCCTCATTTCTCTGTGCAGAATTTTCAAAGAAGGCTCAGAATGTGCAAAATATTATTTGAACGGGTACCTAAAACCATGCTGGGTTGCTTCTCAGTAAGGAGACCTGAAGCATTCTGGAAACAGGAATGTCAATGGTCATTTCAGGATATGTCCATACTGAATCACCTTTCTTCTATTTTCTTCCATTTCTCTCTACCTTTGTCCCACCTCTGATGTATGACCCTGTTGTGGTTTAACCCGGCAGGCAGCTAAACACCACACAGCCACCCAGTGGGATGGGGGAGAGAAGCAAGGGCAGGGGGGGAAGTAAGATTTGTGAGTTGAGATGAAGACAGTTTAATAGAACAGAAAATGAAGGGAAAATAATAATAATAATAATAATAGAATATACAAACTAAGTGATGCACAATGCAATTGCTCACCACCCACCAACTGATGCCCAGCCAGTCCCCGAGCAGCGGTCACCACCCCCGGCCACTTTCTATGGTGAACATGACGTCCTATGGTATGGAATATCCCTTTGGCCAGTTGGGGTCAGCTGTCCTGGCTGTGCCCCCTCCCAGCTTCTCGCTGGCAGGGCATGAGAAGCTGAAAAGTCCTTGGCTAGTGTAAGCACTGCTTAGCAACAACTAAAACATCAGTGTGTTATCAACGTTATTCTCATCCTAAATCCGAAACACAGCACTGTACCAGCTACTGGGAAGAAAATTAACTCTATCCCAGCCGAAACCAGGCCAGACCCAGATTTAGATTGACTGGGCAGCATGTTTGTGACTTATTTTCCTTTCAATAATACCACCAAAATCATCTTTTCTCCCCCAAAAATAGGTACCAAAATTTATATACAATTCATAATACTCAGTTACACATCTACTTAATTAGTACTGCAGAGCAACAGTGAAAACCAGGTAAAATGAAATATTAAAACCAATGTCGTTTACAAATATATATAAAGTGACACAAGCTCTTCGTTATTGGCAGAGGTGTTATTTGCAATAACCTCATTTTGCCCTGGATGTTAAGCCTGTGGTTAGGACAGACATTGGATGACTGCTGCTAATAGTGTCAGACACGTCAAGGATTATAAAGAATTTCTCATGGTCTTTTAAAAAAATTTTCTCATGATCTTTTGAAAGAACATCTGGGTTTACTTATGCAGAGATGTTCAGGAAAGACTCAATTAGCTATGTGAAGCTAATGAGCATAAGTTAAAGCATATTCAAAATACAAATAGGATCATCTGCAAGGGGATTTAAGATGCTGCAGCTCATGACCACTAATCCTCCACCAATCACTGAGTCATCCATAGCTGTCCTAAATATTTCCACACGGAGCTAGCTACATTAAGAAGAATCTTGTATTCCCCCTCTGCATTCTACTGATTTGCATAAAACAAGAGCTAAAGTCTCATCAACTGCACTATTCAAACCACAGAATTTCACTTTTTACACTGGAAAGACTGACTTTTCCCTCTTTTGTAAATGAAAGATGACTCACCAAAAGTCTGTATAATACTATAGGAAGTGACTAACAAGACATTGTTCATTGTTGCACTAATATATCTAGTCGTGACCCACATCAAAACCATTTTGCATTTTCTCCAGCAAAGCTAAACTTCCAAAACAGGGGATAGAACAGTGTTTACTTATATAAAACAACTGTTTAACAAAAGAAAAGTACGTATCCAAAACCACTCAAACACCAAGCTTGTTGGCCTGTATTTTTATTGCTTTAAGGACATTTTTCTTTTCATGTTTTCCTCAGCACAGCAATCCCAACAAGCTGGGCTCAACAGGCTCCACTGAAATATAATATTCATTTAATTATTTAATTCTGAAAAAAAAGTCTTGTGTTTTCAGGGGCAGAAAGAAAACCAAAAGGCACTATCACAATGACATACAGCAATGGAAAAGTTTGTATCTGATTATCTAACAATAAATTTCTGCTCTGCAGAGATAAGCATGTCCCAGAAAATGTAAAAGAATTCCCAGTCCTAATAAATAAAACACCTCTCACAGGTGACAGACTTTTGGGTTCAGAAAAAAAAGTGTGGTGGCTTCAAGCACTCACTATCCACAAAAAATAAATATACAAAACTTTTTTTACTTCAGTTGTCAGTTTTCTTACATCTTTTTCTATTGTATTCTCAGGTATTCTATGTAATTTTCATTTCTGCATTTAATACATCTCTTGCTTGTACTATTTTCATGAAACCTTGTGTTAAAGCCAATGCTTCATATAACTATACTAAAGTTTGACAAGAAAAGAAAGATAAATAAGCCACTGAGGTGTACCTCTCTAAAATGAATGGGATCCTGGAAATACATGCTTATTCTTCCTGGCAAGAGAAATGCACATTCTGTTAGCAATAGTTGTTTGACTGTAGAAAAATAGATGTAGAAAAAGTTAAAGCATCAGTGGGCAGCGTTGTGTCTCCGTTCAGGAAGATATGGGGAGTACCAGCAGACTGACTAGAGAATAGAATATTTGACATGAAAAATGACAAAGATGAGGAAAACCCCCACATTTTCGTTTGATCAGGAAAGATCCTTCCATTCTTATTCCAGTGTTGGCAGATGCTTAAGTCTGTGACTCTTGTGATCACTTTTCTATGTGCTAAAACATAAATCTCCAGAAGTAGTTTTGTACTTCCCAGACTAAGTATCTTCTAAACCAAATTATTAATGAAAACAGCTTTTTGCAGAACACTCAGTTTTGACAAAAGGAGACTATTTTACTAAAATGAAAGTATACTGAAGGTATTTTAGCTAGCTTTACTAGTCAGACATCTAAATAAAAAGGCTAAACACATCTCAGAACTTATGATGATGGTCAGGATCAAACCACAAAATGACATCTTACAAACAGTTTACCAACTTTTACACAATGAATCTGCTTTACATTTGGATTGGTGAGATTGCAAAGTTGAGGTTATTGTATTGATCACTCTTTGTAGTTATAAGAAGCTGAGTTTGTTAGTTGACAGAACCTTCATTTTTATTGGTTTCAGCTGAAAGAAGTTGCACATATTTGACTAATTAAATAACAAGAAGATGTTATAGCTGGTTCACAAAGTGACCACAACATATTTGGTCAATTAATTCAGAAGGGCAAGGCATAGAGGAAAGCAAATGTTTCATTTTGTATTTGGGAGACTGAAGAAACCTTGAGTCATTTTGCTGAATATTATTTGCTAGATTCCTTGTTATTATATATCACCCTTGTTATGATGAAGTCAATAAACTGCTCTTAATTTACACTAACCAAATATCTAATCATCATAAGAAAAAAGATTAATATATATACTTATAGAACATCAAGTTGCTTTGTCAGAGTAAACAATTCACATTTTTTCTCTCTGTTCCTGACTAAAATGTCTTCTCACTTTCTGTCTTACAGTGTTAATTGCCTATCCTCTTTATTTTTAGCCTTTTCTTATTTTCATCTATGTTTACATGGAAAATCTGAAGATTTTCTGTCTTGGATGATGGGTGAAAACCAAACACAATTTTCATTATGAGGCAGAATACCACAAAGCCATAAATGGAAATTAAAACAGCTAAACATATCTATTAACAAAACAGCAATTCCCCAAGCTCTTAGTGTTGACTTAATTCTTCTCCCATCAGAAATCTCTGGAGGACAATGACTTCTGTGAAACCAAACTAAGCCCACAGCAAGTGCTCCTATTAAAAGACTTTACACCAAACGATAACACAGAGGTGTCTATTCTTTCTGTGTTTATCCTGTGGCATTGGTGCCTTGTTTTCTGCTTGTTTACCTCTTCTTTTCCTTGTTAAGGCTAGGTTTTTTAACAGCAACTATTTCTCTACACCTCAAGATGTATTTTCATTACTTAGAACTCAATGGTTGACATTATATTAGCCCTGTTACTGTTTCTTAGATATTTCAGAGAAACTCAGATGCTGTCCTAAGTAAAAAAAAAAACAACCATGCAGCTGCTCTTCTGGTTCCACAACTATCAGCTTTTCCCAATAACACTGGTGTCAACTGCACAATTATTAGGCCAGCTTTTCTTAGGAATTGCAGGTATCACTTCACTGTCTGTCCTACAAACACGCATAGTACATTTTTCTTTTCTAACAAGTACTATGATACTATACTACTTTACAGATACGTAGTCTTTAAGAGGTAAAAATTTTGTTTTCTCCAATCATCTCTATATAATTCCAGTAACTACACTTTTTTTTTTTCCCCCCCAGCTGGTCAGTCATCATTTTTGCAGTTAGAAAGCATGACAAAAGTCATTAATAATACGCTACTACGTCTTTAACCTCTTCCTCTTGGGAGGTATGCCAGTGCTGCCAGTGAATAGAAACTATTCTGAAGTCCCATAACACTGAAGCGAAGGAATAAATCAATGATTATTTCTGCATTGGATTGTAACACCAAGTACTTGGACTTTTTTTTTTTTCTTTTAGCAACTATTTATAATAATAATCAGGCACAGTCTTAAGAAAAGGATAACAATGATCTCCCGCATCTCCCAGGGCAGTACATGCCCCATGGCACTACTCAGTCATAGCAATGACTCATTTTATGGCTTCTTCCAGTCACAAGAGGTGTGAAAAATATGACCACATTTACTTAATTTAAAAGTATTCCCTCTCCTCAGTCTAATCTTTTGACTAGCCTAAAAAAATTTGACTATCCTAAAGAAATGAAACTTGATAAGGGTCAGTACTGCTGGGAAGTGAAATTCCTAAAGCAATTAAAGCAGCATACTAACCTTTAGTACTCATGAAAGTGGTGCCTCTGCCTTGTTTGTAATGCGAATGAGCAGTGTGTTTTGGTACTGAACCTGAGGACAGCACAGCCAGAGGACTTTTATGTAACTATCAAAGAAGTGATAGCCAAGAAGTGACAGTGCTAGCCCAACCTAGCAAAGATTTCCAGTATACTGTTCTTAAGGTTAATTGACTTGGTTCATGCCTTAAGAACTCTCCTGATTTGGGAACTTCATGTAAATTTTGTGCAAGAGCCTCAAAATTGCATTTGGGCATGAAAACACTAATTAGGAATGGAAGATGAGCATTTGCGCCACTATGGTCAATTTAAGGGGCAAAAATCAAAGCCAAAAATGGATCCCTTGATTTATGCTAGTCATGCTGACAGTCTTGCCGAGCATACATGAAGGAATTTTATACAGACCAACACCCATGCTCTGCTTCAGTCAACACCAGTAGTTTTGGTTCCTTAGAGCCATGGTACTCTTTTGGTAGAGTCCAAGTTTTGGTGCATGCAAGATAACTCTATTAGGGTGTAAAACATATGAGAGAAAGCAACTATAGAGATTTTAGGACAGCTGGAGTCTAGTCTATGGTTTGTTTCAAAATTGGGGTTACGTGACACAAAACAAACCAAATGTTTAATGTGGTGGAATGCAGTAAATTCAAAGTGATTGCACCATTCCTTATTTATTAGCTCTCTCTGAACTAATAATATGCAATTAGTCAATTCTATAAACAGTCAGTCATTATGTAAGACATGTCCTCCTTCATGTGAGGACAGCATTCATATATCATTTATATATTATTGAGCCATTAATGGAAACAACTACATTAATACTATCCTGCGGCTGTTGGTGGATGTACAAGAAAATGCCACATCAACAAGAACGTGACTGAAGATTCGAAGCATTAGAAAATGTTTGTCTTAGAGCAGGGAGGGGAGTGAGGCTTAAGAACTTCTCATCACTGGTAGGTTAAAAGACAGCTGTATACTTCTGGGTTGCTTAAGCAGCTATGTAGGAGCTTAAGCATCATTTTCTAAGCAAAGAAAAAAATTTGGCTACTGATCCAGAACCTCACTTTCATACAATGACTTAACTACAATAGTAGGTTCCTTTATTATATAGGCTATTATCCATATTCCACAATCTTTTGGGGTTCCTGTAAGTCTACTAATAAGTATTTCTTGAATGTTGCCAATAGGGTGGACTATTATGCAATTCAGAACAAAATAGTAGACTAGAGTATTAACATGGATAAACTGAACCCTAAACAGGATTCACAGACTTTATACATGTTGTATTTTTGGTAATACTACTCATGTGATCATGGAATTCCATTAATCAAGGTGCTGAGGACTCACAGGTACAAGAATTACGTTGCTACTTCAGAAACAAGTTTCCTGCTTGGCTATCACCTGAAATTAAAATTCTGGCATGTAAATGCAACCATGAAACGCTAATACTTCTTAAACAAAGACTTCTTCTCAAGGCCTATTTATATTAGTCACTGTAAAAGTCATTCTCCTTTATCTGCAAGGGACAAAGAATACTTTGCTGATAACCATGCCAAAGAAAAAGAAAATCCTTCCCGTAAAAAGTTGCAAAGTACCACAGTATACCAGTGTGGAATCCTCACATCCCAGAGGATTACCCTCAAACAGTATTACAAAGCTTTCTGATGATCAAGTTCAACACTGCAGTCCACTGAAAATTAAATGTAATCTATAGTCAATCTTTTAGAAAAATTATCTCTGCATAGCTTTCTCTAGTGGCTTCCAGAACAGTAAAGAAAATGTTAACAGCTGTAATGAAATAAACAGAAATTTTCTTCTATTCTCTATTTTTATTTTTAATCAGGCAAAAGAATTCACTATATTCCATGGAATGAAATAGATTATGTTACTAGGTTGCCAATGTACTCTTTTGCTGCTGCAGATTTATCTTCAAAGAAATACAGATGACATTTCTTAAGTATTTTTCTCCTTGTCCTCTTATTTTTACTACCTTTTTTTTTTTTTTTTTTAAAATAATAAAGTATAATATCACTTCAGGAAGCTAAACCCACTTCTCTGTGTTTAGCTTCCCTGACCATTATGTCACAACTCCACTGGGGCCACTGTACCACAACCTCAGTTGTGCCAGGTCTCTCAGAATAAAATACTTTACCAAAACGTTGATCTGGGTTAGCTACAGGTTTTAGTGGTACGTATTGACTGCAACCTGTTTCCTCCTTGACTTCTTCCGGTATTTATCCCTTCTCCCAAATGGGAACAGGAGCATAGAAAATGAACACCAAAGTGAGGCAAGATGACAAGATGATATGGTTCAACTTCTGACTTATGCAGAAGAGGAAGAACTCAAGCACACAAAATCCCTTCTCCATAGAACACCCAACCTAAACATGTTGAATATATGGTGGTATCCCATCGTATTCTTCATAGACTGCAAGCCTCGGTGTAATACCTTAAATTTATTAATCTTGGCTTTCCTGAACAGGATTAAATTTGTGCAACACAATACTTTTACAATCCATACAGAATGTACTTCAATCTAGGATGAACTGTATTTCGCCAGTATCCTTATGGTTTGTGTACCCCTCTGTGATTTCAAAATTGTCTTGCAACTCTATTGGAGGTGATGCTCTGCTCCCACAGCAGAGTGGCAAGTGCATGAGTGGCCTGCATTAAAGTTCTCAAGTAAGATTCAATATCTCAGTAGGAAAGACTACCCACTGAGGACAAGCAGATATATGGCTGCACTACTCCAACTTCAGTGATTGTGAAATGCAGCTACCAAGCTGACATAACCATAATCCAGTCCTGAACTGAGCTTGGGGTGCACAGAGCGCCTGCTGGAGCACAGTCAGCTCTAACAAAATACAGCAATCTAGCCTTGGAGCTGGCTGTGTTGCACACAAAAAATAGCGTGCAACTGCTGCAGATCTTTTCCTTCCTTTTTAGAGCTTTCATTAGTCAAAACTTCATCAGAAATAAGTACACAGACCCCACATCCAAAGAGATGATATCTGGAATACCAGAGATTTTGTTTCGGGAGAGAGGGGCGCAAAAGAAGAGCACATTACACCAAGGGAAAAAACAATCAATGTTTTAGAGATTTATGCCCTGCATAAATGTATATTGATGAATAGGTTGCCTTCTCATCACTTTTCTTCCCACTTTTATCAGTTTGAATATACAGCTTAGAGTTCATTATTACATCATGCATCCAAAATTACTTGCAAAATCTAATATTACTGAGATGTTGCCAGTTTGAATAACCCTGTTTAATTAAAGACGTATTTCCTCAAGGACAAGAAAGGTAATCTTAATGCATGGAGAGAAACTCATTGAAGAGAGAGCTTGATAATGCATTAAAAAAAATTTAAAACTTTGAACTACTGAACAGAATGGGTGGCAAGGAAAGAATAAGCTATTAATAAAAAACTTAGAACAATAATTGCCCTATACATAAACAAAAATGGAAGAGTAAAAACAAGCATAAAATTAGGTGATATGTAAGTAGGTTTTCCTTCTTTCTTTAACACGTGGGACTAAAAAAGCTGCCGTGATTCTCTGCTTGTTCAGCTATAAAGTTGCTGGAGGAATCAATCTTATTTGTATGAGTGGTCTTGATTTACAGGTGCACTCATACTAGATTTCTGTTATCATGAAAAAATGTTTCAAAGCACGTAGTAAATTATTTTTGTATCTTTAGAAGGGGACCTGGACAAAATTGGCCTACCAGTCTACCTCACTATCGATGCAATATAATACAGGTTTTGTTTTGGTTTAGTGGAGTAGGGGGGTTGGAGGGAAAGTGGTAAGGTTAATGTCTCTTGAACTGTTAACTAGTATAAGATTGTGTCATTTTCTATTTAAAGAGAATCCTGCCACTTGGTTCTCTAGTGGATTTCTTAATTGCCACATTTCTAATTACTAAATCTTTACAGTACAATTTTAAGACATACACTTGAAATTTGAGTCTGGTTTCATTTGTACCAGTGCAAATCCTAAGTAATTCAAGTTGCTTAAGACATCATTACCTTTAACATAGAAAATAATGTATAAGGCAAACTAGAATTATCATTTGCTTTTTTGTTGTGGTTTTTTTTGTTTTTTGGGGGTTTTTTAAACCATACATATAGTTGACTTGTCATTATGCTATATTTCTATTGTTACTTCAGCTACTATTAATTTTGGAAAATATAAGGAATAGCACTGTGATAAGAAACTGAATAGGGAAATATTTGAGACTATATGGGGAGAAAAAAGGATCTTTAAAGTTTAGAGGAAGAGGAAGCGAATTAACACAGTATTTCTGCAGTTTATCAATATATCACTAAAAACAAATATTATTCTGTAGTGAAGACTAAGTAAGGTACTTCACCTTCAGTATAAATAATGATCAGGTCATTAAGAAAAGGATAAAAAATATAAATAATAATATTAAACATTATTGGGGATAAGCAAAGCAATATAGATACCAATTATTCAAACATATGTATATTATGTGGGAATTCAGTGTGTTCAATAGCAACAGCTTCATGTTTACTATTACCACCTAAAATCTCACTGAAAAGTTGGATAAAATAGAAGGATATATTTTCTCTATAACACCTATTTTCACAAGGGCTAATTTAAAAAAAAAGAGAAAAATAACTTATTGAGCCATACTGATTCATCTGATTCCTCTGGAAGCATATATTGTCCTAGCATTGATGTCCACAAAGAAAACTCTCTGAAGCTAGCCAGCTAGAGTACAGAAGTTAAAGAAATATATATAAGGTTCACTGAAATATTTCTGGATGTCTCAGTTATGAATTATACAGGTTTTAAAGCCAGATAGTAAAACCCATTAGAACCGTGCTGAAGAAAGTTTTAGTTAGTTTTGTTAACAAAGCCTTTGAACTTATGAATGATTTATAACATCCTAATATCAAATAATACAATACTATTAAAACTCTCAGAAAAGAGAAAAGCTGAATTTTGAAGTGATGTGGCTGATGTCTCTCTTCCTCCACTATCTGACCTGCAGAAGAGGGAGAGGCACCTCAGTAATTGGACAGTGCAAATCAGAGCTGAATACAGCTGCAGAAAGTGGGACAAAGATGGCATTGAATATGATGGTAGATTGGCATCTGGCAATGTAATGACACATACTATCTGCCTCCTTATTTTTTGGAGTTACTGAAGAGACATTTTTCAAATGCAATAGAAATGCATCAGATCTTTATCAGGACTTCATCTTTGTGGGCCCGGCTCAGATGGATTTATTCAGGATAAATAGCATTTTATGGTCCAAAGAGCCCCTCCAAAAAACATTTGTACCAGGACCCAGTACTGCTCATCATGAATTAGTGCAGTGCTTCACAAAAAAAAAAAAAAAAAAGGAAGAAGAAACAGAAGGTGACCTTGTGGAAGGTCTCCAGCTCTCTGAGGTAAACATAAGCATAGCAATCTTAACAATTATATATGGTGTCCCATTGTAATTTGATTTTGTTGTTTTGTTTTTTTTTTTTTTTCCCCTAAAAACAGTATTTACACACAGATGTTAGCTTTCTGAATGGAATTCTTTTCCTGGCAGTTTTGAAGGCCATCTTGTGGCCATGGCGTTTCATTGTTGTGCCTCAAAACTGTTTTTACAAAGGGACAAATTCTGATCTCACAGCTGTATCAGTCAATACTAATGCCATGGAAGACATCAGCACAACTGGGTTCAAGTGAAGTAAGCAGTCAAATTTTATAAAACAAATTCCCACTCAAGCTGTACAGTCATTCTGCTTACATTAAAATTGAAAACAGGATTTATTTCTTTTTTTAAGTAGGGATTTGATTATGCATATAAGGAAGGCTTCAAAACATAAGGGATTCCCACCAGTAAGCACATGCTGGCTCCCTCGCACGCTAGGTAAGAATTCCAGCTCTTGTGCACCCATTAGAGCAGCCCAGCACTCAGGGTTAATCAGGCATCAGGGCATCTAATGGGGTGGTTTTCAGTAAACATAGTGAAATCTCTGATGAAACAGCCTTGTCATTTGCAACAGAATGCTGTTATTGCCTCAAGGAAGGACCTGAAAGACTTTATCCAAATCCTCAAGGTCTCTTTTCCTGTATTGCATAGCAGTCCCACAGAAGCCAGGGAATTTGGTAAGGGGGGTGAGGAGAGGGACAGACACTTAAAAAAAAAAAAATACTGAGGAGAAAAAGAAAAGATACTTTAAAAAGGACTGATATGGCATTAATAGGTGCACACCAGAACACTTCTAAAACAACAACATAGCATAATCATCCTTCTCCAGACTTCATGGCAAAAGATTTTGAAGGATTTCAGACATACATCAAGATGATGGTTCTTTTATGACACACAAATGCACATTTGTAATCTCTGTAAGTACAAGAATGTTTTTTACCGTATTGTGACAGAGCTATTTTTTTTTCTTTCCAGATTCTTAGTTATAATTCACATCAAAATATTCATTTAACCTGACTGGTTAGACTATTTTAAACACTTTTTTAGGTTCTAAATGGAATGGTATGTTGTTGAAGGTCCATGTTAAATCACCTTTAATGTCCCTTTTTTTTTATAAAAACTGATCTTGATGAGAGAGAAATTTCAGCTTATTCATTGTGGCTTATTTACTTTTTAGAAACAACAGGTGTTGTAACTTCTTTCTGATGATGAGCCTCTTAGTCACCAATTATTTTTCCAATGACTAAAGAAAGTTATATTATGAATCTTAAAAATGCCAAGCATTTCTAAAAGGATAATTCAATATTATACAGGCTGGCCTAATCCCTTTAACTGTGAGTAAAAGCCTTTAATGTTACAGAATCTAGTACACTAGGACAGTGACTAAGGGGTGATGTCCTTAGCTGATACTACAATAGAAATAATAATTATATGCTATCAGCTGACTCTTTCAAAGTCAGTTTTAAAGTTACTCCAGAAAACAACAAATTATTTTTATCATTCTAAAAATGCTAATTAAGAAATAATATACTTTCAGTCTTGTGGCTGATGAAAACAGTACAGCTTAATATTTATGTCAGTCTTCCTTAGAGCTTAATGAAGTGTGTATTAACTGGGGACCTTACTTTGCAGTGACAACATGTGGACATGAAAAAGACACTTGCTACAAGCCCAAATGTAAGTGGCTGGACAAGAGCATCTCTTCTAGCAAGGCTGGGTCTCACAAAAGCCTGGCAAATCTGCTGTGCCTGTACCCTCTAGTCCCTCTCTCTGGTTGCCAGAAGACTCTGGCCGTCTTTTGTCTACATTTGCCCAGCAGCTCCAAGCCTGTCTTCTGCCACATCCTAAGAGAGATTCTATTTGTGTCCCCAAAAGTGAACCACAAACTTCAGGAAGTAGCAGCGTCTCCACAGTGGAACATATGAGAGGTGCCTCTGACGAAATCACATTGTGATACATTTATAAATCCACTGAGATTGATTGAAAATACATGCTGGGTGGAAGAAACAAGGGGAAAAAAAAGTTCATTGTCACCTGGAAGTGATTTACAGTTGTGCTGCACTTGGTAACAAAATTAAGATTTCCCAAACATGTAAACATTTCTCTGTGAACTGCTGAAGTCATAGGTTCCATTTTTTCCATTTTCTTTGGGCAGTCAGGAGAAAGAAAGCTGGTCATCATCATGTCACCACAGAATAGAAAGTACTTTGTCTTGGCCACTGACCTACTGAGCAGGTAACCTACACAGTGCTTTGAATAGGGACTGTCCAGGATGCACAATACGTCATTAAACAGATATTTTCCCCTTGTCGCTCAAGTTCCAGTAGCTTGCAAAACGAATTTTTCCTACTAGGTACAGTTTATAGCACACCTGTATTTTACAGCAATGTGAAATGCCCAAGCAAGATGGAAGATGCCAAAGGTAGAAAGCTGCTTGTTTATAACAATGAGAAATATATTTCAGCATCAGAAGTAAAGGGCCAAGCTGCATAATTATAAACTGTCAGTGATATTTCTAGATTTTCCCCAGACTAACTCATTCCATGTACTGTGTTGGAATAATTTTATTGCAACTGCACTGAGAAAAATCACTTCCACGAATTTCAACTGTTGTAACAGTGAAAGATATATTTCAACGGTTGGTTTACAGCTGGCCCCTAATGTAGAGAACAGTGTTAAATAGAAGAGGGCAGCTTTTTCAGAAGCTGAAGGTGTTGTGACGGTGGCCACTGAAACATTGGTGTCTCTGGCTTCTCGCTAAATCCCAGTGTGAGAAACCATGCCTTTGTTATTTCCAGTTTCCCTTGAAATTTCAATTTGGTTTTACTTGTTTTTATCATTTTCAGTTGTGAGGCTGTAAGAAAGTAGCTATATTCCAGTAAGACTGTCCAAACTCATTAAAATATGCAAAGGCCTTTGGGGCAGATGCATCTGAGAACAGTTCTGCAATGGCTAATACACGAAAGCTGTGACTGCGGTGGAGGTTTGAGTGTTACAGTCTTCAAACCAGGACACGAAGGACCACGGTTTGCACCAATACAGGCACAGTTCTGGCAATCAAGAAGCAGCATTAATTGTGAGCAACTAAGAGAAAACAATCCCTCTTCTTTCTCTAAAAGCAACAATAAAAAGCCTACCCTGGCTACTCAATCCTTCAGAAAGCATCTTTATTGAACAACAACTACAGATGCCTGGAGCCTTAAGTACCCAAGTTTACTTACCAAGTTTTGAACCTGAAAATCACTACCAAGTTTACACATGGCACAGATATTTTGGTTGTCTTGCTGTACTGGTTCTGGTCGGGATGGAGTTCATTTTCTTCATAACAGCCCGTATGGTGCTGTGTTTTAGTTTTGTGACCAAAACTGTGTCAATAACACACCAGTGTTTTAGTTATTGCTGAACAGTTCTTGCACAGCATGAAGAATTTCTCTGTTTCTCACTCTGCCCCCTGAGTGAGTAGACTGAGGGTGCGCAAGAGGTTGGGAGGGGATGCAGCCAGGACAGCTGACCCCAAACGACCAGAGAGAGATTCCATACCATATAACATCATGCTCAGCAATAACACCTGGGGGTGAGAGGGGGAAGAGTCTTTCCAAAGTAACTGTTGCCATCAGTGAGTTTCGCTTGCGCAATGCTGTGACAAATTCTTTGGACTGACGCAAGCTGCGTTCAGTGTCCTGCTCCACTATGTATTTCCTTTTATGACTTCAAGCATGTCACATAAGCAAAGGTTTATTGACTTAAATGTGCCAGGGACATGGAAAAGAAAAAAACCCAAACAACCCTCTAATTAATGTAGCTAGACTGGCAAAAGCCCTTGAACACACAGTAATGTCCATTTTCATAGAATTACTTTCATGGGGAAAACCCAAAGGAAATCTGTCATCATAAACAAGACACCTTTTCAATGTTGATGGTGCCTTACTCTTCCTGGCTGAATATATACTGCCCTGCTACGATTACTCTATCCACACCCACATGGGAGGCATCCTAACAAACTTCAAAGCATCCCATTTTTTTCTATGGGCAATTAGATGTATCCTGATTATCCCATCCACCCTTATGGCATCCCCACAAGTCCTTCCAGAACTTACACCACACGTAACTCCACTTAAAGTACACTGCCTCCCTTGAACTGCTATCCATGACTGCTTTGTAAGAAAGGGGTGTGGGGGAAAAAAAGTGAGCTGCAGTCTAGATCTCTGAGCTGACAGCATGCCATGCAGGTCCACCTCTGCACCTGACAGGGCACAAGAGCCAGCAGCCAGGACTTGAATTTGCTGCTCAGAGGCAGCAAATGCCTTGGAAGGAGAGATTCCACCTCATGTCTTACTCTCCTTAGTTAGCAGACAGGCTAATAAGATTTTCTTTGGAAAGGCTTTGGCTAAGGGCACTAATACGAGCCCATTTTGATAATATTTTTACAGGCACTCTACCAGATAAATTAAACAGCTGAGAAAATCCCAATCGGTTTCACACAGTCACTGAACTCAAGCAGAAGAGCACATGGTCTATTTAGCTATTCCAAATTACTTCCTAAATCAAGATTAAGGGCTAAGGACTATGACAATAGGGGATAAGCTACCCCCAAAAGAAAATCCTAAAGAAAAAGGAAGTCTATTCAAGCCTCCCATTAGGACCTGCAGGCCTGGTCTTAAGGTAGGGCTTTTAGATAAGCTGCCTTTGGAAAAAGTCCTACAGAGGTTTAGAATGGCCTGTTATTAGATGTGTCTGTTCTAAAAACTACGGACCACCTCTTCACTCATTTCTACATCTTTTGAACTTAAATAATCTGAGGCAGAAGAGATGCATCCCCAGATTCTTTTCAACCTCAAAGTTACTTTGTGTTTCAAGCACACTTCTCCATAACAACTTTGCACCAAGTCCAGTGCTACTATGGTCACACAAATCTACAAGAAACATCTAAAGCATTTTCATGTTTACAGAATCATAGAATAGTTTGGGTTGGAAGGGACCTCTAAAGGTCACCTAGTCCAACCCCCCTGCTGTGGGCAGGGACATCTTCAACTAAATCAGGTTGCTCAGAGCCCCGTCCAACCCGACCTTGAATGTTTCCAGGGATGGGGCATCCACCACCTCTCTGGGAAACCTGGTGAGCTGACAGCATGCCATGCAGGTCCACCTCTGCACCTGACAGGGCACAAGAGCCAGCAGCCAGGACTTGAATTTGCTGCTCAGAGGCAGCAAATGCCTTGGAAGGAGAGATTCCACCTCATGTCTTACTCTCCTTAGTTAGCAGACAGGCTAATAAGATTTTCTTTGGAAAGGCTTTGGCTAAGGGCACTAATACGAGCCCATTTTGATAATATTTTTACAGGCACTCTACCAGATAAATTAAACAGCTGAGAAAATCCCAATCGGTTTCACACAGTCACTGAACTCAAGCAGAAGAGCACATGGTCTATTTAGCTATTCCAAATTACTTCCTAAATCAAGATTAAGGGCTAAGGACTATGACAATAGGGGATAAGCTACCCCCAAAAGAAAATCCTAAAGAAAAAGGAAGTCTATTCAAGCCTCCCATTAGGACCTGCAGGCCTGGTCTTAAGGTAGGGCTTTTAGATAAGCTGCCTTTGGAAAAAGTCCTACAGAGGTTTAGAATGGCCTGTTATTAGATGTGTCTGTTCTAAAAACTACGGACCACCTCTTCACTCATTTCTACATCTTTTGAACTTAAATAATCTGAGGCAGAAGAGATGCATCCCCAGATTCTTTTCAACCTCAAAGTTACTTTGTGTTTCAAGCACACTTCTCCATAACAACTTTGCACCAAGTCCAGTGCTACTATGGTCACACAAATCTACAAGAAACATCTAAAGCATTTTCATGTTTACAGAATCATAGAATAGTTTGGGTTGGAAGGGACCTCTAAAGGTCACCTAGTCCAACCCCCCTGCTGTGGGCAGGGACATCTTCAACTAAATCAGGTTGCTCAGAGCCCCGTCCAACCCGACCTTGAATGTTTCCAGGGATGGGGCATCCACCACCTCTCTGGGAAACCTGG
>NW_008794493.1:479448-496702 GCF_000699145.1 Aptenodytes forsteri
CGCTCCTGAGCTTGGAGGAGGTGATCCTTGACTATTAGCCAGCTTTCTTGGGCCCCTCTTCCCTCCAGGGCTTTGTCCCATGGCACTCTACCAAGTAGATCCCTGAAGAGGCCAAAGTCTGCTCTCCTGCATTCCAGGGTAGTGAGCTTGCTGTGCTTGTTTACAATTACCCCCCTTACCAAATACCAAGGCTGGGCTGCAGAAGCTGGTGTGGGAACTTTGTACATCTCCCTCAAAGGACTAAGTGAGCCTGTGGCAAACTACGATCAGCCCCAACACAGATAACTCTACTACTCCAAGAGGACTGAGAGGCATGGCATGAAGACATGATGATGAGCACTTTGCAGTGCTGCTTTGTAGCATTTGTATTAACATACTTGGGCAACTCTCAATCAAGATGCTCTCAGCTTTGCAATTCTGGGTACAAATAATTTTCTGTAATAAAAAAAAAAATCAAAGGACCATTCTGTCTTATGATTACGACTTTGTATGGACAAAATAATTGCTATTTGGTGCAATTCCAGGATTCAGTTTGCCTTATATTTTCATACTGTAGTTTAAAGAAAAAAAGGAAACCGCATAACTTTGTCCATCAAATCACATGAAAATATTTTCAGGTCATACCTGAAGTCTTGTCACTGAAATCAATAGATCTACTTGTCAGGATACCTAAACATGAAGAACCTGGACTGGGATCACATCCAGGCCTTAATGGATGACATCTTTCCTGCCTTTTGTGCAGTACCTTTCTGTTTCTTAACACAGAGCTACTTTAAAGAGAAATCAATGTACAGATACAAGCAGTAAACGTGGTGGGAAAAAAGGAAGACACAAACAGGATTTAGTTCTTTCCAGGAAGATCTTGAATGACTGTTATCAGTGTTTGGTGTCCCAGAAAGCAAGAAATAGGAGGAGGGAGGTAGTCCTTAGGAAGCAGAGCCTGTTTTCTTCCTGCTTTTTTGCCCCTCACTACAAGAAGGACGTTGAGGTGCTGGGGCGTGTCCAGAGGAGGGCAACGAGGCTGGTGAGGGGTCTGGAGAACAAGTCTTCTGAGGAGCGGCTGAGGGAACTGGGGTTGTTTAGCCTGGAGAAAAGGAGGCTGAGGGGAGACCTCATCGCTCTCTACAACTACCTGAAAGGAGGTTGTAGCGAGGTGGGGGTCGGTCTCTTCTCCCAATTAACTAGTGATAGGACGAGATGAAATGGCCTCAAGTTGCACCAGGGGAGGTTTAGATTGGACGTGAGGAAAAATGTCTTTACTGAAAGAGTGGTTAAACATTGGAACAGGCTCCCCAGGGAAGTGGTTGAGTCCCCATCCCTGGAGGTATTTAAAAGACGTGTAGATGAGGCACTTAGGGACATGATTTAGTGGGTGGTGGTGTTGGGTCGATGGTTGGACTCGATGATCTTAGAGGTCTTTTCCAACCTCAATGATTCTATGATTTTATGATTCTATGCTGTTTCTTGGAGTTTCTAAGCACTAACAGAATTCTTCTTGTTAAGCTCAACTATTTTTACTTAGAGTGTTACATTTTATAGCCTGAAATAGAAGCTTCTGAGTGCAGTGTGAGGTTTTTCAGTTATTTTAGCATTGCAAGCTATTTTTTTTTTATATCTTTGAGAGAAAGAATTAAATCAGGATAGCAGGGAGCCTTTATTAAAACTATATATTTTGTCCTCTGCAGTGATTTCCACAGGTATTTCATCTACTTTTTCATTCTACTTATACAAGTACTGATGTAGCATTTATTAGAGCAAACACATAATTTTTTCCTTTGGCACAGCTGGAAGTTTTTTTGAAGTTTTTGTTTGTTTTTTTTTAACCAAAATTGGTCGCTATACAAAATCATTTCAGTAAAAATTTAGTTACAGAGAACTTTATGGACGACACTCCTGAGTCAAGGAATATTGCTTTGGAACAGAAGGGTGGATTCCCCCACTTGTGGAATATTGCAAACTCCTGGTCTAGAAGAAGGGTAGGCAGATTCTGCAGTATTCTGTATTAGCCCAAAACCACAGACCATGGTACAATGAATTTTCAATTAGATGCAACACTAAACATTGAGACTAAACGTAGAGAGCCGTAGTAAGGACCCACAGCAGACATACAAGTCCAGGTGAAGCAAACACTTCTATTTGCCATATATTTTAATCATGGACTATGAGTTAGTAAAACAGTTCCTTCCAGCATAGCTACACTTTTGCATTCTCATAAAATGTTGGCCATTTTTCTGGACAGTTCTAAGATACACATGAATGCAAGAATATGCAGAAAGAAAACAAATAATATGAGAATATCACAGCAAAGAGACTTGAGCACAGAATTGAAGAATATTGCTAGTCAACATTGAAAAAAAATTGCCTCCTATCACAAAAAAATGGTATGTTCTACCAAGCGAATCACTTAAATGTCTGTAACATGAAGTAATTCTTCCCAAGATTTTAGAACTGAACTGAAAACTGTAGGTTAGTGGAAACTTCCTGGGAGAACTTAGCACTAATTTTATCCTGAAAGTTACATGCTACCTTTTTTTGGAACTTACCACCTAAAATTAAATCACCGTGGACCATTTTGAAAACTCGAGCACATGTCAATTTCCTTTTACCTTGTTGCTATTGATCAGTTAAAGCTGAACTGTTTTATCCTCAGATAATTCCCTTCCAAAGGATGGGATAAAGAGAGAATGGTAAATGGCAGGCAGTAACATGGAAAGCGCTTGGTAAGAACCTCAATTGCTTGGTTGAGTGTCCACCACAGAGTATGTGGGTATTCTATAGTAATCTGGAAAGTGTTGCTAGCAGCATAAAATTTATTTTTTACTTCACTTCTGGCAAAAGATGCAGAAGTTCACCTTTGAATTCAACATGCTAGATTATTCACAGCCAGAGGTGGGTAGAAGAAACGAGTTCATTTGCTTCTATGTTTTTTGGAGGAGTAAATCATCTTTTTATGAATGGGTTTTCTCTTCTGTGAATGAAAATAAAGGCAGGTGCCAGCTCATATCACACCATTCTCATTGCTCACTCGTCTACTGATTTTGCAGGGACGTATGGTTCAACTTCCTTTAAAGATCGCTAGTTTTAGTTGAATATTCACATATTCTAGTGATGACTGCAAAACACCCAGGGTTGCTTGTCTTGTAAGAAAGCTTTCTATTGGCATTGTTGGGATTGATTATTAATATCCACATTTGAAATGTGTCATTTGAAGGTTAGCAAGAATTTCCTGCAGTAGAACAGTGATTTCTCTCATGGTCTTTACTTCTAGGTCCTTTATAATATACTGCTATGTGTCATTTGTCAGCAAAATCAGGGAATGTGGGACAGAAGGGGAACACAGTTCATTTTTAGTAAAACTGCTGATTTTGACAGATTTTAATTTCTCCTTTCTTGGGCAGGAAATATTTCATGAAAGCAAGACAAATAGCACTGAGGCATTTACTATCTAAAAATATTTTGTGCCCTATTCTAGCATCTTTGCTTACTTTGGATATTTTTTTTTTTTCTTACTGATTCGATTCTGTAAACAAGAGGAATCCATAAGCAAAAGAGGAAACTAGAGAATAATATGACTCCTTCTTCCCTCTGAAGTCTTCATTTTTTACTTGTTCTCTTTCACATCTACTTTATCACGGAAACCGTTTTTTTTTTTTGGGCGGGGGGGCCAGGAAATTAGCCTTTTCTGGGTTGATTACACAGCTCTTCAGACCTAAAAGATTCTATGTGTTGTCATAAGGACAAACTGTCCTTATGTGGCTGTCCAGATGTTGCAGAATTGAAGGAGATTTAGTTTGAAATTGTGGGGGAATGATCAAAGAGATTAAAAACCCCAGAACTATGGGACAATGAAAATGGGGGAGGGAGAAGTATTCCACTGATCATATGCCTTATTTCTTCTAGACTACAGTTACCTTATTTCATTAATGCATTACTACAGCAACTAAGGTGACACAGACAGGGGGAAAAGATAGCATTAGAAACAGAAACCAATGGAGAAGACTATGGTACCTGGAAACGACTACTACTGCAAAAAGAAAAAATGAAATAAGGCTTAACTGCTTATGAAAAATTTCAGAGAACACCTGCAACTGTGTTGCAAGGTAAGGGCAGTCTTATCACAGAAATACTGATCTTTTCCTATCTATTCATTCATTCCCATTAACTTATTTCCATTTATTCAGTAGTTCCAGGTAGCAGAATCTGCTCAAGTATGAAACTTTATAAAATTTTTGGTGTTTTTGCTCCCCTTCCCTGGAAGAATGCCATCCTCTTATCCAGCAAAGCTTACCAAAGTGTGAACATTTTATTTTTTTTCCACACCTAAAACACACTTGGATATTTTTCGTGACGTGAAATATCATCAGAAGAGCAATACACTATTTCATATCCTGCAAATATTCTATATTAAAAACCAAATATATAGGATATGAAATGGATCTCTGGATTTGCAGATGAGAGGAAAGTATAACTGTGGAATATACTGCAGCATCAGTCAGAGGGAAGATTTCTGTCTTCAGGGGATAATAGACACACTAAAGTAGTTAAATAATCGGGTATTGGTTATGTGGACCACTCATTCCTGTGAAATTAATGCACATAGACACCCTGCCCCTACCATTACCCTTAGTGAAAGCCTGAGACAGTTTAGCTGAAATACATATAGAATTAACTGCTGGTTGTACAATGAAACACATCCATGCCATAACTCTGCTTACCCTAAAAAGCAAATATACTGAACAAGATTTAGATACACTTTAAAATCCATTAGTAAGCCAGATGACAAGCTGGTAGAAAGATATCTTTAAGAGTACCACAATTGCAGGCTTCTCCTATAATGTTCCTTCTCTTATACACTGTAGAGAACATTCACACCACTTCCTTAAGGTGTTGCAATGTTATAACATTCAGTATATTTTTACTATGGCGAGACTGGGTTCAATATTGCATTTTGGTAAGAACAGACAGTTGGCATCACCACTATTCTGACCATCCCAGACATTTGTTCAGAGACGGTCAAAGTTTTGGCAGGGCAAGAATTTGATCTTCGGAAAAAGTTCAGCACTAAGCCTTCACTTGTTAAAAAGAAATTAAAAAAAAAAAAAAGAAAAAAAATGGCTCAAGAAAGATGTACTAAGACTAAGTTTCCTGAGCTGCTGATTCATCTTGGTGGAGCTCCACGTATGTGTTGTGAGTTCCAAAAACATCTTTCCTGTGTGTACAAGTCCTGGCCAAAGGCATTACAGTATCCAAACTTCAGCTGACAGCATCCAGAAATGTTTTGTAAGCCTGAAACTTTGCACCGTAGAAACGGCATTGCAAACTTGACATAGACGATATGCTATGCACACAATGCAAAGAGTGGTCTATGTTCTGAAAATGTAAGGATGACTTTCTCTCCCCCAGTTTTTGTGCCGCTTTGGGGCACCATGACCATCTTCTCTAACAAGGATTTC
This sequence comes from Aptenodytes forsteri, assembly GCF_000699145.1. Taxonomy (NCBI): domain Eukaryota; kingdom Metazoa; phylum Chordata; class Aves; order Sphenisciformes; family Spheniscidae; genus Aptenodytes; species Aptenodytes forsteri. The sequence continues at coordinate 484,902 of NW_008794493.1, forward strand.
CTGATGCTGCCTCTGGAAAATTCTTACAATATGCCTGTCCCAGGGGTTGTGGCATGGCACTAAGAAAGGCTTAGTAATGTCAGACAGTCTGAAAGCAGTATACCAGATGGTTTTGGGGGAACATTCCCTGCTACACATACTAGAGCCAGCCCAAAGTTATATTAATGTATATGGAAGTAAGAGCAGAGCTCACCTAGGCCCAGCTCTAGGAACTGGCAGTGACTCGAAGTTTCCTCTCCAATTTTATCTAGAATAACCGAATATTTGTTGCTGCCAGGATCCCAGCCCTGGTACCTGTTTTTCAACTGCTTTTTCAGTTATGTAGACTGAGGAGCAGCCTCACTTGAATACATAACTGAATGAAACTCAGAGCATGGCAAACCTAAAAAACCTGTAACACTGACAATAAAAAGCACTTATGAAAGAAAAAATTACATACTAGAATTGTTCCACTTAAGGACCTTGCGCAACTTCACCTTACAATGCTTAAAGCTACAGTAAGAAAAAGATTAAGTTTGCATAACTGTACCTTGGTGATGGAAATAGCAACCTGAGAAATTTCATGTATAGGAAACTACCCATAGTACACCCAGTTATGAATTTGAGAGACAGGTTAAGTCAGTGCAGTATTTTAATGTTGTAAAAGTCTGAATTAAACCCACATTTTAATGACAGATGCAACAACATTTCTGCAGTAAAAATAGTTAATCTGTGATTAAAATGAACACTTTTAAATAGCGTAGATTATTATCTATAGGCCTTTTTATAAAATGTCACACAGTTTTCAGAGCCTTTTTACTTGGTCAATAGATCTTTTGACTGTAAAAAAGTTTGCGACTGGAAAACAAGTTTGTCTCATTCTTAGAAGCAAAAATCACTTATTCCATTATCCAGGCTACATACTGAGGCCAGACCCAGAAGAAGATGTTTGCATTTGAATGACTGTACACATAAAAAGAGAGTTCCTGATGGGTCCGTTTGCCCAGTTCTCTTCCATAGCTAATCCATTCACTGAGAACAGAGCTTTATAAGGTGAAACTAGGTACCAGTGTTAAAACCAGCACAACAAAACAGAAGAATGAAGTAAGGACCTCTTATACCATTTCTTCCTTAATCATCCCAGCACCAGGTTTTGGATTTGGCACGGACCCGACTAAAGAGATGGAATATATGAAGGGGGCAGGGGAGGTTGTCTTTAAGAAAATATTCTTAATAGTCAGGGGGGATCAAGAGATATCTACTAAATATTTATATTCGCATCCGATTCACTTTAGATTTTACCATTTAATTGTTCGATTAATTTTTAAAATGGTCAGTCTCCCTTCGCATTTTCTCTTCTTAGCTGTCAACCATAATTTTATTCTTTAGAATGGTTCAGTGAAATCACTCTGTGTTTCCAAGACAGTAAACCACACTCATGTGGAGTACAGAACTTTTTTATCATAAAATCTAAGTGTCATACGGTACCAGTCTGTCAGTCAAACCAAGAGCAGATAAAGTTATGTTTGGAGAATTGCACTGCAGCGTAGATTTGCTTTACTTTCCCCAATTTAAAAACAATACTCCAAACCAAAAAATGAAGTGATGTATAATACTACAATGAGGTTGTATTTTGCCCCAGCTCTTACATTTTGCAAAAAAATCAAAAGCAGTAAAAGCCATGCTCCACACAACAAATGGCAAATTCTGGTAGTCTACTGTTAGAGTTCAGTAGTATCCCCCTTGTTTTCCTTCAATCTTTTAACAATCTCTTCTCAAAATGTCATATCAGATTCCCAAATTACTTATATTCTGATGATCTGATGTTTCATGAAGCAGTCAGCACTACAGCACCTTCTTTATCTTATAGTACAATTCTGACTTCTGTTCAGATATAATTTGACTTTCATATTCAGTAAGTCCCTGGCATGCTCTCCTACTGAAATAAGAGATGCCATTCATGTTTATTGTTAACATGCATGCATGATTAGGTCTAAAACAACCACTTCATTTCTGAGTCTAAAACATTACAGAAACTCAGAGTATAAAGCAAAACACATTTATGGTTATAGTTAGGATTCAGGTTTTAACAGCAACCAAAAATTGGACCCATCTACTATACAGGCCACCCTTCTAACAAGTGCACTACAAGAGGATAACCATGCTGTTTTAAGTAACTTTTGAACCTTACCTGTCAATGAAATGAAAATTGCATAGCAGAATTTTGCCACAGATTATCTCTTAAGTTTATGGCAATATTGCTTTAGGCATATTAAAACAGAATTGGCATTTTTTTACTCTAGTTTTTCCGAGTGATATATGCAATCTATGAATTAATTTTGGCATTCTGCTCTTTTTCATGCAACAAACTCAGCCAGAATGTTATGCGAACGCAGTATTTTAATTTCTCTTAACTAAAGAAACTATGTCTTTTTGTGCAAGCTCTTTTTTTTTTGGCTGCATTATTCACCCTATACCTAAGAATACTTCATTACTTGGATTGCCTACATATAACCTTCTGTCCTTTGGCTATTTTCCTTGCTTGGAAATACCTTGTTAAGACATCTGGGCTCATGGCAGTTGCTTTAGCCATCTGATCATAAGGATAAATTCAGATTTTGTAACTTCTTAAAGGCTAACAGCCTTATATTTTTTTTCTTTATTGCAGTAGACAATTAAAAGTATTATTCTTTTAGCGCTGCAACCAGGAGGCAGAAGAAATGCAGGTCCTGAAGATGTGAATGCAGAGTTGTTTTAAATGGAAAATAAGTCTATTTTTCATTCCTCGGTATTTTCCATTGCTGTATTTCTGCAGTGTGGAAACTGGAAATCTTTCTTTGTAAAGCAGAACAGAGTAACACTCATAAAATTTACTACGCCAGCAAGACAGCTCTCAGTGTAATGTTTAACTGATGACTAAACACCAACAGTCGAAAACAGTTTTTGCAACAGTGTTTACCATGAGCTGGATCTAACATACACCCTACAGTGAGTTTTTCCCCTGCTGAAGAAACGCAGACAGGCAGAGCTAGAGTCATGGTATTGCTACACAGAGCATGTCTCCACCTTTCTTGAGCACAGATGCACATCTGGAGTAAAATTTTGCTCAAAGTCACCTAAAAAAATCACGTTGTGTCCCCTTCCCATACTGGTGGGGTTTTTTTTAAAGTGTTGCATGAAAAAAATGCAAATGGATAGAGTATGCTTTTAGTTAGTAGTATTGCAGTGCCAGTTTCTCAAGTGACAAAAGAAAGTTTTACACTAAAAAGTGAACAGTAAATGACAGTGCATGTATGGATGTTTATTAAATATGACCAATTCATAAAGAATTATGTAAAACAGACTTAGCATGATACAGAAGAAAAAATGCAGTGTAGTTATATATCACTCATTATTGCATATAATAAAGAAGAGAGATTTTATTTAAAAATACAGATTATACTAGTGCTGTCAAACATAAATAATTCACAGAAAATGGAAGTCTAATTAATTTGGTACTTTGTTAAAGCAATATTGCAGGAAAATAAGTTCAGTGTCATCTACTGATATCAAATTACCCAAACTCCTAGAGCATTTAATGCAAGAGAAGATAATTCATGCATCTGGACTAACTCATACATTAATCTACTCTCATTTGGCCTAGAAATTGAATTACCTCACTTCTCAGAAATCCACAGCATGCTTGAGGTCAAGGACAGTACAGGGTTTTTGACCTGGCTTGTTGCAAGGTTATGTAAAAGATTGACATTAGGTTTAGACTCAGTTGAAAAATATATTTACCCAGGAAATTTTTAGTAAGAAACCCTGAAACACAGAACTGCCCATAGCAGCAAGCTTTAGGCACTGAAGAGGATCACCTAAACACTGCCTTAAGGCTACATTAACATTTTTATTTCAAAATATTGTTGCTTAAAATGAGACATTAATTTTATTTAACATAGCCTAACAGACAAAACTGGTTGGGAGTTAGCCTCACACTCTGTTTCATAACTGTGCTGGGAAACAAATACAAGATACTTAAACTGACAAATACAGCAGTGCCACTTGCATCCTGGGTTAAACAACAGCTTGAGTTACAGGTAAAATTGGTCATTGTTCCTGCAGGTTTGTGTCACTGTTGGTGAAGGATGCAGTGAGAACAGGGGCGTTTCCTAGGAACGAATTACCAGGTAAAGATCTTCCAAACTGCAATAGGAACTGGTAACTTGGCTGACTTATAAAAAGCTAGCCATAGAAATCTCAAGCAAGAAGATTTTGCTGTGAAACTCTCTAAGGAATTTGTCTTTTGAACTCCACATACAACTACATAAAAACATCTTTGAAATGCTTCTTTCATGGGCTTCTTTTTTTCAGGTTAGATTGATTGAATTTGTCTTATATTTGTTATATTTAAAACCCAAACAAACTAAACTTCTGCTGTCTGTTTGGGAGGGAGCTGCTGCAGCAGAGTGGTTTGTATATGACAGAGCAATAAATATCACTGTATGGTCGAAGGCTGCTGTAACAAGGACACAAACTAAAACCCTGGATTCAAAGGCTTCCATAAGTGGATGTAATTTGCAGCATGTCCAGAAAGTTAAGTCAGCGCTACAGCAGACCTGGGAGGGAAGCACATTCCTCTGTGAAGGACCCTTGGTGGAAAATCCCTTGAAAGGCCTGTTGACAGTCATCTGCTTTTGTATGCAGGATATCTCCGTTTGAATGAGAGAACAAAGAGCCCTGTGCAAAGAGCAAACTGTGTAACAAAGAAGAGTAGTGACTTGAATAAGCCAGAACCAAACCATTTATGGCTGAAACATGAAAAATAAATTGAATTCCTCTTTGCAAATACGGCAGACCATAGTGCAAAGGCACTCAATTCTCCCAAAGAACATATGCCCAAATGACTCCCAGAACTCACATCGAAGATGCAAATAAGGTTATTTCCAGCACACCACATGAGCCCAATGGCTGACATGAGGAAAGAGAAATCCACTGAACAAGAATTTCTAGGAATGTCCCACCTGTCTCTTCTCTGATTTACAGGATAAAACTTTTCTAATGCTCAGCTATGCCAGTTTATTCTCTCCAGGGATTTCCAAAGTAAATAATGTATTTCTTTGAATCTGTGCTTCAAAGCATACTGATTTGTTGCCTTCATTTTTAAGCCACTGTGAACAGACCAGAAGCAGGTAAGCTCTGAAGAAATATAGAAAAGCTTAAAGAAATATTTGCAAAGACTTGAAGCATGAGTGTTAACATGAACATAGATTACATAGACAGTATTCCCATAAAAACACACAGTTCAAGTGAGGCTCTTCCAGTTTGGGCTCACAGATTAAAAGCAGGGTGTGAACAACTTCATGTTCCTGGACTTCCAAACTCCCTCCTTCCCTCCCCACCCAAGCCTTCCAAATTTATCTGGAAAGCAGATATTTTTCAACAGTTAGCATCCTATGAAAAAAATTGGATCTTGAGGCTGTAGTAAATACATATACCATAAAGAGAATCTGGCAGCCTTTCCACTGTCTGGGTCTTGTTAAACTCCTACTGACACTCATGCTTGCATTGTACAAAGGAACAGAAAAGGTCAGGTGCATTCTTAAACAAAAGCAATGCCAAAGTTTCTTTTAGACAAACTTATGGCCAACAGTTCATGCATATTTAGTTTGTTGAGCTTTTTCCTCAGAATTGTTGGAATTAAACGTCAGTTATATAAATTATGCAAAAAAAAAAATTGTGTGTATACAGCAGAGGATTCAGACAAATAACTATTAATGCTACAGAGGCATTCCTCAGACTCAGTACTCTTAGGATTCTAAGGACAAGATCATCTTTGTTCACGAGTCTGTTTTTTTGGCAATAGAAGTCTATAAACTCAAATTCATTTTTTATTGTAAAAATTACCAGTTTTTATGCTTAGACATCTGGTATTCTTATTGGAAGGCTATTCCAGAAAGGTTTTAAAGCTTCCTTCTACTCTGCAGATTACAACAACTTTGATCCAGTGTATCCAAATCTACTCTTGTGCCAGCCTTCACCGAGGGAAAAACGTCCTCTAACAAATAGCTGGCAACAACAGTAGAGACATTCTGTCTTCAGCTTTGTAGCTGAGGCAAACCAAGGTCTTCTAGCCTCTCCCAGACTCCCTGAACATCTTGGTAATCGTTCACTGCATTTACTTAATATTTCTTTTTAAGGTCTGTGTCAAAGTGGTATTAGGGTACTTTGTACACCACCACTTGTACCCCCCCATCAAGCCCCAGTGCTCACAGCCTCATGGTATGACTGCAGCAGTTGTGCCTGACATGAACAGCAGGAGGGGGAGGAGGAAGCATGATACCTCAGCTCCACTTCGAGACAGAAGAGAAGCTTTAGCTGAGGAAAGAGTAACTTCCTCTTTCAGCCCTTGTTCTTCCCCCCTTACCTCCCCACCCGAGTGCTCCAAATTTATCTGGCACAGTTAGTGTCCTGTGAATTGCCGAGGCGAGCAGCTCCAGTGCGGCATGATCTGCGGCAGAGGGCTCTAGCACGGTGTACTGGGGGGGTTCCTGAACCGGGTAAACCTCAGGGGAGCCGAGAAACCCACCAGGAGCCTGCAGCTCACGTGGCTGAGGAGACCTGGGCGGGCCAGGAGCAACAGCGGGCAAGCCCTCCCCTCCGCCATGTATAGAAGCCCCTGGGGAGCGCTGGCGACCAGGGCGGGCAAACAGGGCATTGCGCAGCAGTTTGCGCTGGAAGGGCGCTGTAGCTCTGCCGGCTCGACCAGAGAGCAATAGTATCCACCCTGCCAAAAGCCATGGCCTCTCTAAGCTCTGCACCCACCACGACAGACGCAGCTTCCCAGGCAGAGCTCCGGTGGGAACACGCTGCCACCCAGGTGTCAGGCTGCAGGATGTGCCCTACTCTTATACCAGTATTGGACAGCAGCAGTGAGCACACCTGTGGGAGGTGTGCCCAGGTAGAGGAACTCCTCTGCTTAGTGACAGAGCTCTGGGAGGAGGCGAGTAGGTTGAGGAGTATCAGGGAGTCAGAGAGAGAGAGAGAGAGATTACTGGAACTGCACCCTACCTTCCCTGGGACAGGTCTGTCAGGCAGACCATGACTGGGGGCATGATAAACTCCCAGCCGACCCTGAACTTGTTCAAGACTTTCTGCTCCAGCTGGATGTGTATAAATCTATGGGCCCCAATCGGATTCATCCCAGAGTACTGAAAGAGCTGGCCGATGTCATCATGGGACCTCTCTCCATTTTTTAGTGGTCTTGGGAGTCTGGAGAGGTCCCAGTCAACTGGAAGCTGGCAAATGTTGTCCCAATTTTCAAGAAGGGTAAGAAGGAAGGCCCTGGTAATTACAGGCCTGTCAGTCTCACTTCAGTGCCTGGTAAAATTATGGACAAGGTTATTCTGGGAGTTACTGAAAAACACTTGAGAGATAGTGCAGTCATTGGTCATAGCCAGCATGAGTTCATGAGGGGAAAGCCCTGCTTAACCAACTTAATTTTCTTTTATGACAAGGTCACCCATCTAGTTGACCAAGGGAATCCAGTAGATGTAGCATTTTTGGATTTTAGCAAAGTTTCTGATACTGTCTCTCACAGTACACTTCTGGATAAACTGTCCAGCACACAGCTAGACAAGTCCATAATATGTTGGGTGAGCAATTGGCTGACAGGTCAGGCTCAAAGAGTTACGGTAAATGGGGTTACATCAGGCTGGTGGCCAGTCACTAGTGGGGTTCCCCAGGACTCAATTTTAGGGCCAGTGCTCTTCAATGTTTTTATAAATGATCTGGATGCAGGAATCAAATGTACATTAAGTAAGTTTGCCGACGATACTGAACTAGGAGGAGCTGTGGACTCCCTCAAGGGTAGAGAGGCCTTACAGAGAGATCTGGACAGACTAGAGAGCTGGGCAATCACCAACATTATGAAATTTAACAAGAGCAAGTGCTGGATTCTCCACCTGGGACGGGGTAATTGGGGTTATACATATAAATTGGAGGACGAGAGGCTGGAGAGCAGCCCAGCAGAAAGAGAGCTGGAGTTTGGGTTGATGGCAAGTTGAATATGAGACAACAGTGTGCCCTGGCAGCCAAAAGGGCCAACCGTGTCCTGGGGTGCATCAAGCACAGTCCAGAGGAGGGCAACCAAGATGGTGAAAGGCCTCCAGGGCAAGACTTATGAGGAGTGGCTGAGGTCACTTGGTTTGTTCAGCTTGGAGAATAGAAGGCTGAGGGGTGTCCTCATCGCAGTCTGCACCTTCCTCAAGGGGGGCAGTGGAGGGGGAGCTGCTGATCTCCCCTCTCTGGTGACCAGCAATAGGACACGAGGAAACGGAATGAAGCTGCATCAGGGGAAGTTCAGATTGGACATTAGGAAAAGATTCTTCACTGAGAGGGTGGTCAGTCACTGGAACAGGCTCCCCAGGGAAGTGGTCATGGCACTAAGCCTGTCAGAGTTCAAGGAGCATCTGGACAATGCTCTTAGTCATATGGTTTAGTTTTAGGTAGTCCTGCGAGGAGCAGAGAGTTGGACCCGATGATCCTTAATGGGTCCCTTCCAACTTGAGATACTCTATGATTTTATGAATAACAGTATCTTCAGGCTGGAGTAAACACATGTACTGTAAAGAGAACTTGGCACAGCCAAGACCTGGCACAAGAAGTCACAGTGCCCGCAGGGCACGCTGAACACCATTATGTCAGCACCATAATACGGGAATGGCACATCATCAGGGGAAAATGCTATTATCCTCTTCCCAGCAGATTTTTGTGTCGGTAGCTTACAGATATCACAGGAATAATTAATAAACCAAATCCTTCTGAACTACTCTTTCAGCAGAAATTGCTTGCACTGTTCCCCAAATCCATGACATTGTGCTTTATCCTTTTACATTTCTGCTTCTATTACACTGGTCTCAAAGATCATCCACTTCTTCTTGTCTTAATAGCACACCCTTTTTCATTCCCAAAAACTTTTTTCACTTGCCCGGGATAGCAAATGCTCATTTCTCAATACGGTCTTACTCTATCTGGAACAGGAATTATACAGCATGAGATGCGTGTACCCTGATGTCTTCCGTAAGCCTCCCACAGTTGTAAGTCACAAAGTCCTTAACAAAAATCTTTCAATGAGGGGCAAGGACACATACAATAATTCTACATGAAAAAACTCAGTCAGGTAGAAATAGCTGACAAGTTTTGCTTAATGCATATAGCAAGACAGTAGGGATTTCATACAAAATAACTTCTGTGTGTCATGAGGAATTAAATGTATCTTTGATTTCTTGTTATTGTGTGAATCTAGAGATACCTTTAATACTTTAGACCTAATACAATTTCACCAGTATGATTATTATTTTGTAGTGGCACATAAAATGATTTTACAAAGAAGTTACAAGCACTAATAAGGTACATAGGTTTTTGAGATTCTTTTCCCTTACACATTCCTTATACTGAAGATAAATATAAAAGATAAATAAATAAAAAAACCAAAACAAAGCAAACAAAAATATCTTATGCACACTAACTGATGTTCTTCAAAAGGAAGACAGGTGTGGTAGTCCTAAAAGAGTATATGCACCCTCTTTAAAGATGAAGCGGTGGAGTATTTTTGTTTTGTTTTTAAGAAAAAACTGTAGGTAAAGCATTCTTGTTATATCTTCTTAATCTTGCGTTATAGCTATAGAAGGACTATACTTTATGTGCAGATACTCTAATATCAACTTCCTTCTTTCCAAGCAAATGCCACTTGTACTAATCTTATGCTACTAATTCTCCTTACTACATACTCTAGACAAAAGGGCATACACATGATAGATGATAAATGAAAGCAGTTGTTCCTTAAAGCCGCATTAGTATGGCAACAACTGAGCTTTGAACCTTGGCACTTAGTTCTGTACATATTGTCACAGGAGTTTCTCAAAGGGATAAACTAGACCTTTAAAGTACCAACAAAGTACATGTGTGAAATCATATTTTCATTTCATTTCAGTGGAAGTCTTATTACTGACTTCAATAGGTCCAGAGACTGCATCTTTAAGTATGTATTTCATCTAGAAGTCTGCATTGAATCATATCACCCTGTAAAAGTGTTCAAAATGGTGGACACTCCCTAGCACAGGCATAGCATGCTATGGATACTTCTAAATCACCATCACCAATGTCCTGTCTGTTACGTCCAGACCTTGCCTAAATAGGAGCACGTGCAAACGTCAGGTGAACTACTAAGTGGTCAAAGTTAAACAAGTGTGGTTTAAGTCTGTTCAACACTACTGTGGAAGCACTTGTTCAGAAAGTAAGCAGCCTTTAGTTTCTGTTAGCTGAAGGGTGTTGAGCTACAGCAAATTTAAGTCAGCACGTACTTTTGGTCATGGCCCATGTGTTTAGAAATAAAGGGGGGGGGGGGGGAATTTTTTTCAAAAGATCCATCTCTTGGGATGTCTACTTAGCCCTAATTCAGAACAGACTCTTGATTCAACAGATTAGCCTAAACAACCTAGTAAGACATTCGTTTCTCAAAAATAAAAATGTGTCAAATCCGTTCGTGTGAAGAACAAGATTTGGCATTTTTTTTCCTTCCAGAACTGAGATGTTTTGAATCGACTGCTTTTCAGAATGGATATGCCAGCAGACAAAATGGGTTTCTAAAGGATTTCATAGCTCTCCTTTTGCTGTAACTAAAACCAGGATAAAAGTGCTGAATAGAAAATATATCTAAAAATCAAAATATAGCATTTTGGTGGGAAATTTCTTAAGTTTTGTTACAAATTTTATCTAACATGGTTATGAAGAAAAACTCCTTTATTTTGTATGTCAAGGTTTTTCTGCATTTGGCAAAACTGTTTAGTTAGAATTTTGTTGATGTTCTGACTCTGAGGACAAAAGCAGAATTAAGCAGCATTCAAATATTTTTCTGCTTCCCAAACTAGTACAAAAGTCAAAAAACCCTCAAAAGTTTGAGCCTGTTCTTTCTCTGCACATCATTGCCTCCCATTTCAAGTCTTGGACAGAAAGGATATCACAGGGGTGTTTTGGACATCGACCTGGTGGAAAGCCAAGGTCAGCAAAGGTTTTAGGGACTTGAGTTGCAACAGAGGGCAGGGGTGTAGGACTCCACATGAGTAAAAAAACCTGACAATAATGTCTTGCATTGTATAGAGTTGTTTCCAGGAGGTATTTAAGAACAATACTCCCTGTTGGCATGCTTCACTGTTCTCCAAAGGAGGGAGGCTCATTAAGAAGCCTGCTGTAGTTCTAATTTGTAGCATATTCCTATCTCTGATATTTAATTTCAAGTTCAGAGCTTGTTCAGAGAAGAGAGGATGAATGAAGAGGCAGGCTTTTCGTACGCTACCAAGCCATGTACGTTTGTCCAAACATCCAGAAAGTAAAGGGAAACAGACCTTAAATTTCAGTAGTGACTGGTCTACCCATTATCAGAACATCTCAGTGACAATTTTTTTGAGAATGTTAATGGATGGCATCTTGGATAATGTCCTGATTTCGGCTGGGATAGAGTTAATTTTCTTCCCAGTAGCTGGTACAGTGCTGTGTTTTGGATTTAGGATGAGAATAACGTTGATAACACACTGATGTTTTAGTTGTTGCTAAGCAGTGCTTACGCTAGTCAAGGACTTTTCAGCTTCTCATGCCCTGCCAGCGAGAAGCTGGGAGGGGGCACAGCCAGGACAGCTGTCCCAAACTGGCCAAAGGGACATTCCATACCATGTGATGTCATGCTCAGTACATAAACTGGGGGAAATCTTGCAGAGGGACCACTGCTCGGGGACTGGCTGGGCATTGGTTGGCGGGTGGTGAGCAATTGCATTGTGCATTACTTG
>NW_008794493.1:496723-500804 GCF_000699145.1 Aptenodytes forsteri
GGACTGGCTGGGCATTGGTTGGCGGGTGGTGAGCAATTGCATTGTGCATCACTTGCTTTGTATATTCTTTTATTATTATTATTACTATTTTATTTCAATTCTTAAACTGTTCTTATCTCAATCCACAAGTTTTCTCACTTTTACCCTTCTGATTTTCTCCCCCATCCCACCGGGGGAGGGGAGAGTGAGCGAGCAGCTGTGTGGTGCTCAGTTGCCGGCTGAGGTTAAACCAGGACAGGTGATAATGGCCACAAGTTGCAAAGTTCAAAAGGGGAAAAGGGAAAAGAGAAACACCAAAATAAAAATCACGGCTCTCCAGGAGGCAGGCTTCAGTAAGCCCAGAGAATTGGCATGTGAGCTCTCACAGAAAGTAAATACAACACCAGACAGAAACAAAATTGGATATTTCTCGGTGGCAAGGCAGACAAAAAAAACCAGGAGTAGAGATACGTGAGAAGCCAAGTAACAAACTGGGATAAAACCTCGCAGGAGTCAGTTACAGGAAGGCCATTTGAGCCTGGTCCAACGTTTCCAATGTTTCCTCTCCCTCCGTCAATCTTATTTAAAAAAAAAAAAAAAAAAAAACACGCAAGAGCAAGCAGGTAGCTAAAAAATTAATCCTGGTGGTGAGAAGGTACTATTTATTTTGAGCTAAGCAGGGAAATAACAGGTTAAGGAATACTTAGCTACAATAGGTATTTTTAAAATGGAAACCTCATGTATTTAGAAAATTGGCTCTTGTTATCTCAAAGCCATTAACAATTACCTTTGAGAACTGGTGGAAATTATAGAAGACTGAAAAAGGGCAAATACAGTGCTAAACATTTAACATGGTGCATGTGAGAATTCAGTTCCAGGAAAACCAGGGCGGTCTCTTAAGCCTATAAGGACAAAAGGATCCGAGTAATATCCAATCTGGATTAGCTGAGAACAAATTGGGTATAGCCAACCCGGTATCTTTTGGGAACAGCATTATAAACCCTGTGGATAATGGAGAAGTGGATATATCATAAGTTTTGATCTTAATAAGGCTTGTCTTTATTTCATATGACAGTGTGACAAACTGGGAAAACAAGTCTTTGACAAAACTAGTAAATGGTAGTTGGAAAACTCATGAGTCCTTATTATTGATCCTCTGTCAAAATCAAAGCAGGGCTGTATGTAGCACACCACGTTCTTCTGTCTGCCCTGGAGCCAGTGCTTCTCCATATTTTAGGTAGCGATCCAGATGACAGAACAGAGACGGTGCTTATCAGATTTTCAGGAATCTACTGTGTTGGAGGACAAGGTAAGAATTCAAAATGATCTGAGAAATTTGAGATAGGGACTGGAAAAGCAGAATCCCATTCGACAGAAAGAAGTGCAAAGTACTGCACCTAGGAAGTCACACTTGTTCCAGAAGTGATGTATGAGCTCTGTCCTCTGAAGAAGGGATACATGGGTGTTACTTTGCATCACAATCAGAACGTGATTCATTGAGTTCATACTACTAGGAAAAGAAAAGTACTATACTTGCAGAGAAACAAAAGGCCAGCTTCGAAAACACAGTGGAAGCATTATTTCACCTAAGACAGAGAGCATTATTTGAGTTCTTGTTACTGTACTTCAAGAAATTTGTAGGTAGTTTGGAAAAAGTTCAAAGAGAAGCAGTATAAATTATTTGAGATTAAATATAAGTAGATTTTTAATCAATGGCTTAAGAGCATCAGGACAGGCACCATACTTCACACAGTACTCCACAACTTCGAAAATAAAGCTGAAAGAAATGGAGATTTTTTTTTAAAGGAGTGAAACTTTGTTTAAGGGGCAGAACGTACAGAAATGGTCTTCAAATACACAGACAGGAAAGAGAATATATTCTCCATGTTTACTGGGGATAGAGCAAGAAATGGCAAGCCTAAAGTAGAAAAGGGGAAAAATTTGGACTAGACAACATTTCCTAACAATACAAATATCAAAGTCATGGAACAACTTGCTTGGAAAGGTGGTACAGTCCTCAACACCAGAAGTCTTTACAAAGAGGCTAGGAAAAACAAACAAACAAAAAACCTGTCCAGAAAAACATAGATAAGCTTTGGCTCAGGAAAGTTAGATAATCCGTAAGGCCTCTTTCGTTTCTTTTTCTGGGATTCTTGGAAAGGTGTGTTAGGGACTGCCTAATCACACTTTGTAAGTTAATCACGGTGGATGAGCACACAAACCTACAATACCAAAAGTAGTTCAGAATGAAAAGTAACTTTCCTATTGGATACATTTAGCTACTAAAACAGAGCCAACAGAAATATTGCAACATTGACCAAACCTTAGTGTATTAAAAATATATACGTGCCAACAACCCTGCAAGGTTGGGGTTCTTTTTCCCCTTTAAATGTATTGAAAAACATGTCAAATGATAGCAAACTGTAATCAAATTCTAAAAGCACACTAGCAAGTTACAAAAAATTGTATTCACTCAACATATAGACAGACTTCTACTCTAATTCCTTAGAGCTAAGGTCTTCCAACCATAAATTGATTGGTCCTGCAGGATATCAAGAGCTAAATATTTTCTGTAGTCTCTTCAACACTGTTTGGAACTAGCCCCATTTTGGAGAAAGGCACTAGAAAAGTCTTTTTTAGTGGGGACCTGGGAACCTCCTTCCTTCACTTGGACTCTTTGTCTAGCCAGTTCTCCTAAATTGTGCTGAAAGCTAAAAATATCACACTGACAACATTGAATGTCAAAATGGAATTAGGTGGTGGGATTTGGCTGCACTGAGAAGGAGAATTACCTATCACCAAAGGAGTTTAAGGGGATTACGAAAAAGTCTCATAGCACTCCTGCGAAACAGGCACTGGTTTTAAGTGTTGTGCAAGAAACATACCGCTTTGGGATTAACAGAGGCTACAAGCAACTCCATGTGTTTTTAAGAATGAAATCTAGAACAAAAATCATGCCGACTTTTAAATTTGAAAGTCATTAGGCCTTTTGAAAATCATTAGATTATGGCTTCTAACCGAGCTACAGAGACTGTTTTGAAACAGCCATTTTGCTTTGATAAACAGATGAGGATTTCTTTGGTATATTTTTAGGCTAACTCATATTTATTGGGTTTAGTTCTCTTATAAATATGTCAAGACTTAATTTTTACTATAAATGTCTGTGATGAGGACATAGGATTGCAAACACTGTGTCCAAGAAAAAAAAAACCTGAACTTCTAACCAGCAGGTCTGATATCATTCTGGAGCTACACATCATACGAGTAGCAGAGACATTGATGTTAAGCTGTTGTTTTTTCTTGAAGCAGAGATGCTCTTTGCCTTCTAAGTCCCAAAAGGAGGTAAAGCACAAAATTCACCCCACACACCATTGGGAAAAATGGAAAACATGGATAAAAGGAATACATTTTGACCTAAAAATTAGGATTTTTAATGACAATAGTACAGAGCATCTAGAAATTTTTACTGTAATCCTATGTCTGATAAAGCTACTTATGTGTATTTTCCTTCCTTCTATTACAGTCTGTCAGTCATTTTTACCCCAATGATAGTGTTGAGAAAGAACAATTAGATTTTGCAACGCAAGTACACAAGCAGCCCAATGCAGGTGCAATCTTATGTGAGAGAGGTAAGAAAAGTCAATACCTCGAGACTACAACTAATTTAAACTTCTGATGACTCAAATACCATTCTGGTATTTTATCTTCTTGCAGCAGAAAGTACTTTAGCCTGTAATATTAATCTCCCAGTGCTGCAACTGGTCCAAGCTAATTGGAGAATCAAATCCTTAAGCTGGCGTCATAGAAAAACAAAAAATCTCAGGCTATTTCAATGTCAGCATTATACAATGCTATTCTTTCATTATCTTGGAAGAGCAAATAGTTGATTTTATATCCATTTCAAACTCCACTATGTGTACTTTGGCTGCAGTAATAAACATATTAAGAAGCATTCCATTTTCTATTGTTTTCAGAAAGAGAGATTATTTGTTCTGTAATTCTTAACAGCAGACTCCAACGTCATAACAGCGAGAGTGGAAGAAAATGCTGCATTACTTTTACAGTTGACATAAAATGACACAAATGAAACTTCCCCCCCCCC
>NW_008794493.1:501542-520048 GCF_000699145.1 Aptenodytes forsteri
CAGGAATCTAGTAAAGGATTTAGATACTTGTTCAAATTAAGAAAGTATTTTTTGAATCATATGACTGTAAAAATAAATAAAGTATGATTTTCCCCTTTGCGGAAATCTCCTTAGCTACTAAGGCTGACTTCACTTTAGAAATCTCCCAGATCTATAACAAAATATATTCCAGATTAGTTTAGTCCTTCCCTCATATTTTGATCTCTGATCCTCTATTGATGAGAAAATGTCAATTCACAGTTGACTCCGAGTAAAACCTGATTCACACCAGGATGAGTTAGTGCCAACTGCACATTTTGAAGATGGTGTATTCTTGATAGTTGCACTTGATAGTTACTGCAGAGTCAAGTCAACTTCAACATCAGCTGCAATTTTCATGTAGTCTCAAATATTTGTGATAAATAAGTCTCTGACTCTAGACAAGGCATTAGCCTCCTCCTTACTTATTAATGAAGCAAACTTCCTTTCCCCTGCCCCTCCCCATCAGGTCTTTAAACAGGTTGGGTTTGCAATGTGGACTCAGTCCTCTATTTCTAGTCTCAGATGTCAATTTTACAGACCTATTGAGTGTACAGAGAGAATGGTGGGGATATGACCAGAAAATATTTCTTCCACTGACATAAAAAGCCATTAATTTTTAATTGACCGAGAAATCCAATCATTTTTAAAGCTCTTGTTATGCTTAAAGTCCTTTTTAATTTTGTGTGCAAGGGTCCTGTCCATTAATTTTTTTCTCATTGCATGAAGGGTTGAAAGCTGTTAACAAGCAGTACAATAAGCATAGTATTCACTCTTTTTGGCTTAAAGCCTTATCTGACTTGATATCACGGAAAATTAAAAAAAGAAAAAAATCCACAAAGCTGCTCTTCTTTTTTATATAGAGTAAGATAATTCAGAAAATATTAGAAAATTAATAACTCAAGGGAAAAAGTTATCCATGATTGATCCCAATGTATTCTTATGAAGAAACAGAAAGCCTGTTACATTCCAGAGCTTAGAGCCTTAAGTGCAAAGTTCATCATTTTGCTTTTGACTTCATTCCCTCAACACTGATTCTCACTAATGACTGTCCCAGTGTTATGCTCAACAGATGAATAGTCATCCCTGTGCCAAAATATTCCACTGGGGATTGTGGTATACGCTACAATACTAACTTCTGCACTAACTTACTCTCATGCATACACACTCCCGGAATGCCTCCATCTCACATGCAGCATTCTTGTACTCTGGTTCAAACCACATCCCTCTGAGCTTCAACGTAGATACAAAAAATCTATAGAGACCACAGTAAGTATTAGAGGATTGCTGTATGGCCATAAGTAGGAATCATAAATATGATTTAACAGCTACAGTTACATTTTTTCTGTATAGGAGGACTCTGTGTAACCTGATACAATGTGAAGACTTGGTTGTGCATAGGAAAAACTTCCTAATTCCAGGGGATGAAGTTTTTGATGGAAGACTCTTAAAGAGCTGAGAAGGTTACAGAATTCAGACTGTGCCAGAAACTTCATGCTAACGGCTGGTGCATGCAATTTGTACATAAAAAAGCTGTAGAAAAGAATCTGAATTCCATGGAAAGTAGGGATTTCAGCCTCTATCAAGCAGCAATGCAGCGGAAGCCTGAAGTGAGAAGTGCTGGAGGAAGAAACCACTCGTGCTTTTTAATTTCTGTGAAAGCTGTGATGCAGAATAGGATTAATTCAAGGCAAAGGTCAAGATACTTCCTCATTTTATCTCACCAAAACATACACTGCTCTCCAGGGGAAAACTCTTATTCCAGAATACATTAACAGCAATAACGCTGCCATACATGAATGAATTTGTTTTCACATGAAGATGTGAAAGGAATGAAAACTATGAAAAAGTGAATCCTCTGTAACAAGAATCTGACTCTTCATTCCAACAGGACTGTAAATGCCACCTTATATTTGTCCTGATAGAGCAAAACTCCTCTCTGCAGCTCCGTTGGTGCAAGTATCTACAGTGGTGTCAGGACAATTACACCTTCATTTCACTGGACAAAATTCCCTTGTATTTTTTTTTCTCCTCAAGTTATCCAAAAGAAAATATGCAATAGAAAAAATGAGTGAAATACAGGATCGAGACAGACTAGAAATACAGACTCTGGAGATAAAGTAATTGAAAAAGAGGTGGCTTCGAATTACTTGTGAGGAAAAAAGTTACATAACAAGCAATTTATCTATTTTAATTGACTTATTACATTTAAAGAGTAAACTTGCAGTAGTAACTATTCAATATGTTTAAACAGAGATAAATATTAAAATGGCATAGTGTTGGGAGAAGTTCTGCCAAAATTAAAAGCCACCTTTAACAAGGTGAAAGACAGCAAGTTAAAAAAATTCAGTGTTTATTATCTGAGTTTATCATGATGTCAAGGTAGACCCCTTCACTAAAATCACAGCATAGTTGGAGCTTTTGCCCTACAGCACAACTGCTTCTTACCTTATTAATTAAGGACTGAGTTCTCATACTATGAGCACAGATGAGTTACGCATAGCCAATAAAGAAAAGTTTTAATTATAACTGTTCATGAGAGCTATTACTTAGACCTCATTCAGCACCTACAGCTTCTTGCAGCTGTGGATGAACCAAGATGAACAGTAACACCAAGGAGCGAGAATGCTGCACAAGTATAAAAAATACTATATCCTGCCTATTGGGGCTTTGTCCATCTAAAATACATCAAGTACCATATATTGAACCCAGAGTTACATCACTGGAGACAACTGATGCTGATGTCTCAATCATTACGTAGCTTGCCATGAAGAAAACCCCAACAATACTATCATGGAACAGACCTGAAAAACAAACAGGAAAAGCTTCTGCTAGCCAAACAAACTTGCTTGCTCACATACAAAGGCAGAAAATCACATTTTGAGCTTAATGACAGTAGAATGAAGCTACAAGGATTTAAACCTACAGAATCCAAAGGAAAGCATCAGCATTTAGATGCTCATCTTTACCGAGGGTTAACTGGTGATGTATTTCAAACATCTTGCAGTCCACACAGACATCCTTAACCCCTGACTTTTAAGTCAAACTTGCCAGCCTCTCACTGACGTAGACCAGCACTCAGCCTAGCATGAGCCTGCACTCCACGTAACATCACTCTACAGTGCTCAGGCACCACTTTGCATCACAGCATCTTTTAGCCATTTTCATGTTTGCTGTCACACAGGTAAGTTTGAATCAAGACCACAGCAAAAACATATTGCAAGTTATAAAATCAATTAAAAGAAAAACATTACCTCTAAGGGTGAGGAGCCCACTCAAAAAGAGGGCCAAAGTAAATAGATTTAGCCTTACTTCATGCTTCCTGACCCACAGCCCTCTCTTCCTGGGATCAAAGCCATTGTCTTAGCCCCAGTTCCTTCTCTTCCCTTGGCAGTGGGCCCTGATTGCTTGATAGATCCCAGCTGCTTTGATCTCCTCTCCTCTTAACTCATTCCTCCCCAGTACTGCAGCAGTAACGACATGAATGGGGAGGGTTTGTTATTGATGCATCTGACAAAACTGCTTTCAAGTACCCTTTCAATAAGCAGAAAATAAATAAATGTCATAGCAAAAGAATACAGGAAAACTATCAGAATATTTTAGTGTAATTGGACCCCTCTAAACTCTGAGAGGTCAAAATATCTGAGAAGCAGCATTTTACATAAATCTGGATAGAGGGAGCACACATTGGCTTAATCCAGCAGTCAGAAGTTTCTAGAGCAGCTATTTTCCCTTCTTTTTCCCCAGCCCCTCCCCAGCATTATCATTAATAGAAGAGATGGCTTGTCTAGCCCACTCCTTACTTCACTGTCCTTCCTCTAGCAATTGTGAGAGAGACACAGAGAGAGGCAAAAGGCAGGGAGACGATTTTCTTGTTTCTGGTTTCACAGCTTAACGGATAGTTTGAGATTCAGAGTAACATAAACGGCAAAAAACAAGAACGAATTACACATGCAAACTAACTTAGACTCTGGAATCAAGACAAGGGTTGCCGCAGTACGCGTCATGTGGAGAGGCAGAACATGATGCAAGTTACCTTCTAGCTGATTTGGATACACCAGTGGATTATTGTCCTTGGGCTGAATAAGTCTATATCACAGTCAACATTTCCTGTTTACTGCAGAACTATGTGCTATACAGTCCTACTGACTGCAGTGGGGTTACACAGAGTTGAAAGACAGCAATTTGGGCACAAGCATGGTATTTCTTACACCAGCTTTTGGCAGCTGCAGTTCTGCTGCTGCCTTAGAAGAACAATTTGAACAAGCCTCATTATTATATAAATCACTGAGTAGGTGCTCGGTGCTGGACAATTCATGCAGAAATACATGCTGGCTTTTTGTCTCTCCAATTATTCTTCTATGTCATTTTTTTCCTTTGAAATTTGGAAGAACAGAAACAATTTTTGCTTTCCAAGTTGAAAGATCCAAGAGCTCCATTTTTTTTTTTTACCATGAGATTTAATTTTTTTCCAAAAACCTGGATTAGACAAGTATACTGAATTCCTGGAAATCATACCCTGTTGTGGAGTTATTAAAAAGCATGTGTCATATTACCTCTTAAATCCAGAACTCAAGTCATGGGAACCAGATCCTCAATAAGATTTGAAATGCATATGACACATGCAATGCCCATCAGTAACAAATACTTCCCGTAGTCTGTTATGAGATTGGTATTACACTAGTGTCCTCCTGTAGGCTCTGAGGTGGACCATTCAGGGCAATGGAAGAATTAGACCTGCCTGTACACAAAAGCTACAACATTTCTCCAAGATTTCTTCAATTATTTAAAGAGGCCTTGGAATATCATGGGAAAGGGTTCTTGAAAGGACTAGAGGCCTGCTTAGAAGTATAGAAATGGAGAAAAAGATGCAGTTGGTGAAAATTGAGCTCACCTTGCATTTTGACTCTGTCATCAGTTCTGGCATAAGAAACAGTGAATTCCAGAAATGCTGATATTATCAGAGTCTGTACATACACAAAAGATCATCAATAGCATCAACAGACCTCTCAATAGGACCAGAGACAATACAGCAGTACATGCACTTCCATTTATACCAAGTGTTCATTTCTGGATGCAACTCCAGAGACGTGAATAATTTCACTGTGAAGGATAGTTATCAGGAAACTACAAGATTTTTAAAGATGATAAATTTTGCATTTAAGTCATCGTGACATCTCGAAGATCAGATGCTTAGTAGCATAATTCTAATGTTCCCTTGATATACGACATATAAGCATTTGCGCTTATGAATAAGAAATCTGGTAGATCAATTCTTCCATCTAATGTAATATAATGTGGTTATGGATTATTACATACTTTGCAATAGGACAGGCTTAAAAGTTCAACTGTCTACTACAAAACTATGAATTTAATTATCTATGGATTCTACTGGTTTTCATTTGTGGTTTGTTTCTTTACTATTAGTATGTCCTGATATTATGTTATCTATTATTATAGAAGTTTCATTAAAATTGTGGGTTTTTTTTTCCTTTTGTTCTGGTAGTAAGTTATGCAGGCATACGGAATCAAAATGTCTAATTTCACCCTTATCCAAGACCAACAGACTTTTTTTTTCAATAGGGATTGCAAATACATTATCTGACTTCTTGGCCTACATGCTGTAGGGCAAGGAAGTTTCAGAGTAGTCAGATTTATTGGAGCAACTCATAACTTTATAGTATTATGAACTTCTTGTTATACAGCTTACTACAGTAAGCATTGGTATCAGCTGAAAAGCGGCATCTTGAACCGTAAAGTTTCATTTAAAGTAAGGAAATCTGCATGACAATAAATTATTTCCTGCAGTAGGAATTCTCAGGGAAAAAAAATCAGCTATCACCACAGAATATAAACAAGAACAAGGAACGTGTGGAAAAAAAGACAGCCAACTTCCTATACATGAATTAAGCTAAAATGACCTTCACACTTTGCCAGAATACAAATCTGCTGTTTAGAGACCATTTAACTCTTCCCCAGCTGAACTTGAGTAACGACTGCTGCTGCAAGAGCCTGACCTCCCTGCAGCTTGAGGGTCCTGCACACTTTGGTATTTTCTCCTCCATTACACAGAATTACAATTCTACAGAATTCAGAAATACAAACCGAGATGAAGAAAGGCATATAAGAACAAGACTCACATTGGCATCCTGAGCAGGGAGTTACATAAAATGAAGCACAGGAAATGCTAAATGTCTTAAATCCTACTCTTTCCAAAGTTCCTCCTCTCACTAAAGATTCACAGATGAGAGGCCTCTCAAGGGTGACATCTAACAGGAGATTAAGTATTTCTGTACAAAATGCTTGCATATCTAGTCCCTTTCTCAATTTTGATTCTGCATTTCCTCCTTACTGAATTAAATACAACAGCAAATAACATAGGTATATATTTCAACGACATATGGCACTAGCTGCTGCTGAGTTTTTGGAAGAAAACATTGGAATGGGTGGGGGGGTTTAAGGACAAATCAGTTTTGTCTTTTGTGAAATACACAAAATTGACTTATTTTTGGTTTTAGAACTTTAAGATTGACATGAATATGAAATAACTATAACAGTTAAAATTTTTATAGTCACATTATAGTTGCAATTGGAGTTTTCATAAAAAATTATAAATGAAATTATATAGCCACACTATATGTGACTATATAATTTCATAAAAAATTATAAATGTCTGAATACATTTATAATTTACCATAAACACACAAATGACAACTCCTAGCACAGAATCTTCGGTCCACAAAAACAGTGACGGATCACAGTTTACAGCCTAAACCAAGAAAAGTTGCTAATTAATCTGACATATAAACAAGTATGACTGACTTTACATGGACTAACCTCTACATTATTATAAAATTACTGGATATAACTTTTTAAGTGAAATGAAAGAATTGTAGATACTTCATAGAGTATAGGGAGATGGCTATTATAGTAACTTATATAAGACAATACAGAGCCTATCCAAATATCGTGTTACTGGAAAAGTGCACCAGGGCAAACCCTAGAGATGAAGTAATAGGGTAAGCCAGCCAAGGTTTCTCTTTCCTAGCCTGCTTTAAGTGATGTTTTTGTCACAGATGTAACTAATGACACACACTGTTGGAGTGAATGTGGAAAAAACTTCGCACAAGAAATGTTATACTTTTGTTTTCCTTGCCAGGCATAAATTGATTCCATATACTGTTACCACAAATCCTGTGAATACTCTGTTCTGTGCAGAAACATACTTTGCTGGCACAGATACTCTGTGTTCTAGTTTTGCTGGTTCTACTCAATATTAAAACTACTCTTTGTTGTTTGAACTTTTATTAGAGGCGTAGGGTTTATATGACTAAGATGAAGGCTTAGCTTGTACCGCTATAAAAGCTTGAGAAAACCACTGCAGCTCCCTTGTCATTTTTGTCTGCCCAGTTCTTCTTTAGTTTGAAAAAGAAATGTGAACTTGGCTTTATGAAATGACTGACACTTTTCAAGAAACTCTCTCTAAGAGAGTGGTCATTCGAGGGTGTATCCATTAATTTGGAAGATATTTGAGGAATATTGAGTAGAAAGAGAAAAATGCTACAGAATAATCAAACTTTTTTCCCTTTTCAGCAAAGCTCTTATTGTTCAAAGCAGAGTTCAGCATAAGTGCATGTCAGTCCTCTGTTTTAATACAAAGGGATTAATGAAATCAGGGTCAGAAACTTTTACCTTGGGGTATTTTTCGTTTGTGACACTAAACTGAGCTAAAATGCCTCCTTGGCTTCCCTGTGTGCTCAAAGGGCACTGCAAAGCTTTGCTTTTCCCTTTCCCTTTGCCTCCAGGTCCCATATAATTGATTCTGACCACGTGTTAGCAGTTATGTCCAACTCCCAGAAATTTTTCCTGAACGACAGTTATTCCTGGTGATTCATATGTCTGAGAATCTTACTGAAAAATAAACTATTGGAACCTTTAAAATAATTAACTTGGCTCTTTTAATGCACAGCATCTTTTGAAGAGATTGCAAGGAAGGGAGAAATGTAAGAGAAGTGGAGGGCAGGACTGTGTGCTTGTGGAATCCTGGCATTGGGAGAGCATTTGTCTTTATCTACTTACACTGGGGCCAGATGCAGAAAGCCAAGGGCAACTTACCTCCCAGATGCAATGACTAATGATGTGTAAACATATCAAAGAGATCTCCTCTTTTGCAATAAAACCACATCCAACATCATTTTTTCAAGAGAGTGAGGGGGAAATTAAAACCAAAAACAAACTGGACACATAGAAGGCTTGCACTCTTATCTAGACTGGTCAGTACCTTTCCAATAAATCTTCTGATGTAACTTTCCTTTGCCCCATTTCATGTGAACACAGGTATTCAGTCTTGTTCACATAGAATAAGGTTTTAAGCAGGGTAATGATCAATAAAGATTGGAAACTCAAAAGACCAGCTGCTAAGCTTGCTGCTGACTCACTCAGGGAGGTTAGCAAGCTGCTTAATCTATTTCTAGTTCTGTTTGTTCACCTGGAAAATTAAGGAGCAAGTCATAATTAGTGTTTATAAAGCACTCTGAAAAAACCATATAATTACTTCCTCATTAAAAATCTGTATGATTTGTTTGACTGTACACCACCAGTACCCTTGTGTGTCCTCCTAAGTCAAGGATTTACTTGTTGACATTTCTGGAAGACTTATTTTCTTGCTTTGCTGAACACTTTAATCCTCTGCTTTCTCTGAGCTTTGGTGTTCTCCATGCTATATTCTATACTGGCCTGTAATAACTGAAAATAAAGGTGAGAACCTGCATTATTCCTTCAAATGCTGAAGTCCACATATCGGGGTGTTCAGAGGGAAAAAAAAGAATCTGCACTTGAGTCATGTGCACAGCAGACATTTATCGAGGAGGAAAGAAACTTGGATTGAGTGATACGAAGTGAAAATGCTGATAGCATGAAGTTTTCAGCTTCCTGAGAACTGGCTTGCATTCCTCCAGGAAGGAACTGGCAATTGATTTAGAGATTATTAACTTGAATCAATAGCTCTCAAGTTTCAGAAGAAGTCAGGTTTGATAATAACAGAAAAAGCTGAGTTGCAGTGAGTTCTTTACTGAGAATACTCCTTTTCTTATCTCCTAATACAATGCTGTTCTCTTTCACAACCTCAGTACAGTTCCCACTGGCTGGACATGCGAGTCTGCTATGTATAGAAGCCAGTACAACAGCCAAGTTCTTTCTTAATAATAGCTTTCAGCTCCTGCTTTTCCTGTAGCACGCACTGAGGGGAATGAGTTCCCTGTTTGTTACAGTCGTTGGAATTGCATCCCCTGTCCTAGATTTGCATTACCCAGGCTAGTTCTCCCCATTCCCCAGAAGCTTGAGCAAATCTGCTCTCAGATCTCATTAGCTGCAGTATTTATAGGAGTACATATTGGTTGAATGCAAAAGGAAATTAGGTTCATAAGTTTTGTCTTTCATTAGTTACTTGGAGAATATCTGTGTGTGTGTCTGTGCATTCAGATAGACAAATGTATAAAAAACAGACTAACATCTACTTCTCTGCTTCCTTTGCCTCAATACTCCCGAGCCTTCTTTTGGCTGTGGTTGGGTACTTGAACTTTTTGCACATATTCTGAACTGAGTTTCTTTTTCTCTCTATCTTTCTGACCTTTGGGGTCAGTGCTCTTCCGCACTCCTGGCCACTGTGTGCTCTCCCTCTGAGCTTTTATGTCCTAGCAATTAGACATTGTGTCTTTGTTTCCCCACTAGGGAAATTCCATCGCTCCAAGTCCTGTCTCTGGGGAGGATGGGGGAAGACTAAGACTTCCTCTTTTTTCTTCTTTTTTTTCTTTATTCTTGTCTTAGCCACATTTATTCACTGTTAAGAACTGACTGGTTCAGTGATGTGCCTGTAGAACGCTCCCCTGCACCTTAACTCAAAAGGGCATATGAACACCAAGAGGCAGCAGGCATGTTCACATACATTCAGGGAATCTTCCATATTGTTTCTGTTTTGTTTCCATCTTAACAGAAAACTCAATTACAAACAGTAATAACTAAACTAAACCATCTTTTCTCGCCAATGCAGTGAGTCACCAGGACTTTCCATAATAATAAGATGAATAAGCATATTTTTTAGACTTTTACAGTCGGCTATGTTTCACAGAAAAAGGGAGCTTTGACACTACTTCTGGACCTACAGTCTTCTGCTCCTAGTATGGTTTTACATCAAACTTTTTGCCCTGTAGACGATAAAGGAGTTATGCACTTTTCAATCAAAACTGAATATTGGTGTTATGAGTCAACACAGCTTTTTAATTAAGCTGCCCTGTAAGCAAGATAGCATCTGCAAGATGAAAATGAGAAACAGCTGTATCACAGGGCTTTGCAAAATAAAACCTTGTTTACACACTGTATGGATATGCACATGGAGATCCAGGGATATTCCCAAAACTACACCAGCCTCCTGAAAATGAAAGGCTACCATCTCTTTCATGATTTTTTATGCTGGTTTAAAACAAAATGTGGTACGTGGTCCAATTGGTCTGTCAATGGGATAGACACGGCACACAATGAAAGCCCACAGCGCTGCAGAAATCCAGGAGTTCTCTTTCTGGCAGGACTTTACAGGGATTTCAGTGTACTATTTCATATCAGTGGAAAAAATGACAAGTGGAAATGTTAAGTTTGCTTAAAGGAGGTTTTCTCAGTGTAACTGTAGAACTGAATATATCTCTGCTTTTCATAATATAGTATCTCCCACAAATTGTGAGATGATCATGCTTAGTAACTCAGTTCAAAAACTTTGGACAAATGCAATTTCTATAACAATCAGAAGAAAGAAAGGGAATCCGTCAATTTAAGGACTTAAATCATATATAACAAGTTTTTTTAAACTTTATATCAACATTCTGTAAATTAACAAGGAATCAGTGAAATTAAAGTCCCAGCACAACATACTCTTCACTACCAAGAGCAATGAGCGAAAAACTCTGCATGTGGTGTCATGTACTGCAGCCATGAAGGGAAATACCATGTCACTGGGATATGGAAACTGATATGTCATAAGGATTTGAGAGCTAGGCTTGCTTTCAAACCTTTTCAAATTTGAAATCCAGCTTGAGAAATTACCAAAGTCCGTGGGTGGGAGGCAGAGCCCCTGCTAGGATTAATCAGTGATGCTGACTGATTTCTAAGGGATCAAATGATAAGTAGACACCCTAGAAATATCTTATGACTGGTCATTTCATTACATGCCATATTCAGAATGTAGTCATTTCAAAATGTATGTATCAGTATGTCACATAGGCCAGCTATTGCAAAGTATCTGTTATTTTCTACTCATATTCCTATGTTTTACATTCACAGTCTGTTATTGTCTAGGGCACACCAAATTTTCTAAGTCAGTATCATTTTTGCACCTCACTGTTAAGATGCTGTTTACTTCCAGTTTCAGATAACATATGAAGTTGTTAATGGAGGCATAATATTAACTGCTTTTGTTTCTGAATATTCACTCTGTTACCTCCCGACACACGTTCTAGTTTAGTCCTATCCATTATTATGCCTTGTCTTTGTGATTTTTATAATCCAGAAAATTTAAGACTGGGAGTAGAATTTAAAAAGGTACAATATCAAATAGATTGCAAAATAATTAACTCTGTAATGTATTTCATAGAGCTATACTATGCCTATAATAAGCATACATAAATTCATTTTGATGTATCATGCTTAGCACAGAGGTAAGTTGGCATGTAATTAGCCCATTTCTTTCATGTTTCTTCATCTAGTAATACTGTAATTTTTTTTTAAAAGCAATCAAGTTATTCCAGCACAATTTAATTTAAACCTAGTGTATGATTTACTGCACCAGATCTTGTGATTCTGTGAAGGCACAGAAATTCCTCCTACCCCTCCACCTCAGCCCCCCTAACGTCTGCCCCATTTCAGCGGGTGGAAAGAAGCCACGTGGCATACTGCTTTCAAAGTCAGACTGAGCAAAGCCCTGGAATGTGCAGATGCATGATTAACCATTTGCTGTTGAGAGGATGTATTAGTTGATTTAAAGGAATCACTGTGCTTCCTTTTGTAAGTCTCTGTTTAAACAGAGAAACAAACAGGAGCCTTCCACTAACTTCATTGGATTTTGGCTTAAGTCTTGCAATGACACCAAAATACATATTCATTTGTAAGCTATCATGCAGATTTGTTTTTCCAGGATGACCTATTCTCTTCTTCCACAAGGATTTGTTTCTTCACCTGTTCCTATTTCCTTTTACTCTGCCATGCTATAGAACATCACTGTCCCGTGTGCAACAGAGAATTATTTTCTGATTCAGGACCCAGAACCTGGACCCAATGGTCCAGATATGGGAGAGGGGAAAAAAGAAAAGACAATCCATTTCTGAGGCACTTGAAAAGATTAAGTCTGTAGAGGCTGAAACTACATTTGCCCTTTGTTGCTTCTAATCACAAACAAACAAAAAAAATTCCTTTTGCTCTATACCAAATCTGCCCCTGAGAGTTCAGATTTTCATAGGCAGGGTTGGTATTTTGGCCAAAGACACCTTGGATATGTGTTGGATATTAAAATGGAGCATAAAGCCAAACTACAGAAGCTAGTTGTGCTCCCACTCTCTCCAAATGGATGTTACAAACTTACCTGCACCTGCCTGATTTGGCTGGATGGCTGTGTACATCTTATGAAATGCAGAATGACCAGTCTGCCTTGAACACCAGGGATCCTTCATAGTCATCTTGGCGGATTGCTTTTCTGTGCCCAAGGAACTTGGCAGGTTGCAGAAAATCCTGTCACATGTGATTCTCAGCATATGAATGGAGTACCTGCACTTTAGAAACCTGGTTAAATCATTGTGCCTGTGCAGTTCAGGAAACCCTAGTGTGTCCCCAGGAGTATGAAGTTGCAGGAAAGGACTCTTCCCTCACCAGGTGGCAGAGACCTTAGCTACATATTCCAGAGGAGCTCGGCAGGAATGTTTTAGAGAAAAGGACCAGTCAACATTAATCAGCTGGCAGAACTGAGGTCTCATGAACACTTAAAATGCAAATAGTAAAAATACTGCTGCATATATTTACATTGTTTGAGAAAATGTGTGTCTTACATTGCAAACACTATCTGCCTTAGACAGAAGTGTCAATGTTATTTTAGTTACTGTCTGCAGAAATCAACTTAATCCACAATGTAGTTGAAGACAGGGCGTCAAAACTGGTCTGTGTAATCAAAGATGTCATTTTGTCTTGTGTCTTTAAAAAAATTCATGCAAAACCCCCTCTTTGTTGGTATGTAAAAAATATGTTGGTGGTGATGTTTCACATTATATTCTGTTCCTGTAACAGACAGCTGCTCAAGAATCCTTTCTTTTCCAGTGAGAGGTATAAAGGCTGTCTGTCTTATTACAGTTTCAAAATCAAACTTCAAGAGGTCAGAAATCTCATAATTTATTTTTCTGGTGCTAGCCTACTTTTCATTCCTATATTGCAATACAAAACTTTTATGCACATGGCACACTTTTTTCTTCTTTTTTTTTTTTTTCCTCCCAGAGGACTCTTGCATCATTCTGTGTTCTGTGAAATCCATAAGGAAAATGTGATTTGTTTGTTTGCACTTGCCTCACCCCTGGCAGAAGCTGTATGGCATCTAGTGAATGAAGCGTAAGATTACCTATCTCCTGGATAAAAACCAGAAAAGATGGTGTAAGTTAAGGCGGTACAATGCTGTCCTGAAAAGTAATATAAAACTCACTGTCACCAAATGTTTAGCATCTGTGACTGATCCTCCAGTCATCTTATCCCAGGTGTCCAATTAGGGCATGAGCGTATCAGCTGTGCAGAACTGCAGGCAAGCCACAGATGAACTTACTGTTGCTGAAATCTATACTTTGAAAATGCAAATCTATGCTTTGAAAAAAACCTGCACTATCTGAGACAAGTAGGTGCTCTAATGTTAAACTGTTTAGTTCATTTCTGGAACTCTGGGTAATACTTCTGCATGCCATTGGCTTCACAGGAGACGGTCCCCAAATAACTTAATAATTCCGTATTTTAGGTAGCATCTGACAAGATCACAGTAAATAAAGTACAGGTCACACATGGGAAATTGCTTTTTAATGAGCAATCTCAATCCTCCAAACTGAATGAAACAGAAATCAGTAATATGATGTTAATAATAACATCAATATGATGTTGTAATCAGGGACTATACTATAATGTCTATACAGAAGGAACCAAATGAGAATTGGAAAGGCAACTATTTCACCTGTAATTTAAGCCCTTGACTTGCCACCTCACAACTTCATTCCAAGATACTTTTAGCATAGGGTATGTAAATTTAAAATTACTTCTTTCCTAACTGATACATCATTATTCTCTTTTAAAGAACAGGTGTGGTACACACGTAGATCATGATGCTCCTTCATTATTTAGAAAAGTAAAAAAATATTACTTGTAATTAATCCATTAATTTATTAAGGAGAAATTACTGTAATCTTTTCTTATTAAATGGGATAGCCTCCATGTGTCTGCTAAATGCACGGGAATATACATAATAAAGCTGGCTATTTGGACAATATTCAATGTAGATGTACAGCATTAAAAACTGATTCAGCAAATGAAGTCTTCTCCTGACAAAGATCTTGTTTCAGAAGCTGAAATCACTGTCGATAGGAATAGAAATTCAGTCACAACCTGGAGAATAGCTCTTCTCCCACTTTAAGCAAAAGGATGAGCACTGTAGCTGGCTGCTACATAGAACCTTTCTTCTTTTCAAATATCATTTTATAGTTACAAAATTGTTTTCTCTTTTAAATTAGGGAAGAAAGATGACAGTGTAGTTGCCCAAATCACAGCATTTAAAGACATGAAAAGACACCAGGGTGTTTTTCTAGTAAAGTATTATGAAGGTTTGATTGTGTCTTCAAGGCACGTGTCTATGCATAAAAGCAGCAGGAAATATAGTCCATTTTGCTGGCCCCTCTGGGTTGTGACTACAGGCACAGCAGTGGAGAGAAGCGACCACACACTCCATATACCTGCATAAAAGAAGCTGACATTTTTCAGGTTGGCAGTAAGTCCCTGTGTGTCAGCCAGCAGATGTGGCCAGATTTATGATGGAGGGTGTGCTAAACTTACAAGAGAGCTGGAATAAATTACTCTGTTGTTCCGAAAACTGAGAAACAGCAAAAGAATTGTGTTCAAGTCACATTTTTCTCCTGGTGTTTCTCCCAAAATGATACAAGTTATAAACTCTCCATTACCAAGTTGAGGAGTTTATCATTAATTCCACTGAAGCTCAAAGATATAAACTAAGTCCATGAATATTAACCTTTTCTGCCTGAGAGCCATGTACTTAAGTATTTTGTCTCTTTTATAAACCAGAAGCTCTTTTTATGTCAGGAACCTTACTTCTGCATCAAAACTGCTCCTATTACTCTCTGCATCTGCCAGACTTCAGAATAAGCTAATATAGGGTTTTAGTGATGCAAAAGAGTTAAACAGTGACTTCCCAATAAAAAGGAACAATGCATAAACCCTTTCTTTTTCTTAAAACTATCATAAGTAATTTACAATATTTAATACTTGGTGTAAAGGTTTTATTTTCTAGTGATTGGGATTAGTCAACTTTTATTAGGATAACTCAGCCTAGAATACCACATACAGATTTTAGCATTATCAAGCAACAATAATGGTTAATAAGATCTTTAAGGAGATCATTTCTCTTCTTTCTCTGAGAACATGAAAATTAAAGCTGCATCTTTCTCTACAGATCTCTTCACCTTCAGGTTATTGACTTCTGGCATGTCTCCCTGCTTCCAGGGATTATGGGGTTTCGGAAAGAGAAAGAAGGTTTTCCTCGTGGAAAGCTTGATGTTGCTATTAGTAGCAGTCTTCGGAGTTGAGTGGACGGATTTCCAAACAATTAAACACTTCTGCATCCAGTAATGAAAGACTCTTACTTCCAAAATGTGTTCACAGTTTTAGGAGTACTGTACTCACAGTTTCACAGAAGGAAGGCATAATGTACATTGTAGAGGTCCTTTTCACACAGTATTTTTGGCTTTTGTGACATAAACCCTCTATGTTCAGCAGTCACGCATATTAGAACTTGGCCAGGCGCTCAGTTGTTCAAGGATTATACCCATTCTGTTCTTGGGGATTTACTCAAGCAACACCAGTCTTCTTGGTTGGTTTAGCACAGGTTTCTGAGAAATTCTCTCTGTGTTGAATTCATTGGATGTCATGTCATATTTTTTCCTGGGGCGAAAAAAACGCAGCATTCAGACATAAAGATTCTATTCTATAGGATATGACATGCACAGATATATTTAGGACAAAGGCCATTTCATTTCTTTGAATATGAAGGCTTGGTCTTTTTTCAGCCACAGACTTAGTCTTGTTTTCTAATTTTTCCTCTAAGTGAACATTATCTTTTTGATGGTTCTTTCAAGCTTGAATTCCACTTTGAAATACCCTCTAGTACAGTCTGTTTTTTACTCTCACAGATTCAAGGCTCCGTCTTCTCATTAGAGGATAAAAAAAGCTGATTAATTCCCAAGTGGGCAGTCACAAATTGAGGAGTCCCAGGACTGCTTTTATTGAGTGTCAAAATTTAACATCTTCAGATCAAAAGACAGGCAACTCTGCTGTCATCTACCTCTGCTACCAAACTACTTGCCTGAATGAAGACAACTTTTCAATTTAGCCACAAGTTTGCAACAAAATCTAATCCTTAGTGGGATCTAATCTGGTCTGATTATTCTATATAGAGTCTCTAATTCTAGAATAGATCTCTTAAAGACTTGTTTTTCCAGCTTTTCCAGTACTTTTTCCACATTTTGCAAAATAAGTTGTAAAACTTTCCAAGTCGTACTTTTATCTCAGCTGAACAGTCCAACTTTCCATGTTTTCTTTGAAATTGATTAAATTAGTTGATGAAATTTCTATCTTTTCCATCACACGCATGATTGTCATAAGGCTTACAGCAAAAAATAAAAATTATATTATGAGTTGCTTAGAGAGATAGCAATCACATGCCGAACACTAATGTCTTCCTTAAAGTAAGAAAAATATAAAATAAAAATTCTTTACAGCAACTTGCATTGGACATTCATTTGCCCTACCTTGCTTCTCTGAATTTAAGTTCCAAACTGTAGAATGTCTCGTAGCCTCCAAACTACCCAAAATGTAACTTCCGTTCCTACTTTCATGTTGCTTCTTCATTCAGTACCCACATGTGGATTCAGTGGGTTCCCCAAAACTAATTTACAGTAAACTATTCATTCAGGAAGCTTTAACCAAGCTCCCCCCTCTTCACCTTCTTGATGTACACAAATTTATTAATAATTTCACAGTAAGCAACTAGAACGAATAATTCTTCCACATGCCTAATAGGCACATTCATGCCTCTCTTTCCCTATCCTCTTGTACCTTGTTGTGAGCTATTCAAACCCTAATCCAGAGCTGCCCACTCTCCAATGCAATTTAATGGAAACGATGCAAAATGCCTGCAGAAATGATGCACAAAAATTGTTCCAGTTTCTCGACTTTGTATTTGAATATGCATTTGAATGACCATATTCATATAAAATGATACTATTGCTGCCTGTCCAAATATATGTGACAAACTTACTTACTATTTTTAAAATGGCTTCATGGCTGGCCATTCTTTGGATTCCTTCCAATTAGATGAAGCTTTTGTCAACGCATGCCAATTATTTGTCATAAATCAGGTTTTTGCCTCATTTTAAGTGAACAAGGAAGTCTGTACTTCAGTAGCTGAGAACAAAGCTTTCAAGGACACACCAAAGAACTGCTTTTGATTTATAAAAAGAAGGAGGGGTTTATGAAAATTAACTTTGAGATATACTTGATAATGTATAAAATCCACCAGTTTTAATTCGTGTCAGCAATTTTTGACTGATACTTCGGAACAGTTATTTTGACATATTAACTCAGCATATTCTGATGCATTCTGAAAAAAAGAACATTTTCATTTGGCTTTTTTAGAAAGCCTGAGCAAGAAGAACAATTAAAAAGTGAGTAAGAATTTTTTTTAGTTGCTGAATGGAAAATTACATGTAAATTAAAACTTTCCATAGACATTCTTTGAAATGTTTACACATCTTTGTGTTCTCAACAACTGAAAAGCTGACACAGTTTAATTAAACATCATACACAGAGTAACTCTAAATATTATCTGTAAAATTTTGAATTAGGATTAGATAGGTAAATTGCTCTTAAACCAGTGATTATTTATACACCATGTCTTAAATATGAAAAAGCAAATAAAATCTGATTGCCTTATTGTAGACCAATGTTATATATGTTCCAGAGATATTTCACAAACTTTTTGGGCCTAACAGGTTTTTAAACTGATACTTTAAATACCACTCGCTCACTCCCCCCCGGTGGGATGGGGGAGAGAATCGGAAGGGTAAAAGTGAGAAAAACTCGTGGGTTGAGATAAAAACAGTTTAATAGGTAAAGCAAAAGCCACGCATGCAAGCAAAGCA
>NW_008794493.1:522291-531814 GCF_000699145.1 Aptenodytes forsteri
CAGCTGTCCTGGCTGTGCCCCCTCCCAGCTTCTTGTGCACCTCCAGCCTTCTCAGTCAGTAGAGCATGGGAAGCTGAAAAGTCCTTGACTAGTGTAAACACTACCTAGCAACAACTAAAACATCGGTGTGTTATCAACATTGTTCTCACCCTAAATCCAAAACACAGCACTGTACCAGCTACTAGGAAGGAAATTAACTCTATCCCTGCCGAAACCAGGACACCTTTATACTAGCCTAACCATAAAGATGCAGCTTAAATTAATAAAAATTATCTTCTACTTAAATTGAATATTAACATGCACAGAAGGTTTTTTATGCCTAAATTGACATCTAGGCTTACCTGATCATTCTGTTGAATAAATGGTACTATGAATCAAGCTGCTAAAACTGCTGTGCTTGATTTGATTTTCTTGAAGTCTAGACCTGGGTATTTCTGGTCTATACAAAAACTGCAATCTGTCCTGTAATAAAAAAAAGGTAAGGCGTGAAAATGGTATTGACCTTTGATTTCTTATCACACTGAGCACAAAACTACGGTAGCATCAGAAACAGTTGAGGGGAAGAAAGAGAATAGATACCAGTATTCTGTAAGAAAAAGGAACAGTTTTTTTCCCCTTAGACCAAAGACAACTACTGTCTACATGCCACTTTTGAAGAATCTCACCTATATGTCTGTCACACACAGAGCCCATCTGTGTCAGGGTAGTTGTGTCAAGGCAAAAAAAAACCAGCAGGAATTAAACCCAGAAATTTAAATATGAAGGGAGCCTTGAACTTACAATTAAGATGGTTACACTACAGAAACAGAAAATTGGCTGAGCAAAGAAAACACTAGTTCTAAATAGCTACCTTTCTAAAATCCAGAAAAATCTCAGTTTTAATATTGTAAGTGTTATTTATGGAGGGAGATAGCTAGTTGAAAAATCTTGTAATGAAAAAAATTAGCTGCCATAGCAACAGGACTAAAATTAAATACAAATTTATTTTAGTGATGGAAATTCTTTAACAATCCATCAGTGAGGATTAATCTATGCTTGATTTTCCTGATATTCATCAATAAAAAAAGATTTCCTTTCCAGTCTATCAATAGTCATGTACACTATGCTCTTTAACTTGCTGAATAGATCATCTTAGAATGAAAATAAAGTAGATTTAACAATTAAAATAAAGTTTATCTATGTCACTTAGAAAGATTTTGATTTGACAGTATACTGAGACTGTCTTCTCAGTGAGATAGGTTCTACCAACCTCTTTTCAAATCCATTTTTACAGTTCTTTATCTTTCTGGAAACACTGTGATGTTGTTGCGGAGAACTTTAATGTCAATTATCCATGACCCTTGTGTCTGTCCAGTTTTTGAGACAACAGATCAGATGTCTACACGTGCCTGTTCAAATCTCTGTTGAATTGGTTGTAACTTTCAGGATCATGATGTCCTGGTACAGAGGTGCAATTCAATGCCTGATGCTGGTCAGCATATGAATCGTGATGTGAGAGGGATTAGGCACAGAAGATCAAGCATGAGAATTGGGAATACTCTCTTAAAATACCCCTACTGAGAGAATTCATAAGTCTTTAAACTAACACCAACCAAAACCAGCTAGTATCAACCATGCAGCACAGCATGAATGCAGAGGTACTCATGTAGGTTCCCAAACATGGCTTCTTTCAAGAAGGGTGATGCCAAAACTGAAAATAGGTGCTTTTCAGCAAAGCTAATGAGCTTGCAAGCAGCATCACACTCATGCGTCTTGACCATTTTTAGTCATCTTCAACTTGGAGATGTCTGCCCAGCTTTCTGCTGTGAAGAGTGCCCATGAATACACAGCACACAGATTCAACATGCAGCCCATGGAGTCAGGGTGTCAGGGGAGGGGGGGGAGAAAAGCAGTAGCTAAAGCTAATACTAAAATGTTCTCTTGTCTAGCTGTTTATATCTGTCTCACAACTGCAAGGTAGTTTAGATAGTTCAAAAGCCTGGGCTTTTGAATAGTGCCCCTCCAAACATCTGCACTGCAGTAATGCAAAAGCGGTGCTCTTAGCACGTTCCTCCAGCCTTCATCCTTGGCTCCACTCTCTGTTGGTGTGCTGGAGCCTAGAAGAGGTTCTCCAGGGAGCAGTCTGCAGCTGTCTTGCAGAGATCCTATGCCAAGGCAATTTTCTTTCAAGAGGAAGCAGGCTTTGGGAATACCTTATGCATCTTCAACCTTCTACTTGGTACTGGAACAAACTTGGGGATATTACTCAGACACTCTAATAGCACTCTTTCCCTTAATACTATAATAAAGGGTAACATTTTAGCACTGACTTGGAAAGGTGATTGCTATATATTGAACTGCCAATGCTATTTCCTCTGCAGTTTTCTCTCTAAATGTACTTTCCAGACATTGGCTCTTGCTATAGGTTGACAGATTGGAAGAGATTATAGTGTTGAGTATAGAGACCGAAGGGTATCCTAGATGAATGACATCCTAGATGCAGTATAACTATATATAACTATTAAATTAATTACTGGAAAATGGATGTTTTTTCTTTATTTCTGCTGCAACAATGGTTATATACAGAGTAATGATCAAGAAAGGACATAGTATAAATCAAGATTACTTGAACAGCTTCCCTAATATTCTTCTATTTTCTCTTCCATGTTAAGACAAAATACAGTAGAGTAAATCAATTATCAAGAGGCTTAAAAACTATCCATGATATGACTAGACTAGAGTGCAAAGTAATGGGTGTACCCATACCACACAATGGACCATTATACAGAGACTCCTGCATAGGGGCAACCAAGCTAATGTGACATTTCGTTACTTCACTAAAATATTAATGATCTTACCTAATAGAATATCTTTACAGGTACATCTTCTTTAAAAATAGACTGATTATTGTTCTTGGTTTTATAGAAAAAGTGTGAAGTGATTGGCTTGGTCTTTCCCTCTCCTCCACAATTTTAATTCCTGTGTTTTTCCTGTTGCAGTGCCCAAGACCATTCCTTAGCTTCTTAAGCTGCTATAGTTGCTAAATTGAAGAGATTACAAGAAAGGATACAGCATTTACACATACTTAACTGGATATATATCGTGCTATTTAGGAAGGAACAAAAGCATGGGCACCTTTTTATAAAACAAAACAAAACAAAACAAAAAATCAAAGTACTTCTTTCTAGAGTGAATAACACTGACTTACCCATTATGATTTACCCATTTAATCTAATGTTTGTGAAAAACCCTGCCTTGTTCTAGTTTAGTATTAGTTTCAAGGAAAGATAGTTTAGTAGCTATTCACTGTCTTAAAATCATACACTTGTGAGGGGTTCTTCTGCATACCCACGAATGAGGGCTAAGAGTAACAGAAGCATTTCAGTATATATACTTTTGAAAGTAGTTTTCCACATTTTTTGTGCTGATAATCCAAGCCAAATATCCCATGGCTGTTAGGACTGATTTATTTTTTCCTCCCTTGCCACCACTGTGGGTATTATTCAAGAAAGTAAAAGCAAAATTCTGCTATGCAGTTTTCTTGCACCTGTCCCCTTTCTATAGCGTTTCCTTCCGAGAGAGAAAACATTATGAGTGCATGGCTTTTGCTTTGAGTCCAGGAGGAAATGTCATGATGCAGCTTTTCTGGAAATCTATTCAGGGCAGACTGAACAAGCTGAGCTAAAAATGTTAGGAAATATGTTTTTCCTGTCTTAAGAAAATGAACCAAAGAGTGTCCTCCCAAATATTACATTTGGAGGCTGGAACTAGAAGTATTGTTGAATAGGATGCACTGTGAGTAGCAATATTTAGGCCTTCAGTCTATTTTTGGATATTGGTCACTGATAACAATAGACTGAGAGCTCAAATTGATGCTGCAGGTTGCCAAGTAGTATTCTTCGGTGTCACTAGGCTGTGATGGTTTTTGCATTACACTTAAAAGCACTGCTGGGAGAGACACCACACTGCTGGCTAGTAGTGTGATTTCTGCAAATACTGGTTCAGAAATGGAGCAAGCTGCAAAATGCCTCCAAGCATGCCAGCACTATAAAGTATTTGATTTCCCTGTCTCTCTGGCTCCCCCATTCCTCCCTGAAATCCTATTTCACCTCTAAGAACAGGAGTTTATGCACTTCATGTTATGTATCTGAATTTCCAGCTGCTCCTAGTGCATGCTTTCTGAGCAACAGTCCTGGATTCCAAGAGATTCTAGGGGCAGGGACATAATGCTACTCCCACCCATTCCCAGATCTCTTTCCCATCTTCCTCCCTGCAAACAAGCAAAAAAATAGCTGCCCATTTTCAGGGAAGATGGCCCCTGTATCTTTAGTGGAAAGCACTAAAGATAAAAATGCTTTGGCCACAGCAGAGAGAAAAGAGTGCAGGAGCCGGTGTTTTGCTCCTGCACCACAGGCTGCTGCGGCTACCCAGATTTCTCCCCGTACTATCTTACCTCTTCTTACTCAGAACTTGTACTGGAATATCTCTGATTAGGACAGCACTCTCAGCACAGTCTGGAGAGAATAAATGTTGACTCCCTCCTTTTGAAGTGAGCCTCCAACTAGCAGGGCTTCTCACCAGCTTACCCAGATAAGAAAACTGTCACTTATCCCCAGCATCCCAAGCTACTTCTTGCAGTTCTATTTCGCCTGTACCCTCCAACAGAGCAGCCTCTTTAAGCTCTGTGGAGATGCTGCACAGCCTTGGAGCTGGGCAGGGGTTTCCAGCCTTCCTGGGCAGCTCCAGTTTTTGGTGGAAGAGCCTGGGTCACGCAGGGAAAGCTGCGGGGTGGCAATGCAGCCGGCACCGGTGCTTCCCACCCAGGCCAGACACTGACTGCAAGGCAGAAGCCTCCATGCACGGGAGCAGCTTCACGCTCCGCAGTGGTCAGCACAAGGCAGCATGTCATTTTAGGACACCAGATGCTAATTTCTTAAGAATTATCTGACCGCTGCTCTCATTTACTGTTTCTGGTTTTTTTTCCTCCTTCGTCTGTTTTGGCCACATAATGACTCTATTTACACAGATTTAAAACCAAGGTCAGTTGTCCTCAGTTATTCAGGCAATGAAACGAGATTAATTCACAAGAAAAAAAGAGAGGATCCAGTTCACCTCCCATGAGCCAGCCCTGCACCAGGCAGCAACAACGGCTGAGCTCAAATTTAGAGGGGTCATTAACAAAACAACAGCATGAACGTGGCACTCACGGGCTTGGGACATCTCGCCTCCATCAAGCTGCAGCAATGCATGCCCAGGAGGGCAGCTCGCTGGTGGCAGGGACCATGCCGCCTCTGGCTGGAGCCACCGCTCCTGCCCCATACTCCGGCACCCCTGCTGCCAGCCCCCAGCTGAGCCCTCTGTGGTAACTCGTACCGAAATCCCTGAAGATTCAGGCTTTACCTGTTGTAGAGGACATGCTAGTGCGGGCGGTAGCGTTTGCTTTCCAAGAAAGCAAATTTTGAAGGCCCTGGGAACATCCCATGTAAAAGTCGGGTAAATAGTTGTTGGTTTGGGACTTCTTTTATGACATACCATAAAAGAAAATAGCATCAGTGAGAGATGCTGCAATTTTGTATGATGCAATGAAGAGCAATTTATTACTTTGTGAAACATAACATTGCCTTTTTATCTGACAGTGTGTTCATCGCGTCAACAGTGGGTCATTTTATAGAGCATTTTATGGTGACTGTAGAGCTCATGCTGCTTAGGACAGACATCATTCCTGCCCTGTTGTTGCCTTTTCAGTTTTTCCAACCCTTTTATGGAGGAAGGTAAAGGTATAATGAAGAGGAGAAACACCATTTCTGCCCACCCTGTCAATTCAAGCCATGTCATTTTCAAAATCTCAATATTTCCACTGTGTTAAAACTGCTTTTCCTTTTTTTCGTGTTACAGTTTTATCTTCATAAATTCAGAGACATATTTTTAATCTCTGTAATTAACTTTACATGTTTTCTACCCGTGCAGTTCTGCATAGTTGAAATGCATAAAAGCTTCAAGCCATAGCTTGCGTGAAAATTATTCCTCACGTGCATCTTAATTTCTGAGGAATTTGGGATTCCTCCTCCAATAGTTATTGACATCAAATCCAAACAGTAAATGCAGCTTGAAAACTCCTCATCCAAACAATCACAAGGGCCTAGATATCTTATAAATGGTAGCGAAAATAGAAATGATACAAACAAAAGTGTTAGCCTCAATCACTTCTTCATTTTAGCCTGACTTGAGGGAACTGCATACAGTCCAAAACCAAACAAAATCTTGCATTTATTTTCTAGTCCAGGCTTAATACTCTTTCTTAAAAAGCAGGACAAAGTAAATTTATTTTAATCACTGACCTTACATACAATAGAAGGGTATACATTCATTAATAAAGCCTGTCACAATTATAACCCCATTTAAAAATTTTAATCAGGGAATAAAGCTTATAACAGCTTTTCTAGCTGGGAATCTTAGAGCTCCTGGTTATGTTGGAATAATGTCCTGGAGTAAAGGTACATGGCGCACGTTCCTTGTGGTAAGCTCAGCACTGTGAAAGGCTGCCAGCCCATTTTGGAAATGGTCTGGCAAATCCATTCTTCTCTTCTGGATTTAGAACAATTTACTCCACTTTTGCTTTTTCTTTAGTTGTTGTTCTGCATTGTATGAATGCCAGCTATGAATGTTGTCTGAAAGGTTAATCTAACTTTACTTGATCCATGTTTTTCTTAGAGTTGCCTTCTTTTCTGTCCGTTTTGGACAGCTAGCAGACATGAGTAAGCAAATATTTCCGCTTACGGAAAGTTACTTTTATGGCTACTTATAACTTACAGTCTCTGATACAGTGAGTCAAGCATTCAAGACCTGGTAGCGCAATATAACCAATCTGGTGCATGCTGTTCTGGGATGAACATTCCTCATTTTCCCTGTCTGTCCTGTCTCCTGTAGCTAAGAAGTTATTAAGATGGACTGATAATGACCGAATACAGCAGTGGGCTACCTTCTGCATTTAAGAATTGAGTCCCATTGAATTCTTGTCCTTTCTCTTACAAAATCTTTATTTATAAACACAAGTACAGCATCAAAAGAAAGAAGAATGAATCTCCCAAACCACTACCAAAACTCAAGGCCTGACATTAAGCCTCCCTAGTGGGTAATAGGAAGCATCATTTCAAATCTCCATATTGGGAGATAAGATAGTTTCAAGATGAGAGAAAAACTTTTAGTTATTTAAAGCA
This sequence comes from Aptenodytes forsteri, assembly GCF_000699145.1. Classification (NCBI taxonomy): domain Eukaryota; kingdom Metazoa; phylum Chordata; class Aves; order Sphenisciformes; family Spheniscidae; genus Aptenodytes; species Aptenodytes forsteri. The sequence continues at coordinate 529,488 of NW_008794493.1, forward strand.
GATGAATGTAAAAAAAATTTGCTCAACTGTAGCTGCATACTTTATGCCAGTTTTTCTTACCCACATGGAGTAGGAAGGAGAAAATAAATGCCAGTTGTTATTCATCATATGCCTTGGATAGTTTAGTACTTGTTTACTTGTAACTTCAGAGCTGATCGGGATGCACGTTTGCTCTGACAGGCATGCTGCTTGCTCTTTTTGTCAGCAGAGCTACTAGGAATATCTTTTTAATTTTACCACCTGTGCAAACCTTACCACAGATGTAAAACAAAACTTACGCAAGAATATTTTTAGTGCTTTATTAGGCCCACTGAGCCAAAAGGCTGTTCTTGGTGTGAAACAGGGTCAGGTTCAACAAGAGAAGCCCCCTAGGAGCTCAGAAGCATGAATAAAGAGAACAGAGGAGAACTGATGTGTGGGATCAGGGCCCAAGTCTGCAGTGGCACACTGTATTTCATTTCAGTAATTGCTGAAAGCAGGACAACGTGGACGAAGTGAATATCTACAGGACAACTTAATTCACTTTTGAACTCTATGAAAAACCTTAACTTGACTTGCATCCATTTACTTGCTTAATTTTGGAATATTGGACCAGATCCAGCTGAGATCTTGGCACATCACATCATGCTGCCGGGATGTAATAAATAAAGAGGATGCAAGTCCTGAGCAAAAACATTTCTCATCATGCTCTGTATATGCAAAAAAGCAAAGTGGGGGGCAAAGCTTATGGAAAAAATACATCTATCTTTTGCTTCCAAACTCCTGCTTCCTTCTGCTACCCTTACTAATGGCTCAAACTTTCAACTTCAGAGAGCTCTGCTAATCTATGAAACCTTTCTGTCAGGTTTTTCCTATTTTCTAGGTATTCTTGAAGTTTTCTTTCTACATTTGCTCAGATTTGCTTCAAAAAATGCCGTGGGGGGGGGGGGACAAAGCTCAAGAAAGAAGAGCCCATATTATGAGAACTGCTGGCTTTCAAAGAATTACATGGCTTAAAGTAAGAGGAAGGATCCTGAGCAGAACATGATTCCAGTGTGAGTGCAAGAAACTGGATCATTTGACACTGATAACCTGTGACTCTCTTCCTTTGTGAAGGAGACAATGCCAGCTAGCCACATATATTTTAATACTGAACACTTCAATCAGCTCCAAAACACTATCCTCACTATGAAATAATAAGCTAGATGGGCCTCTGGAAAGCAGCATGGCAAATTTAGCATGTTAGAGAATATGCTTAGGAACTTTGTAACACAAACCTGTTGGCAGATCCTTAAAAATGTCAGCTTCTTTGTTAAAAAAAAAAAAGGTGTAAAGTCTCCTCGATGACTTGCAGCATTGGGCCTGATAACAAAGATTGCATTCATAAAGATACATAAGTCTTTAAAGAGATGCCTAGAAGTGTTTCCAAATCACACAGCTAACTAACCTCCCTTAATTTTAGGGCAAATAGGGATTTACTATTACTAGATTCCTTTATGGGATTTTGATTGTCTCCACAGCCCATAACAACATTAGTTCCTTCCAAACCAAAATAATTTCATTTCCATTTCCCTCAAGGCCCTTGGGTCCTTTCTAGAGGAAACATCTTTTTCTGTTTTGGCTTGTCTATGGATATTTCTTTATTATTTTAGGAAAGAGGTTTTATTGGAGGTGGAAAGGACTTACTTAGTCATTTAGGACTGATTTAGTCACAGGCATGGTCTTGTAGTCCAGCCCATTATCAAGTGACCTTGGTTCTTGCTATATTTCCCCATGTTGCTGTCTCCTGGCACTCATAATTGGGAAGTTCCCCCAAGATTTACTATGGAGTCTCCTTTCTCATCTTTTTCCTTCTGTCCTTTGACATTGACTGTTTGTCCCTTACGTTCTTCTGCATGGTTTCATCTGTGAAAAATGCTATTTTACATATTCAACTTCACTTCTGCTTTTCCTGATAGATGTGTTAACAGTGTAACACTTTCCCTCTACGGACAGATCGCTGTTTGGGAAGTAATACCGAATGGTACCCCCTGGTGTTACAGTTTTCATGTAGCTGCCTGAGACTCTATTATGCAATGACAATACCTATGTCTTACAGGGCGTAGGGAAGACTGAGGCCTTCAATATTGTATATGAAAAGTTTCTCTTTGTATGAACAGGTTAATTCAGAGGGAATCATTCTGAGATCTTTGTCCCCGTACGCTGTAAGAAGAACGGGCGGCAAAAGCCCAGAACGCAATCTGGCCGCTGGCTGAACGGGAGCTTTTGCTGGGACTCAGGAAAAAAAGAAGAGTTTACTGCTTGTGGAAGAAGGGGCCGGTGACTCAAGAAGAGTACAGGGATCTCGT
>NW_008794493.1:533394-541930 GCF_000699145.1 Aptenodytes forsteri
GTTGACGGTTGGACTCGATGATCTTAGAGGTCTCTTCCAACCTTAATGATTCTATGATTCTATGATTCTATGATCTCAATGTTTTTTCTCTTTATTTCTCTTTAAGGAATGCAAAATGCCATCAAGTCCTTAAAATGTGGGTATTAAAGCCTTACAATTATATAAAGGTCTGGAATTAGCGGTGTGGAAAGAGACTCATTAACAGACAGTTTGCAAGTTATTGCTGACTGGTGCATGTTTTCCAAGTTTTTTCTCTTTATTTCTCTTTAAGGAATGCAAAATGCCATCAAGTCCTTAAAATGTGGGTATTAAAGCCTTACAATTATATAAAGGTCTGGAATTAGCGGTGTGGAAAGAGACTCATTAACAGACAGTTTGCAAGTTATTGCTGACTGGTGCATGTTTTCCAAAATGTGGGCTACAACTGGAGCTTGACCCTGACTGAGTCATCGGGATAGCACCGAAATGTTAGTGCGAAAAAGCAGTATAATGTACCAATGAGCAGCAATACAAAATCTGTCTCCACACTGGTGATGTTTACAGACTTAAGAAGTCTTAAAAATAACTACTTACTGTGAACACACGTGGGCCTTTCAGTCTGTCTCTTTTGCCTCTTGGTTGCATATTTTGGCAACTCCCAAAGCCTTTATTGATAGATCTGAGAATGAAAGTCCAAAATTAATCCATTCAGAATTGAAATCACAGTGAACGGTAACCTATTGATCCAGTCAAGCAAACCGTTTGCCTTTTATTGTCTATTGTTTTAGAAAAAGGTTACAGCTTTTTAAAGTGCAATTTGATTTTATCATGGCAGGCTTTGATGATTTTAAAATGTATTTCAGAGACTGAATAAATGGTCTATGCTAACAGCTTAATTGATCAGCTGACTGATAACTGAACAGTTTTAGTTTTGTGTTTATCAATTAATCCTTTTCCATTAGGTTTTCAAGTGTGGTATGTGTTCAATTTGTTCTTCCTTTTGCATGTATGTTTTAAAAATCCCTGCCATATTTTCCTTCCAAATGACATGATTACTTCAGGATGTCTTTACTTCTCTCTTGTTATTTTTGCTGGAAACAGCGAAAATATACTTAAACAGTTCCTTGGCAGCCATATATATCATACTGACCCAATTTATCGCATCTGCCTTGCAACAGTGTGTACCATCATTTGCCAAACGTTCTGTAACTGCAAAATAATAAGAAAATAACAGTGGAGTGTTCCTACCCTTTCATGCTCTCTATTCTGTATCCCACATGTCCCACAGAGCCTACATAATGAAATGGTTTGTTTGATAGGTTGTTGAGTCAGCATGGAGAAACAGAGTCAAGCCCATGATGGAAGTATTCATTGAGCAATGCTCATGGCTCCCCAGGCCAAGGTTCCTGCATCAGCTGTTAAACATACAGTGCTGTATCTGTTATTAAAGAAAGCTGTTGAAGAGTAGTGATTAACTAGCAAAGTTTAATGGCAGAACATGAAAAACAAAAGAGCAATAGAAAACAAATGTATAAAATGGTACCTAAATTCTTTGCATTATGTTTTGCTTTGAGATATGTATATGTCGCTTTCCTCTGATTTTTAGCACACTGCAATTAACACTAGGGTTTTTTTTGGACTTCTAAACCTGTATTTGTGAACAGCAAGGGTCCAATTCAATTTGGTATACTCAGATTACTATATAGATGGCACTTACGCAGCCTTCTTCTAAAGCCTTACTGTGCATTCTGGAACATTAAAATAATAAACGGGTGAAGTATTCACTGAGCTGTAAAATTACCCTTTTCTCTTCTTCTTAGCTCCAACTTTGGAAGATTAATGTCAAATGAATTAGTATATTTCTTTCTGACATCTGTAGATAGAATACTTCCTTTTCTTCCTCCTCTGTTCCTCTTATACCTTCCCAGAGAGAGGTTGACAAGATTTTATTCTGAGATCTGCAGAACAGAATTGAAGAATTACACCCTATTGGTTTCTGAAAGCTGACTCCTTCATCTTCTCAGCTGTTAGATTTTTTTTGTGCCTTTTTTTCTATTATAGCTTCCTCCTCACTGAGTTTCTGTGATTTTTCCAGTACAAAATGTGTTAGCCAGATTCTCAAGATTTTCTTCATTTCCCTAGACATTCTGCAGCATGGCTATTTTTGCTGAGGCATGTTAAAAATAATGTTCTATATAGCCTCAAACAGGAAAGATCTAGTTGAAGCCTCAGATTAATTCTTTGGGGGGTATCACTTGCCCTTATTTTGAGTCATACTCTCATTGCATAATTTATGAGAACCAGCTATCTGGAAGAAATAGTGAGGTGTAAAAACTGTGATAGGAAAAAGTCAATAGCAGAAAAAGTCTTTTCAAATGGGCAAACTGTGGGGTAGGCAAGCCTAATGATACCTTAGCTTTCTTATTCAATATGTATCTATTTTTTAGAGACAGAGATGAGTTGCAAGAGGCGAAGCAAAGCATGACAGAAACCCTGAGTCTGCTAGCAGGAAGTCTTCTGTTCCAGTGCCAATCTCTTGCACTGGGAGAGAATCTTGTCCCACTAATAGCCAAATCATTGAAGAAGGTGCAGAAAACATCCTTGAGGCTGAAGCCGGCCCAAGGCTGCCCCTCTCACCATGACGATGTGTGCCATCACTTGTGGGCTGTAGAAGCATGGTTAGTCAGCATTGCTCTTTGCTCCCCGAGATCTTGCATTCCTTCTTGAAGTGGTGTCACTGTGAAACAGGAGAGGTAAAAGAGCTTTACCCCCTCTGGCTTAGGAGGGTATTCAACTGGTGTCTCCTACATCCCATGTCTGATTCCTTGGGCACCATGCTAAAGGCACATTGCTCCCTCACCACCGCTGACCAAGATGCTCATACTAGATGGAATGGCTTCAGGCATAGTGCTCAATTTCCCAGATGGCTTGTGTCTGCCTGCCATTTGCATATATCCTAAATAAAATCTGTTTACTTTTCAAGGGGGCCTATATACACCATAGCTTATACAACGGTATAAGCTTGAATGTTAGACCTACAATTTTCAAATGGATATATCAGATTCCTTACTATTTTTGTTTAATAGAAAATGTTTTGCCATCCAAACTTTATCAAAGCTTCACAGCTCATGTTTAGCAACTTAAACAGTCCAATAGGACATAAAATGCTTGTAAAATCTTAATGGTTTTGGTATCCTAAGTTAGCTGAGTCATAACAGGTGTGGAGAGGTCAGACTAGCAGGGCCACTAAATCAAAGTTAAATTGTCAGGTTTCCCTGAATACACAGAAAACAACACAACATTTTAAGTCATGGACGTGGGCCTAAATAAATGTACTTTTCTTTTTCTGCATGAGTTGGATCTGCAGCTGACTAGCTTGCCACAGAAGCCAAGATAGGGTGGGAGAAATTGGCGTCTTGTAGCTCTCCCACCCACACTGCATCTCATCTCTGCCCTAAAATTGTCCTCAGAATAGTCTGACACCTCACATAATCAGGAATTGTGAAGTGAAGAAGGACATATATAATATATTTTATTATCAGCATATTTTTTTCTCCGTTCTTCAGATTTTGTTTCCATGCACAGCTGTGTCTTAGAAGTCCCACCACTGCACGAGATCGACTGCTTTATGGGTGTTGCTTTGTGTCTCCTCAGTCTTTGGAGGAATGTAAGTAGATCAGTCAAGAAGAGGTGAAAGGAGGTAAATAATAAGAGTTTCCCCCACACAGATACTTGGTCATGCCCATTCAAAGATGCACCATCTGATAAATACTGAGGAAATGGATTCATCATTATATGTCATTATATGACAATCAGAACAGGGAAACTGATTTATGCAGTGCTAAGATGCTGAAGTATTTTGAAACCAGTTTTATTCCATTAAAGCAATCAAGTATTTGAAGCTATAACAGATGACTGAAGCCACCCTTTAAAATCATGGCTTTAAAATCACTGCTTACTAAGTGAAACATCATATAATTGCTTGATGAGGATGGATAAAGCATGCAGAATGTGTTACATGCATTCTCAAAAATAAAAACAGTTAAAAAAACTCACTTTCCATAATGTAATTTTTAAATTTCAGTTAATTAGAGAAATACTGTTTAGTACTTAAACTTTCTAATTAGTTAACCCATGGAAATGCTCTGCACTGAGACTACAGAAATAATATAACACTTCTGAAAATGAATAGAACATGCAAATTGACAGGAATATATCCTACAGCATACAGTAAGTATTATTAAAAAAACTAGTGAAAACTGCTATGAACATTGAGTCATGTTCTGCTATAGTTTTGCTTTGGAGGTAATGAGCACCCATAGCTATTAGCACCTTTGCCTTTAAAGCTGAAGACTCACTACTCTGCCATTACAATTACTTCTGCTGTATACCTGTGAGGTTTGAGAGACTCTAAGAAACCCTTGGCTAACATATATCCTTTCATTCTATGGTGCACTGCAGATGCATTTAGAGTCGGTATCAGTCATCAAGCATTTAGACACTATAAAAACAAAAAGCACATTTTTGGATGCATTTCTGTGAATACCTCACTGAGCTGTGAGAGTTTGTTTACAGAGTTGCTCAGCAGCTTCACTTTCCATTAACTTCAGTTGCTGGCTCTTTGGGTCCTTAGTTTACAAAGGGAGGAGTGATGGAAAAGAGAGTATGTACACTATTTCAAGAGCTATACTGCTAGATTTTTGTAATATTTAGATCCATTCAGAACAGGTGTTTCAGTTCATTTCTAAACATTTCACTTAAAAAGACTACTTTATTTACTTAGTAAAAGCAAAGAAAATGATAAGCATTTTAGGATTTTCAAAGCAGCTGAGCCAGTTCTGTGTCCAGCATCCACTGAAATTTATTGGGATTTGACTGTCTAATTTCCCTAAACTTTACTGAAAATACCAGTTTTGTGTGCAGCTATGGAAAAACTGAAGTCATTACTATTAGCCATGCCATTATCTTAACACACAATTAAAATAAAAAAGACAGGCCAAATGCCACAAAATTTGCTCAGAAAAGAAGGGAGCTCTGCATGCAGGGAGCTTACATGGTTGGGAATAAGGTAAGGGAAAAAGAAAGTCAGGTCCTAAGGAAGATGAGAGTATTTTAGCATCATCTGAACCATTTTGCACCAGAATGAAATACAGAAAATTCTGAACAGTTGGATTTTGAGAAATTAGCCTGTAATAGGACCTATTTTGTCATGATAATCTATATGAACTTTTGCAACATTACAATTAATTATCAGCCACACTGATACTTTATGACTGAAATCTTACACACACGAATAGTTCCACTATTGTCAACAGGAGCATTATTCATGCATATCTCTAAAAAATCTTATCATTTACTTCTGCATTTCACTCTCAAACACTTTCATTTTTACCATAGTCTCATCAAAATGATAAAAGATTTAATCCCAAATGAAACAGAATAAAATTATAATAGATATGGTAAAAAGTATTTTTTCCCATCCTTCAAATTTTTCTAAACTCTGAGGCTACAGATACTTAGGAGTATTCTGGACATCCGTGGGGTTAGAAACTTCATATTAGAAGTGAATCTTAGAGAGTGATGTGTTATTTTTTTCTGAAATAAAAAGCCAGTTAGTCAATGTTCAGTGAATGTTTTGAGGACATATAAGAGTGAACACAATCAGAAATGCCACAGTGGAAATAAGAAACATCAAATACATAAGAGCTTACAGGAGCTGAAGTTAATTTTTTTTTTAGGCAGACCCTACCCAAAAACCTGGGTCAAACTGGAATATTTTGGATTCCACTCTCTATTTCATGAATTAACATTGCCTAGTTAATGTCAACTTTGGCCGCCTTGGATAAACATGAAGATCTACCCCAGCCCTAGAACTATCAGGAACATGTTTTACATGAGTGAGAAAGAGGCCCCAAATTGTGTTGCTAGTAATTAATGTATTCTTTTAAACTGGGTGTCATAGTAGGGAATCTTTTGCTGCTATTGAAAGGAAGTGTGTGATAATGCAATGTTATACTGTCAGATGTGAAGATTAAATAAAATGGATACAGTAAGGTAGTGGTGAGATGCTTGGCAATATTTATGAACCCCAAACTAAATTGTACAGCCCTGATCTGTCAGACCTTACTCAGCAGAAATTCTGAACTTGTGCTTTTCATCATGTGCTTCATAGGAATAATAGATTTTGCACATGAAGTCCCTTAGAGATTTATTTACCTACAAGAAAGCCTCCTACTTCCCAGACTCACGCTGAATCATCTAGAATTTAAATGATCTCCAAAATTACTCCTCATTTGGTACTTTAAACCAAGGCATAGCAATTTCTAGATTAAGGGTTTACCAGGGTACATAAGCACAGGGAAGCAATAGTCTAACTCTGTCATAAAAGACTTATAGGACCAGTTACAAACATCTGTCTGGGTAGTTTGGATGAACTGTTGCTCTCTGAAGTCCCTTGAGTCCATTCAATCCAGAACATGAATGATTTGGAGACTTAAATGCCTACTATTTCTGTGTATTTGCACATAATATATGTTTTAAGGAAAAGCAAAGACAGAAAAAAATGAGTCATTTATTTACAAAACATTCATGAATTTGCTTTCACCATTTTTTTTCCAATTCAACTTTTAAGTTTAATGGCTATAAAATGTCAGTTTCCCAAGTGTGAAATCGTAAGAATTACTTAAGAGTACCTGCAGCCTCCATCTAAACTTGACCACTCTTCACAGGGCCAGTTGCAGAATTACGTGAAAATTTTCTGTGGTATAAGAGAATTATTATGATTTATAGTTTTGTTCATTTGGGATAGGAACAAAGTTTGCACTTAAAGAGAGTTGGAAACATATCACAGAAGAAAAGACCATCATTTTTAAGGGGTACCATAAAGATTGCTTTTGATTTGACATCTTCTGCTTGCATTCACTTTTATTGAACCATGCAAACTTTACATCTGCCTGCTATTCAGTAACAAAAGTGAGGCTCTCTGTAGGGATGGGACAGTCAGGTACCTTTTTTGCAAGTTCGGTTTCAAAATTCGTTTTTAGTTCCAAACATGACACAGAATAGATGAAATACTATAGCTGTGATTCAACCAGGACCCATAAGATAACAACATAACAGAAAGCGGGCATTTATTAAGAAATAGAGTTCATGTGTTGGTTACTGAATCATTAATTTAAAGCAAGCACAGACTGGTGTTTGTAGCAACTGAAAAAGCAGATCTTTTGGGGGCTAATCTTATCCCATCCATTTAGAAAAAAATAGAAAGTATTCTGAATGTTAAGGCATATTTCAAGGCAGATTGCAAACTGCATCTATTTTCATTAGTGGATTTGAAAAACTTGATCCATACCTAGTTTTGATGCAGCCTACCGTCAATACTTCAGTTAACACACTTCAAGAAAGAGCTGGCATCCAAGAAATCATCTTTATCATCTTCTCCCTCCTGACAGATCTTGTACTGATTAGAATGGAGCAGTATCTCCATCTGGGCTACACTACTCCTGGATGCCTAAATGCCTCAGGGTCTCTTTCGATAAAGACAATTTGGGCATACCATGTTTTTTTTCCAAAGGGAATTTAGGCTGTAGGAAAAGTACAAAGAGCTCAGAGGTCACCACTGCAGGTCTGATAATTCCTGTACTCTGGGCATTTTTCAGATAATTTTTAGGATGATTTTTAGACTGTGGAGGACTGCCTTGGACATGTTCTTGTGGGAACTCATAGTCTGTTTATTGGTGCAAATTTAACTCATGAAACAAGATAACTCTGTTTATTGTGAGAAGGGATTATGGTCAGAACTCTTCTGCTGCTGCTTTTTAAATTATGTTGTTTCTTTCTATTCCAAGAATAGGAAGAGGGTATACATCCAAACTTCTTTCTCAAAATTGCTTCCTGAGACCATGATGCTTCTCATATGGAAGCAAGAGAGTGCTCCATCACCCATGCAGCACCTAACAGGTCCACATAGAGAAACACAGTGCCAACACAGAGAATCTAGAAAAAAAGAGAAACTTTTGTCCCAGGTTAACGCTACACAGTGTGGACCTGCCCCTAATGCTCTGTGTTAATAGATAGCATCTATTTAACTCTGTAAAAATTGTAATACTAAAAGTAATTAGACAACCGGCCTGGCTGAATGGGAAGCTTTTGCTGGGACTCAGGAAAGAAAGGAGAGTTTACCGCTTGTGGAAGAAGGGGCAGGCGACTCAAGAAGAGTACAGGGATCTCGTTGGGTCGTGCAGAGAGGAAATGAGAAAGGCAAAAGCCCAGCTAGAACGCAGTCTGGCCGCTGTCATTGGAGACAACAAAAAATGTTTTTACAAATATATTAATGACAAAAAGAGAGCCAAGGAGAATCTCCATCCTTTATTGGATGCGGGGGGGAACATTGTCACTGAGGATGAGGAAAAGGCTGAGGTACTCAATGCCTTCTTTGCCTCAGTCTTTAACAGGCAGACCAGTTATCCTCAGGGTACTCGGCCCCCCGAGCTGGAAGACGGGGACGGCGAGCAGGATGAACCCCCCGTAATCCAAGAGGAAGCAGTCAATGACCTGC
>NW_008794493.1:543769-546245 GCF_000699145.1 Aptenodytes forsteri
GAGTCCCCATCCCTGGACGTATTTAAAAGACGTGTAGATGAGGCTCTTAGGGACATGGTTTAGTGGGCATGGTGGTGTTGGGTTGACGGTTGGACTCGATGATCTTAGAGGTCTCTTCCAACCTTAATGATTCTATGATTCTATGAAGTAATAAATAATTATTTTATACCACAGAAATTTTTCACATAATTCTGCAGCTGACCCTGTGAAGACTGGTTACATTTAGATAAAACCTAAAATCACTGCTTTGTGAAGGGAAAGATCACGTATCCAAACCAGCAATATTTCTAGTGAAAACACTAGGCACGTTATTCTAGATTCACTGAAGAAATTATAAAAGTTGGATACGTGCATAAAATGACAACTTTTGCTAGCCCAGCCTGACACAAATATGCTTGGGCCTCTCAGCACCACTCCTAACTCTCCATTTCCACTAGGACAGCTTTAGCCCATTGCCTAACATTAGCCCCCATCATCCCCTTTACTCCAGTTGAGATAGACTCTAGATATCTGAGACCAGTGTGAATCACAGAAGCTCCTTCCTGCATGAAATCCCCAGTGCTCGCTGCCTAGGATGCAACATTGATTCATCAGCCCTTCTAGGCTACATGCCAGCACTACCTCTAGCCTTGAGCTTAAGATCTCTGGTCAGCCAGAAATGACAAAAAAGAAAAGCCAAGGAGCTATGACTAAGCCTGTATCAGGAACATCTTTTTCACCCATGCCTAACCCCATAACATCAGCCCTTACTGACACTGTGTGTCAACCCACAGCCATTACCACTTTAAAACTCATTAGCTACAACACAATTGCTAATTCAAAACTTAATTCCTAGTTTCCCTATCAAGTGAAATTCTGACCCATAGCTGTTATCTCGTATTTATCCATAAACCAGTTACTCTGTCTGTCATGAGATCCAGTTTCAGCACTGGCTCAAATCCACCTCCAGTGGCTCTCCGAGTCTTTTGCAATACTAGGTAGGTCATTGCTGTCCTGAGTCTTTAACCATCACATTAAACATAAGCTAGAGAGACTGGATCCAGTTAAGAGATCCTGTCCTGATTTAGCTATGTGGAAAGCTTTTCTTCTGCATGGAGTTATAGTTCTGCAGCACTCAACATGTCTGAACCCTAATTTCAACCCAGCAATAAACTGATTTTTCCTCTAATCTGAAATTCTTGGCAACTAAAAGAACCTCATTAGGGTGTTTCTGTTGGCACTAGTTCTTTTTCTGTGAGGGTGAAACATATTTCAAGTGTATGTAGTTCAAGCTCCTTAAACACTGCCAGCTAAAACACAAATTTGAACCTAACCGAGCATCCTCTCTGAGCAAGGGACCTAATTTTAAGTCCAACAATTTGACACTTAAAACTAGGCAAGCAGCTTCATATGGAGCTGCTTATTGGCTCTTGTCTGCATTAAACTGAACAGTAACACTAATCTTAGCCTTAACTTAATCACAGGCCAGCAACTGCTGCCACTACAGACAGAATAAACTCATTGGGTCCTAAATGAAAGCTATAATCCCATTCTGAAAAAAAAAAAAAAAATCTAGCTTATTCAGTTCAAGCACTGACCCTGGTACAATCACTAGCCCTAACCTGAAGCTTTTATTTGCTAGTCCTCTAGAGGAGATAAGCTCGGACCAGCCTTACAATTGTCTATTTCTAAACCTATACAATGATTTTAGTTTATAATCTGTCATCTGAATCCAAAACCTCAGCAAAATCTCACCCGCATGTGTTGAACAATGCGTGTTAAACATCTTTACTCTTGGCACCTCATTAAAGCAGCTGAATAAATTGACTCAAATCAAAAGAATTATTTGTTTTGAAGAATCTGCCTGTCAGACTCAAAATCATAAACAACCTAAGCAGAGGGAGCAAAAGAAAATTTGCATTTATCTTACTAGTTCCCCTTACCCCAGCAAGTTTCCACCTCTGACTGAAAGACACGGGTTGTCCAGCTGGAATAAAGCTCTGCCTGTGCCTCTCAGCCTGCTGAGACTTCACCATCAGTCAGCTGACAGCACGCTCATTGCTTCTGCTGGCTAAGCCAGCACTGGGAAATGTTCAGATTTGCCTTTGAGCCTTAGGCAGTGCAGCCTTACAAAGAATGAACGATACCAGAGGGTCAGGGTCAAATAAGTAACTACTTGGCAATTTCGCTTGCTATGGTGACTTTCTGACTTCAGGTGATTTCTCACTATAATTTTTTCTCCCACTCCTAGCAATCTGGCTAGTGCCAAACAGACCAGCTGAGAGACACGTGGCTGTGTTGTGTTTTTTTTTTTAATATAAATCCAACTTCTTCATTCTTTATACAAAGTAAAAATCCAAGTTAAAAAAGGTCAAGTGAATCATAGAATCATAGAATCATAGAATCATTGAGGTTGGAAAAGACCTCTAAGATCATCGAGTCCAACCATCGACCCAACACCACCACCCACTAAATCATGTCCCTAAGCGCCTCATCT
>NW_008794493.1:546528-601287 GCF_000699145.1 Aptenodytes forsteri
GTTACTTGGGAGAAGAGACTGACCCCCACCTCGCTACAACCTTCTTTCAGGTAGTTGTAGAGAGCGATGAGGTCTCCCCTGAGCCTCCTTTTCTCCAGGCTAAACAACCCCAGTTCCCTCAGCCGCTCCTCAGAAGACTTGTTCTCCAGACCCCTCACCAGCCTCGTTGCCCTTCTCTGGACACGCTCCAGCACCTCAACAGGAGAACCACGAAATATAATTATTACTGCTAAAAGTACATATCCTAGCATATGCAGTGCCATTTTGCATGTTTAACAGGAAGCTTTTAGGTATAAGATCTTCCAGGCAGCTGTACTCACTAAAGTAGGATCAACTTCAGGCAAGTATACAAGCACTTTGAAGTGTAAGATCACCTGAGTTCAAGAAAGAAAAAATAATTTAAATAGTAACATCTATCTAAGCCAAGTCAATTTGAAACATGGTGACTGGGGGAAGCAAAGCTGTATAGGCTGGACTACTGTATTTGCCAGGGAGGGATAATGCGAAGCCTCGCAGAAACTACAACAGCCTTTAGGTGTTCTTAACTATCGCCCAGCTGCCCATAATCCTAAGGATCCATTTGGACACCTCAGGGTACAGATACATTTTGCTCTTTCTCTATTACTCTAGGAACATTTCTGGTTAGTGACTACGTCCTGGATAGTTGCATTGTCATGCGAAACCCCAGAACTGATGGCATTACGGGTTTCAGTGATGCCAGGACAGAAATGTCTAGACAGGGAAGGTACCAGTACCCTATTTGGTCAATACATGAGACCTACGACCTTTTCATAGGTGGGATTGTTGCACTCTGCAGCTGATGCCCAGATGTTTTTTTGAGGTGTATCACGGTTTCACTTGTGGTAAGGTAAAAGTTAGGCATTCGTGCCATATTTCCTTTGCTGTAGTTCCTTTTCTTTCATTTGTAACTACTCCAGCCATTGACTCAAAAAATAATAATCATTGTACAGAGATAGTGTTACACACACCAAGTTCAGACTGTTCTAATAAAACACGGTGAAATGGTTTATTATGATAGCAATGCTAAGTTTACTTTGACCTAGTATCATTATTGAAAAATGCTAAGGACAAATTTCAGTACTATTTATGACCATCCAACAGAAAGGTGGTAGGGAGCACAAACCTGAAAGTTAAGTAAGACTTGGTAGAACTTTAGGTCATTATGGACAGCCAATCTATTTAATGGGGAGTGTCCTTTTTGGTACCTCTTTCATCTTAGAAGTGGAAACACTTCCCATTGGGATTGAAGGGGAAGTGTTACTGGCATTCTCTATATGTACCTAACATCAGCAGAACTTCAGGGTTTAATTAGATGAAGAATTTTGTCCAGATGAAAAGCCAGTAGTCATCCAAACTATGGTGTGTGTCACAACTGTTTGAACTCTCTCAACAATTTCCCTGATATTCCTGAGATCAGTAGCCAAAGCCAGGCGCTTGGTGTCTCTGGACTTAATACAGACCAACAATATTCACTCATACAGGGCTACTTTTCCGTTTGTAGTTTCTACTCAAGAAGGTCACATTTTAGCTTGCATTAGGCAATACACATGTGAGCTGCTTTTAATAAATAACTCCCATTTGGAAAACTGCCATCATAAAGCTCAGTTATCTCAGTTTCTCCTTTCTACTGAAAACAAAACTTATAGGATAGGACAATACCTATAGGGTGCCTATTAAGCCAAACCCCAAGCAATGGTTTCTCTCGTGCAATAGTCAGTTCACAATAATTGTTGTGACAGACCCCTTAGACAAAGGAAAGATCATGTCTCTATTGCATTGGAGCAAGCTATGTACCATGAATGCCACATTCCAGTTTTAAGAGGCAACAGATATGCTAGGTCATATTACATGTCCAAGAACACATTCATAACATTGCTCCTTTTCAAAGCTCATGGAGTCACTTCTGACTTATTCCAATGTGTTATTAATCACCATCCTATTAGTGAAGACCTCAAAAGAGATTTTTGCGTATAATGATTTTTTTTTTTTAAAGAGAGATTATACAAAAGCACTAATAAACTAAATAGCAATGAAGAGTGTGTGTGTGAGGGAAGAGGTAACATGGAAGACAGTAGAATAAATGATTTACAAAATATTAGAACAAATTGTTTGAAATTTCTTTCATTTCTTTTACTTCTGAAAAAGGAAACCTGGATAAAGACCTCTGTGAGGAAAAGCAGACATGACTGGCCCAGATTAGGAGGAAGATGGGGAAGGAGTTATGGAAGAGCAATCAGGAAGGGAGGAAATCATTCTCCTAGGAGAAGAAAGAGAGAGTTACAATTAACAGGAGTAATAAAAGACATGAAAACAGTGAAAGGTAGCAATCAGCAATCCTGACATATCCTGAAAATAAGACATGGCAAATTGGCAGAAGGCTGTCCAAAGTAAAAAAAATAAGGATGGAATACAACTCTGCTGAGAAGACCCAAAAAGACCTTTACGCTGTTAATACCCCTATTGGCCCCAGAGTTTCTGACTCCTGCTAGCACCAAGTGAAGGAATGGGAGGAAAAGGCATCTAACTGCCCCTTGGGCTGGAAGCCAGCCAGCAGTACTGAAGAACTTCTCTTTTTTTTTAAATTCTTGCTACTGATTAAAAACCTTTCTCACTGTGTCTTTTCTAGGAGGAAGCCTGGCATGAGCAACCCACTCTATTTTGCTCTGTAAATTTTTCCTCTTACACTGTTTATGTTTTGGCTTTTCCACTGTCAAAAATGCCTTTGCTAATTGCGTCAACCTCTGAGGCACAAATTATTCTACGTCACTACACTGGATTTTAGTTAAGAATTTTGTATATAAGAAAGATTTAAAATTATTAATGTATAGCTTAAATCACCACCTTATACCTCCACTTTCCTTTGTTATATCAAAGACTAGATTGTTTGCTGATTTCTGAGAGTGTTTTTTCTTGTTTGTTTATGACATAAATTTGTAAGTGACAAGTCTGTTTCTTCAGCTATTTTTAACAGGAGTAGATGTCCTAAATCAATTAACTATCAGTGAACATTTTCCTTCTTCCTGAGGATTTCTAATAACTTTGTCAACCTCCAAAATTCTGCTGAAAACCTTATGTAATTTTCATGCTTTCCAGCACTCTGTAAACCACCCCTTTGAGGTCCAATGCACAGCCAGAGTAACGAGTTTCTTTTTCAAACACATCTTGCCCTGAAACTTCAGGACAAGTGTAGTTTTTCCTGTTACTCATTTGCAACAACAAAGCAGCTCAACAGGTCTGTGGGAAACTGAAATAAACTGGGACAGAGGCTGAGATGGGAATATTTCAACTGAAAATCTGCTGTCAAAAATGAAGGATCAGTTGTAACCAAGTTAGAGATATATCAGTTCGTTAGTTCAGTATGATACCTGATATTTTAAAAATCACAAATGAGCAGACATTCCTTATCCGAGAGACTAGTTTGTTTTTTTTTTTTTTTCCCAAAATGTCTTTCCATGACAGCACAAGGTCAAGGGAAATATCAGTTTCTACTGGTTCTTATAGTAGTCCCTCTGGTTACGCCTGCTCCAGTAAACGAACTTTGCCTGAGAACGTGTTTGGGCCCTGAGGCCAAGTGGACTGGGATGGACTACTTCATTGCTAGACAACAGCTTTCAGTCTCCAAAAGGAGAGGTTCCAGGAGGTCTGCCTACAGGGAGCAGCCACCACAATCGTTTAACTACCAAAACACCAAAATGTGCCCAGGAATTGTTTGGGTACAGCTTTGTTTGGAAAAGGATGAATTCATGCCAGGTAAAGTTCTGTTTACTAGCACAGACATTCACAACCCAGCGCTTGGAAATGTTCCCAGGCATGCTTGGATTTACTCATATAGACACAGCCCGTAGGTATGACAGCATTTCAAGGGGGCCTATGCATTAGAGATGTGTTTTATGACCCATATTTAATGTAGATCTTCTCTTACTGGTGTCCTGGAATCCCCATGGGAGTAATTAAAAATATAATGGCACTGTCCTGTCTTTGTGTAACATGGAAAGGAGGGAACAAATGTGGGGTGTTCGGGCTTTTTAATAAATCACTAGTTTGCATGAAGCATGTTCTAGCTAAGCCACACAATGGGCACGTTAGAGACTTGCAAAGAAAAAACCATGATTGATAGCGGATATTTAACAGGCCTTTTCAATCATTCAAGTGATAAGATCGTTCCTGCTCACCTTCAAAGCATTTTTAAGATTTATTATCTTATACGTACAAAAGTTTCCTTTTCTGGATCAAGACAATATTGCTAAGCCACTCACGCCACACAATACACTCACAGACACGCAGCCCAGACTGCATAAATTTTGGGAAAGCACAAGTTCAGACCCATTCCAATTGCCAGAAAACCACACCAAAAAAAAAGAGCAGCAAATATAAACCAGAACAAAAATCTAAACAAAATACTTAAGAAGGTTCCCTTATCCTGTTGTATTCCAGTAAATTATGCATGCTTTCCTGTGCGTTTTGGCACTAGAAACAAATACAAAGCTGCCTCTTAATTCTGCAAACACGAGGAATATACATGTCCTTTACAACAAGTTACTTCAGCTCTGCTATGAAATTTTTTGAGCAATTCATGTCGTTCTGACATCCTGTCACTTCAAAGCAAGAATGTAACATTTCATCACAGGAAAACCAGTTTGTTGAACTGAGCTTTACAATGTATAATACAAGCAAAGTGCTGTACAGCATCTTTCAGGGTTCACCTTGATTTTTGTTCAAAAGTAGAAACACTTCAGAGAAATGCTTTGGCAAACACCTCCTCTGTGCAATTCTCAGTATCTTCAAAAAGTCATGGAAATTTTCTAGTATGAATAAAGACGTGCATATGTATGGTTTGTGCCTGAGTGTGGGACCTATGGGAAATGGCTGAGGAAGAAACAGGATTTGCTTAGTGGATCATCATACTTAAGCTCATTAACAACAAAAAAGAAATTATTTTCTACCGCAGCCTGGTTGATTTGAATGTTCTGCTAAATGCAGTCGTCAGAACGATTGGCTAATTTTTGAAAAACACAGGCTGTAATTGGTCTGGCTGCCATTCAAATGTATATAATTGTTTCGGAATGAGCAAAGAGCACGATGAGGCCATGTGAGGCCAGCAAGAGGAGAGGAGGGAAAGTTTGGATTAGAGGCTTCCTGTATGGAAAACATCTGCACTGGATCCAGAGATGCTGTGCTTTCACTGTAGTGTGGCTTAGATATTTACAGAATTACACAGCCAATGCAGCACCTATTGCTCACCCAGCCTGCCCAGGTACGCTGCTTTGGGTGATCCAGGGATGCAAGTGTATGTTCAGAAACATGTCCCCTTTTCCAAAGACAGTTACCCTATTTAGTGGTGGTTACTCAAAACAAACTTTTGAAACAGCTGTATTTTGTCATCAGTTAGAACATCAGCTTCCCCCTGAAAATTAACTCTTGTAAATTACTCACTTTGTATTTCATTCAGAATGGTTGAATGCTTGAGCCATGAAGGTCTGTGTTTTCACAAAATGTAATTATAAACTGAAAAGGAATTTTTTTGGCTACAAATTGTGCCCTGTCAGTCCTAGTGACCTTCTGGGGAGAATGGTGTAATTATGTTAACATTTTTAAGAACTTGTTACATATACGTCTCACACCCGAAGTGGATCAGCAAAAGTCAACTCACCTAACTAAAAAGAAACAGCAGCAATAGAGGCCATAAGAATGGATGAAAGAGACATACAGATCCAACAATTTTCCAAATTTCTCTTAAGAAAGTGTTAACTTATTTTAAAAGATGATAGTCCTTATGTTTTCCATTTCATAGAGAACAGATTTCTTCAGTGGTATAAACACTATTTAGTGAGCATGCTTGGGAGGAACATCTTGAAAACCAAAGCGATTATATATTACACCTCATCCTGCTGACATCCTGCAGGAATCTGTCCTCCTAAAGATCATTTTAGTGTTTACCTCTCTATAAAAGCAATCCTCGCTCATGCTCTCTCCCCCTTTCACCCCAGCACCTCCTCCCCCCTCCATTCTATACACAGGCTACCGAAGTAACAGGAACAGAAGGCAACTTGTTCGAAGTTACGCAGCACATAATTTCCAGAAGACTATCTTCCAATTACATAATTAAGTATTAACAGGATAGGCAAGACACTCATATGGTTTAGGAATTACTTTAGGAAAAACATGACTCAGAAAGGCTTATGGTAATAACAGGAACAGAGGCATAGAAGGAAATACAGAATATCAGGAGAAGCTCTTTCTGTGGCTGGGTATGATAGTTTACCACTCTGCATGCAGTTCTGGTGTTTATCCTACCAAAAGGATCCATAAGAGAATTACAACCATGTTTCAAGAACTGGAAAACCTACCTTACAGAATACTAATGGAGATCCAGTGAGTTGACGTACCAAAAATATGCTTAGCAGGAGATTGATCATGGTCTGTAAGAAAGAAAGTAGCAAAGCATTCTTAATTTATCAGATAAATGCAAAATACAATCTAATAAGTGACTGTTAAAGCATAAAAAATCAAAATATAACAAAACTTAGTAATAAGAATTAGCTATTACAACTGGTTTTAATTTTATGATATATGTTCAGGTCCTTGGAGACTTTCCAACAAGGCTCATCATTATCTCTTAGAGCTGATAAAGCTCTAGCACACATCATGGAATTGCTACTAAGCTCACTCAGAACAGATTGCAAGCCACAATTATCCCATTATTCACTTCTGACCTTACTCTATGCATAGCCAGTGAATCCCACATAAACAGCAAGATACAGTCTGTCCAACAGATGAACCGTACAAGCCGGAAGGAACACTACACACATATGAAAGGATAAGGTCACACCATAAAGAACAGCTTTAAGAGGGAGCAGGACAGGTATTGGCCATTCCTGCCCTTCTATCTTCCCGAGGTATTAAGAGATGCGGTAAAGAACAGGTGCCTATTGCTAGGGGGGATAACCAAATGGTGAGAGGAAGCTAAAGAAAGGATGTAAACGAGACATTTCCCCCAAAGCCACAAGGTCACAGTGGAAGGATAGCTGGTTTCTCCTATGCAAGCAAGGTACCAGAGGGCCTCACCACTCTTTTTTCTCATTGCAGTCAAGTGAGGCAGAAGCCCGCTCTGAGCCAGCTTCTTCTGGCCTTGTGTGACCCTAGTAGGAGAAGACGATGAGAAGGAGCCTAGCTAGACATAGCTTGCCAGTGGGTGCAGTCACTGAGAAATTCCATGTCAGACTCAGTACCTTGACTGTCTGCCAGCGATCCAGCATGCCTGAACATTGCTTCAGACACGTATATTGCTGAGTGACTTCAGTGTGTTAGGAAGTAAGATTGATGCAGCAAGTGATGCTATAGTTCTCTATAGCCAATTTAATTTGCATAGAACAAATACTCTTCTAGGAACACCGCTGAATTCTTTCTAGCTGAGACGAACTATTTATATATGTTGTATTGTTCTGGCATAATGCAGCTACTAAAACCTATTCTATTCTATTTTATTTTATTATGTATGACATTTACATACTATATAATTTCTGATTAGTAACATGAAAATAAAATCTAAGATTCATTTCTACTACAAATCTTTATTTCCATTTGCCATTTTGGGATCATCATTTTACAAAACTGATACACATGCTCTCAGGCTGGAAGCAATTTTGTTTATATGGCATGAATTGTTGTTCTGAATCATAAAATCCTATGAGGAAACATCAATTTCTGCTATAATTTTTTCCACTTTAAAACACAGGTAATTTCCAATATATAAACATCCACTCTGACATTGGTATTGCCTTGTAGGATGAAATAATACCTTGTCTGTTTGGTAAGAAAAACACTTCGATTTCAAATAAAGGATGGGGCATCATGTTCCCCAGACACTGGATTACTGGAGACCAAACTGAAATCCCCACTTGAATTATCTTTTCATTTGAATTCAAATTTATCTCCTTGGGAAGACACGGTAACAAAGAATGGAAACACACATTGCATCCAATTTTTACTTTATTAAGAATCGATACACATTAGTTTGTATCTGGGATCTTAAGACCTTTCTTTATGTGCCTTAGCACATTACTTCTACAAATCTAGGGACTTCTGATTGCTCTCCTTATGCATAAATTGTAACTCTTGTCTGGAAAAAAAAACAGGAGCAGACATAACAGCATTAGAGAACTGCCTGCTGATTCGGTAAAACTTTTATTTGCTCTACAGCTCCTCCATATGCAGCAAGTGTAACTGTATGATTAGATTTCCTCTTCTGGCAGTCTCACGAACTGCAACCAAAAAGGAGCAGAAAGTTCTTTGCTACCTGTATTCTGCAACATGTCATATGCTCTACACAGATTTGATTTGCTCTGACTCCTCTTGATCGCATCTGTCCATCTTTTCTGGGGTGAAAAACATGATTCTGGAAAAAACAGATTGGTAAAACTGGAGTGGAATATCACATACGATATCTAACTCTTTCTGAGTTTAATCATGGTGGGATGAGAGTTGAAACTTCTGGACGCTAAAAAAGGACATTATTTCCTTGATCAGAAAGAGGAAGACTAAAGAAATAAGACTGGATAAGCTTTTATAAAAGCGTATTCTTTAATTTAGCTTAACTATAGAAAGATGCAAATATTCTTTGTTTCTTTCTCTGATAAAAGAGGATTAGCCAGCTTCTTTTCCAAAGCTGCTTTATTTACTGGCCTCTCTTGTTTTCCATGACAGATGTTTCCCTGTTTATTTCTCATAGAAACACTTATTTTCTGCAGCTCGCTCTGTTTTGAATGGAAGACTGAAGTGGAATTGTCAGTGACCAGCAGACAGCAGCAGAAGGAAGACCTCTACTTGCTCATTATCTGTCTGTAAATCAGACCTATTCATTACGGTTGCAGCCTGGGAGGGGGGAGAATGGGACTGAAGAAAATACGGATTCAGAGTTAAAACAAAATATTGTGCAATCTGGTCTCAGTTCTTAAAGAAGCAAAGTCCTTAAAAACTGACAATTGTGATGATAAAATTATTGCAGAGATTATTTCTTAGGATTTATCCTACCAAGTCAGTCATTAAAATGCATTGTTATCTTGGTGAACCTTTGCTACCTGAAAAAAAAATGCAGTTTGTTAAATAAGGCATACAGAGTAATGAATAGCTGGCTAAACGAAAAAGGTTTTGTAGTAGAAGTGCTCTAACCATACTGGCAAAGAGTGTATAAATCATTAGGAAGAGGCTATAGGGCTAGCAATTAGTCTATATATGACTACATCACTTAAAGTTGTCCTTAAATAAAAGCAGAGAATGAATACTGGGACACAGCCAGTGCTTTCCACCTAATACAGCTTGGGAAAGCGATCTCAGCCTTCTTACAGTAAATGTTTTAATGAAGCAAAGCAATGGGCTCTCCCTGTGCTAAGAAGAGCAGACATAGTGAGTAAGAAAGCAAATGCAACACATCAGCAATATGTTGAAATAACCTTTCTGACGAGGGAAGAATGTGACATAGAACAAGTTAATCTGAGTGAAGATATCTGTTGCATTTTCATTCTTGGCAGTGGGCAGTTCAAGTTAAAAGGCTAAAAGCACCCTTGACTCAACCGTAACTCTGATCAGCAGCAAACATAGAAGTGCATAGAAGTTGCACAGCCCAGAGAAAGCCAAGCCACGTGTCCCACCTGAAGCCCAGCATGAGGCACGAGTCTCACGGCTTCTTTGGATTTAAGCTAGCACATCCGACACTATTGCATGATAACTGTCCCAGCTCAGATCAGAAGCTGTACAGCTTAATTCATGCAGTGCTGTGCCCAAACTCTGCCTTTTGGCTGCCTGAGGACAAAGCTGTACTTTGTCCTCCTGCACTTCATTTGCTTGTCTGGAACCACCACACGGGTCACTGCGTTCTTGCTGAAGCTGCATCCTAGTTCTCTGAAGACCTCTGAAAAACCCTCTCAATGCAAACATGCTAGGCATTTAGGGACCAGGATAGGTGTCTGTCGCATGATGATTATTATACTCAGAGCACTTAGAAATGTTCTTCAACATTCATTTGGGTTGAGGTGGAAGCTTCTAAACTCTATTACCACAGGAAGGCTTGGGAGGCAGGGCAACATCATTTTTACTACAGAACTGGGCTCCTCTGCACTCCATTGCCTCACTTTCCTATTTTGCAGGCAGAGCACGCCTTACATACCAAAATCTATTAATTTTTTTTCAAATAGAAAAGAGATAGGAATAAGTGTATCTGTCATCTGGCACTGCCTGGGTAGCACAGCCCCAGAACAGAATGAAAGCAGAACATTTACAGTAACTGTGTGTTTCACCTTTTTCAAAAAACAGGGGCTGTCGGAGTTCACACCCTCTGTAGGCTGTTGCAGAGAAAGATACCATTAAGTCCAAAACAAAGTCCTAATCGCAGGACAAAGAGTTATTTTGCTTGCGTTCGGCACTTTTTGTGTTGATATGGATGGTTGGATCATAGTTATTTAATAAGATAAAGATGAGTTGGAATTTAATGTGTCTGGAGGGATTTCTGGTTTCCAGGAAGCATCAACTCTATTCACTCTTCAAAATTGAAAAAAGAAGAATGACATTCATGATCCTATTAGGATCTGCCTTATTCAACACAAACCAGTATTTTTCTAATAGCACTCCACCTCTTTAGCTTGAATTAGTTTATTCTCTACAGTGGTGCTTCATGCTCACTTGTCACTTTAAAGAGTCTAAGCAATGTTTTAAGGTTGGAGAGAAGACAGGTGTATTGCTTGGATTTGGGAGATACTCCAGACCGCAGAAGGTAACTATGCATGCTGACAGAGCAGTTGCTGATCTGTTGAACATCATAATGTGACCTCTATTCACTGGAAATGTAGAAGCACATTACGACTGTCCATGCACGAGGGTGTAATCCATCCAGACACTCCTGCTGTGTGGGTGGATGGATGCAAGGCACTTTTCCTGGGACCCAGCCATCTTACAGCTGCCACTTCTGCAGCAACACCGTGGAGAAGATGCTGTCTATACTCTGTGACCATCCTCCGCTGATTTGCTATTGTTAACAAAGGATGAGCTGTACAGAGTACAGAAAAAAACCAAGCCCACATTCACAAAGTTACAAGTAAACGTGTAATCAGAAACACGAAGGCACAGTAAAGACCCAAATGGCTGGAAATTAATTTAGCAAACTAACAATGACCATCAGCTCTATGACTATCATTGATGGTTTCCAACAATTGCATGCCTTTTTTCTTACTCAATGACATACTGCAATTAATTACAAAAGGACTAATAAAACTGGTATAATGATTGAACATCTTTCAAAATAGCATGTGATTTTTCAGTCTCACATTGTTTCAATAAATGCAAAAAATTAGTTAATAAATTCTATAGCATTTGTTCTGTAAATTACGTTAGATTAGTTTAATGCTATCTTAAAGACCTATGACATTTACATAAACTAATCTACAAATCATGGTATATATGTGTAGGTTGCACTGTTTTTTCATTCATAGCCCACATGAAATAGTATTAGAGAAAATAGGATAACAGAGTACAATTTTAAAATGTATATTCCTGGAACATGATCTTGTTCCTTTTTTTCCTAATTCCACCTCAACTAGTCGTCTCTACTCAATCTGTCCTTTTCATGAAAATCCTGGTAATATGTAGGAAGGACTTATGTTTTCCAAAACTTGGATGTAAGCTACAGCATATTCTAGAGAGGAGGTGCTCCGTAATTTTCTGTGTTACTCCCCGACAAATACACACAAACTGTATGTATACGTCCAGATTTCTGATGTTGCTATGCATTACATTTTTTTCTCCTTTAAAGGACATTTCAGCTAACAAATTGATGTGTTAGATAAGTTTTTAGTGCCATCTTGTAAATATGAGACTACCAAATAAGTGATAAAAATAATAAACTAACACTGAACAACATTCTTTTATCTAAAGATCACATATGCTTTTCTGAAATAAAGCAAAGTTCATGTAACTAGATTTTCTGTTTGAGAACATTGCAGCACAAGGATGTTTATGATTTCTGAATGTTGAAAATAGGCCCAGACATGGACGTGAATGGTTCCCACTTTCACACCCTAGTTATTCTTCTGTTTTGCACATCTAATGGCTATACCTAATTTTATCTGACGGTCTTCTTTCCTCTGCTCTCAGAAACAGAGATGGTGCTGCTGACTTTTTGATAAAGGAGCTGGACTACCTATCATTCTTTTTATCAATAAGTGTTGTAATTTTCAAGATACATTATCCAGTCCTTTTGCTGTAGCTCTCTACAAATGGCAAAATATATTCAATGTGCGATTTCATGGATATCAGTGAAAAAAGAAAATACTTCTTCCTTGTTTACATGATTTTTTGGGTAAAATATGCAGTGGCATTCCTAATATGCAATCACAACTTTTATAAACAGATTTAATTTCATGAGGATATTATCAACTAGGTATGGAATTTCTACATTATCATGAGCAGGTATTTGATTCTGTAAATGTGTTTTGGAAAGGCGCTGGAAGCTTCATGAACTATCATTCAACCAGGAAACTAATCTCTAGTTCTACAGTACAAATAGGTAATTAATGTTACTCCTTTGTGCACAGGTGTTCAGTATCTACTCTTGCTTCCATTTGGCCATCTATTGTACGTAGTATACTCATGCCATCCACATTAGTGTATTAACTTTTCATACTAACAGCTCGTTCCGTATATCTGTAATAATGGAAAAATGCTTTGGTTTTATTTTTTTAGTTTCTCTGCATGCACAAGGACTAACATTAATAGGTGAATAGTTTTGTTCTATCATCTCAGACATGCTTGTACTCAACATATTGTATAAGACAAGCCAGAATTAATGAGGGGCTCTTTTACACTAGAGTGCAGAGAGCATTTTCTCTTTTAAAAGATGTAAGAACGCTAAGCAATTAAAGATACTACTGTAGGGTTTTAAATATTGTAACACAGACCTGAAATAGTTGAATAGTGCTGACACCAGTTGCACATTCCCCACATTTCTTTTGCTTTTTTATTTTGTTAGCATGATGCTTTGTCCCCTGGGAAAGCCTGTTTTATTATATTAATCAGGGAATGGTTGCCTTAGACAGATAGAGATGCGTAGAATGAGTCTCTCATATTTCTCTTTTTGTAGGGAGGAAAGAAACCAAGCAGACACAAGTATGAAGTACGTTTTCATTTTTTCTGACCCTCTTTCTGCTAGTTAACAGGTTTTGTTTGTATGTATGCATAAGGCAAGAGATAAGAGAATTAAAGTCCTGGACCTTGAAGCTCTTGATTACAGAGAGTTGGTGGAAAATAGATTAAAGAAAAAAAAGCTTGGAGTTGCAAGATAACTCAAATCCTTTATAAGAAATTTTAGAATGGGGAAATATATGAAGGACTAGGGAAAAAAATAAGACATACTTGATAATAAAACATGCATATTTGAATTTATGATCTTTCAATGCATCATTCAAAAACTCTATACCAGGAATGACAAAATCTGTGCCACATCATTCACGGAATGCCCAGAGTTAGTAATTGTTTCATCCGAGAAAGAAGTGCTCTTTGACTTTACTTTCAGAGAATGCTGGGAAATGCACTTCAGCCATGGACCACTTTACTGGATTAAATTAATTTACAATGTATGTCTTCAATAATTTTTTTCTTACTTCAGAAGGGGAAGTGATTTACAAAATATTTATATGTTTTTACGTAATTAACTGAAGTAGTTCTCACTGAAAGGTTCATGCAAGGATTCCTTGTGGATATGGAATTTTACCTGGTTATGCTTTAATGGAGGCAGCCTGGTTAATAAGCAGAAAGAGACATTTTCAGTAAAGCTGAGACACAAGGGGAGCAGTACATGTCCAGACCTGAAAGATATTTTATATACCATATATATTACATTTAAAATTGTAACTTCTTAATTTGGCAATTACTTTTCAGTTTTTTAAGCATGTATTTCTCTTTTGAAGTAGTGTGAGAAGCCCGCTTAACCCTTATTGCTCACTTTTTACTCTTTAATCTTTCACTTTTTTATTCTATTATGTCTTAAAACGTAGAGCTAAGGATACCCTCCCAAGTTTTTCTTCGTCACTTACTTAGTTACATTAGCATTCACTCTGCTCAAAAGCATATACTCTGAGATCTCACTTATCAGCACCTCAGAATATAGCTCCAATGCCCCTACAGCAACCCCTGTACGTGACTCCTCATACAGGTTATCTGCGTTGGACCCATATGAATGTAGGATCACACTTCTACCAGTCAAAGCTGACAGCTCTCAGGTTGTTGGCGCTTAAGTAATTGTCTCTCTTAGGAGTAATTTGCTTGCTAAAAGCAATCCAGACTGAAAAGTATTTTTTCCTTTGTTTGCATGACTAAAACTTCCTCGTGAGTTGGAAGCTTCTGTGCTATATATAGCCTGTGAAGGTACTTAACCCATGTGCATGGACTTGCATCAAAAAAACCCCACAAACAAACCAACCCAAAAAAACTAGATCATATCTATCTTGCCTATATATATCCTCTTGGATGGTTTTGATAAATTGTGTCTTGGCTGCCTGGCTACGTTCATACTACTAAGAGTTGTGTCATAAGTGTTTATGGGAAGTCACATAGGTACACAGGGAAAGGATTCATGTCTTTTAGCATTTATATTCAGATCACATTTTTCTCATTCAAAATATAGATGTATCTCAACATATGAGGCAGAGTTAAGTGTTCCTTTGCCAAATCCCTGCTTCTATGAAGCTTGCCAGACAATCAAGTAAATGAGAACAGTCACACTGAAACAAATTAAATTTTCCTTTTCCTGTGTGGAGGGCTATCATCCCGTCAGAAGCTCAGCTCAACGGAAGCTCAGAGGTGCTTGTCCTAACCAGAAAGATCCCCAGGGCTTGGAAGCACATGCAGGGATGCTAAGGCTAAAGGGAAGCTTATCTGATGAACTGTTCTAATTGTCCAAGAATTATTATTCATCTCACAAAGTTGTGAGATAAATAAAATTGTCCATAAAAGGTAAAAATGAAGACTAGCTTTAACTCAGATGACAGAACAGAAGGAGAAGAAATGGTGTAAGCCAAGTGCCATGAATTCTGTTTTGGTACCATAATTGTTTCAAACAGTTGAACATGATTAAAAGACATTCATAGGCTAAATTTTTTTCCTAGATATAATTGATTTCTGAGATTAATCTCTGATTTCTAAGATCTCTGTTCATTTTGAGAGGAAATTACAGACTGGAAAGCAAATTACCTACTGCTAAAGAGATCGTTGTGAAATGATTTTCTATTGTGGCGGCAGAACAAAGGACAGAGCAAGTGTTCCCCTAATTGTGAAAAGTTCACAGGGGACAAATGGATCTCGTAATCCACAGCTCATAGACTGAAACTGTTTATTCTTTAATGAGTACACAGTTTGCAGGATTAACACTAGCATAGAACTGTCAACAAATAGTATCCCTGGCACTATTAGATAGTGGATTTGACTATCTCACTCTTATTAGGAAAAAATTGTATTTTAATTAAATTAGCGCTTACTAGCAACTGGAGGATATCTGGAGAAACTAAAATTGCAATGAAACGTTATTTAGAGAGGAAACTGTGAGAGTGATCTAATCAACTGCACATAAAAATGTAACATTTTGGCCCTTCACATGCTCTGGAAATAGGCAGATATGTTCTGTGCTGATTACAGTGTTACAGATTACAGCATGATACTGATAAAGCTGTCACAGATTTACACCAGGGAGTGGAATGAAGCAATTTCGCTCATCTAATTAGGCAAGTGAATAGCAAAATGTACTCAGTAGAATGACTGTCAGCAGTTGTGATGGGTGCTCCCACAGAGCGTGATCATATTCCTGGGACAAGGAGTTCACCAACAGAAGCCGCCTTGCATTTTACCTCCAGCACTGCTGAGAGGATGCTGTGTTAGAGGTACGAGGCAGTATGCAGCACATTTCTGTCCCAAATGGAAAATCCAAGAACAATCAGCAACTGGTACAACCCCCACTATCTATCATGTCTAATTAGTGCTCTGCAGATGAACAGAGAAGATTCCCATCCTAAGCACTTCTCTGTTGTCTGTCCATAGCTCCTGCCCCTGTATCCAGTGGATAACTTAGCCGTTGCTCCTAGCAGTCTGGCACAGAACTGTTTGCCAGATGCTTTCACACCTACCTGTGTGAGGCTTTGTTGGCTGATTTAAATCAAGAAATGCAGGACACTGAAACTGCCTTCCAGGCGATCATCTTGTTTCAGGGAAAGCAAGAAACTCCCAGCTTCAGGACCTATTCAGTTATATGAGGCAACAGCATGTGCTGATCCACGGTCGTCATCTTGGCCACCAGATACCTGATAGAAACACAACTGCTGTGAAAAAATCAACGATCATGCAGAATTTAGCTGTCCTATGCATGTCTTTGAGCAAAATGTCACCCAAATGAATAATGGATTACCTTTTCAACTAGCAGCCTTGTCGTGCAAGATGTTGAAGACCTCACATGAAACACTGCTTTACCAAGGAGGCTCTGGAATGGGATTTGTAGTAGTTTAATGTTGTTAAATGTTGCTGGCAGCAATTCAACATGCAGTGGCCATAATGGAAAAGTAGCATACAGAACAAACCTGGGATCAGTGTAGTGATCAGTCCATCCCATGGGACCTCAGAGGTGGCAGAGATGACACGTGAGGCTAAACGGGCCATTTTAAAGCATCAGTTCAAGCAGAAAAAACACGCATAAGTTTCATAGGTGAAAGCATGACATCTAACCGCTGAACAGGGGGCCTACAAACACAAGGAACTTAAACATATCCTCAGACTAGCAGTCACTCTGCTGCAATCCAGAAAATTCAAGTGCCCCATTGAGTGACTAGGTGAATAAACCCAAACCACCTCCGTGGGGACCAGGAGCAGACGTCTAGCACTGGGGCACTGACAGCTCTGCTAGTCCGTGCTCCGTCTCTCATGCTGGCCAAAGCCAACATCTGCATGGGGCTTCCAATGTGCACCTTTAAGGGAATTGCACTTTTAGGCCTTATTTTCATAGCCCAAAATGCAAAATCTCTGTCACACACAACAGAGAGTTAGAAGTAGCAATAAGCCAAATTTCCTATGCCAACTACTGTTTTTTTCTTATGCTATTATTTACTTGGGTTGGTACAGATTATCTGGGAAGCAGATGACTTTATCACACATTATTTGTTACATATTCAGCACTCAGCAATCTGCTCACTGGTACAGTCAGTCAATCCCATGTTCACCAATTCCAGGAAAGAAAACTCCCTTGAGTCAGCTTGTAATTCTGGCTATAAAAACTTTGCCTTTCCAGATCCCCTTCTCTCCTAAAAGCTTTGGACTAGATACAAGCTATGGAAGATTTCCTGAAAGGTGGGCCATCACAGGCCACGGATGGGTCCACAGATCCATCTTTCATAATCTCTCTTTCTCTCTTAAAGCTTTTTGG
Source organism: Aptenodytes forsteri (assembly GCF_000699145.1). Classification (NCBI taxonomy): domain Eukaryota; kingdom Metazoa; phylum Chordata; class Aves; order Sphenisciformes; family Spheniscidae; genus Aptenodytes; species Aptenodytes forsteri. The sequence continues at coordinate 563,996 of NW_008794493.1, forward strand.
ATTTTGCTGCTGCATGTCACTGATCTGTGACAGGATTCGGTCTGAAACGGGGGAGGAAAAAAATGACCTATTCTCTCACCATAGTGCTTGAGCAGGTCCCACAAGTGCCCTCGATGATCCCGTTAGCATTTGCTGTGTGTAATACTTCCTAATCTCTTCTCTGAGTGGAAAAGTCTGTGTGTGTGGAGGCTGGTAAGCGTATTTGTATGCATCAGTGTTCTGCAGTGTGATTCAATCACAAGTAATGCACAGGATTAACGAAATGTTATTTTTCATGACCAAAAGCAAACAAATTCTAATGTCCTGCTCTACCACATGATAGAAGCAATAGCTGGATTATCCATTTTACATCTTTATAGTTTGTCATTCACATTTCTTTGCGCTTTTAACAAAACAACAAACAGGAGATGAACATGTGGATTTTGTCATGAACAGAACATGAACATGTAGATTTTTTCATCACTACTGAAATCTCTCCCCTATACATAAGTGAAGCTAACTAAAGGAGATTCTGATTTAGAGGTTTTAGTGTGCAGCCAAGAATTCTCTCAGCTCTAGGACAGGGTTTAAACAAAAGAAGAATCTAATTGGCTCTTACTGCACTAAACTACTTAGATTTTATAAACAATAATGATCACATCCCAGATGGCAGGTTTGTTTTTTGTTTTTTAAGTTAAAGAATAAAGCTGAAGTATTGTTTATTAGTAAAATACAGTTAAAAGATAGTATTTTTATATCTATCAAATTCAATGCATTCACTTAAAATGTGAATTAAGTAAAGCATAAAAATGAGGATAGATGGAAAAGAAAAAGATGGGATTCACTGCTTCAGGATGTTTTGTGAAAAGGAATCCGTATGTATCCTCAGCTTTCAGTAGGAGTGTTTTCTAGAAGGCTGTCTGCAGTGAATTGTGACCCTTAAAGCCATTTTAGTGGTAGCTGCAATATATGCAGGGTTCTGGTGATGAGGAAGATTTTCTGCTTATCAGGAGATGTTGCATTTGTTGCCAGCAACCCCAGTTGGCACCAAGTAACTTGCCTTTCCCATTGCCAGGTCTGGCCTCCTACGCATTGAGAAGAATTATGGGGTTTATTGGTTCAAATTCTTGCCCATTTTCCATAGGACTTGACCCTTTTCCACAAGGCTGGAATGTTTAGGGAGGAACTCCATCAAGAGAAACTTCTTGGATGTTTATGCATATCTACTCATAACAAGGTTTAGTTGCCAGAAAAGTGTTTTATATTTACACCATTTGCCAGTTCTCTATAAAAAACAAAAGGATCTGGAATTATATGGTCTGCATTCAGTACAAGCCATTAACATATCCAAGCACTGCTGGATGTTGAAGCAGAAAATAATAGCTTTGTTTGATAATGATGTCTTTCACAAAATAGACACCATATTTCACTTAGCTGTGGTTGACAGAAATAATTGCCATTGTAAATATATTCAACCTCTCATAAAGACATTTCCTTTTGTCAACCTTTTTGCTTTTATCAAATTTTGAGGAAAAGATTTTCCTGAACAGCAATGCTTTCTACCTCTAAGTCCTCATGTAGCTTAAGAAAGTTAATTAAAGGTTTTAATAAAGTTTAATTAAAGCTACAAACTTAAGACCATGGAATCACCATGTTCAGCACAAGGATAATATCCACAGTTCCTTTTTGGTCACATAATTCTGATTTACAAAACAGAAATAGACCTTTTAAAATCCTTTACTCACATGAGTAGCGCGCGTGCAAGTGAACAGTCCTTTTGCTTATTCTAGTCTTTGATGGAAAACCCTCAAAACTTCAAGAATGTGTTTCCAAACAGACCCCTAAGCCAAAAATATTTGCCTCAGTCCTCCAAATGGTGTTGATGTGGGTTGTGCCAGTAATGAAGGTTTGGACTAAGCAGGAGACAAAGCCGTAAGTGGCTACAGTTCACAACATGGAATATTATAACTGAAGACAATAAACACTAGCCTATTTTACAAATAGGAACATATATGTTTTAAAACTTTTCCATAACAAAGGAAGGAAATAAATTGAGCTGAAGAACTACTTTGGCTTATGAAATGAGAAAAACAAAACATAGGAAAGGAAATCACTTTTCAAACAAAACACAATTAACGAATAAGACACCAAGCCAGGCTGTCAGTAAAGCACTGCAGAGCTCAAAAAGCTTTTTGAATTAGTCTGGAAGTGACACGTGTCTTTCAAAGCTTGCACGCTGGGTCTATAAACTTGTAAGTATGCCTGTGTTCTCGAGATGGCCATGTCAGCTAGGGTTAAACAAAAGCATTCAAAACATATGTCCCTTGAGTACTTTCCAGAAAGAAGTATAGTTGAGGGGGGAATCAAATAAATAAATAAATAAATAAATAACCCAAACAAAACCCAACTGAGAAACAAAATGGAAGAGGCTCATTACAGATTCTTCTTGATTTTTTCCTTAAAAAAAAAAATCTAGATATAGGGCCACAAATTATAAACACACAGTTTCTAATACTCTTATCTGTCTATTTTTGATAAAAAATAGATTAAATAACAATGAAATAGCTGAATACATTTGTGGCTAGCATTCTTTAGACACATTAGAAATTGTCTACGGACAATTTCTACATCTGTACTTGTGTCCAGAGTAGAGCCAAGATCTTATTTAGGCTTTCCATCAGCAAACACAAAGATACTGCAACAAGCACACTGCAGTACAAATACTCAGATTATTTGAATATTATGAATTTGAAAATGTTTTTTAGCTGAATACATTTGTGGCTAGCATTCTTTAGACACATTAGAAATTGTCTACGGACAATTTCTACATCTGTACTTGTGTCCAGAGTAGAGCCAAGATCTTATTTAGGCTTTCCATCAGCAAACACAAAGATACTGCAACAAGCACACTGCAGTACAAATACTCAGATTATTTGAATATTATGAATTTGAAAATGTTTTTTTTTTTCCTTCATTTTTGCCAGACTAGAGCTGGTGATTCTCCCTTCAAAGCTGCCTGATCCCCATTTGAAATGTCACCAGAAACAGAACCAGGTGGCATTTAACTTTGTGAGTTGAATATAAGGGTGTTTTATTTCTGGTATTGAAGTGTAAAAATAAGGTAACGACTGACTTACCAATAAATATGGCAAGTTTCTAAGTGCTTTACACCTCGTGCCTCCTTTCTGAACCCAGGACAAATGCAAACCTCACCCCACATGCTGAGACATTTACCCCCTTGAATACCGTGTGTACTAAGGATCATTCCCCATTTACACACTGGGGAGTATGGTACAGGCTAAGTGTTTAGTGAATGCTCTATTTCACTGGGCTCCATGATTTTCTCTACTGAGTATTTCTTGCTTGGTACCTTTTGCTTTCTAAATGGTACTCATCAGCACCAGAATAATTCAGGCTGGGAGGTCCCCTGAAGGCCATATGGTCCCAGCAGATGCTCAGGGCACAGTTAACTTTGAAGTTAGGTCAGGCTGCTCAGGACCTTGTCTAATGCAGCACCAAATGCCTACAAGGATGGAGAGCCCACAAACTCTCTGGGCTACCTGCCACAGTGCTTAATCACTTCAGCTGCGTATTCGTATCCAGCCGGGTTTCCCTAGCTGCAATTTGTGACTTTTATGTCTCATCCTTTTGCTTTGCACCTCTGAGAAGAGTCTGGCTCTGTCCTCCCTGTAACATTCACCCCCAAGGGAGCTGAAGGCAGCAATGAGATGCTCTCTGCCTTCTGCTCTCCGTGCTCAACAAACCCAACTCCCTCAGCCCCTCCATACATGACACGGTCCAATCCCAACCATCTTGGTGGACCTCTGCTGGACCCCCACCATTTGTCAGCATCCCTCTTGTCCTGGGATGCCCAAAACGGGACACGCTACTCCAGATGTGACTCCACAAGTGCCACATAGAATGGAATAATCAATTCCCTCAACCTGCTGGCTATGTCTATGCTCCAAACGTTGCCTGTTTATTTTAGGGCCCCTCGAGGATCTGGGAGTCAGCCTGGGCCACTGTCCAGCTTCTGTGCTCTCAGCCTTTCTTTCAGACTCTCTTCCAGCATTTTGAAAAAAAGAAGCTTCTCCCCATTGGCCTCCTGCCTTGGGGTTCCTGCAGACGTTTTTTCTTCCTCCAGCCTGACCTCTAGCCTGTCCTTTCTGAAGTCACTCCCCAACTACACTGGTTTTTAGCTTTCATCTATATGACAGGGTCCCAGCCCCGTCACATACTTCGTAGTCATGCTGTGTAGTCCAGAAGCTATAAATTACTGATATACTTGCTTTATGGCCACACAGCACATCTTTGTGCTAAAGCATGGAAGAATTTAGTTCAAAATCCAGACATAATACAGGGGTTTCCAGTACAAAAAGACTGTTTGTCAACAGCTACCGCACAGTCCCCCTGCGTTAGGAACAGGAAATGCCGTGGTATCTCAAATATTGCCATACGAAAGACTTTTCTAAGCCCTTAAGTTTTAATACTCTTGGACAGTCATCAAGTTGCTATATTCATCCTGGCAGCAAACCACAGAAATTCCCTTAGTCTGGTACATCTGTTTTCTTGTCAATATGGAGGACCTTAGGAAAGATTGACAGAAAATATGTACTGTTTTCATATGTGGTGATGTTGCTTCAGAAAAGTCTGGCAACAGAAACAGATTAAATGTATTCATATATTACTATGCACAAAGTACATCTCAGTTGTGTAATAATTGCAGAGAAATGTAATCTTTTTGTAATGCATCCTTGCTATTGATACCAAGATCTGAACAAAACCCTTCCCTGCTCCACCAGAAAGGCATGTTTCTTTATTAGCTAAAACATGCTGCTTCTAAATGCAGAAGCACAGCTATGCAAGATAATTGTAGTTTTCTTGTTAACATTAATGTAACAAAAGCAATACCTCTATATTCACCCCTGGGCTATGGACAGAAAGGCTAGCCCAGTACCTGATGAAGCTTCATTTTGTCCTGCATGGGATGGACATGTTAATCATGGTTATATATCTTTCCTTTACCAGGTTTTGTAGCTATTTTGATACAGTGCTGGCACTGTAAAGTGCCACTAATGGTATCTTAAACCACCAGAGTTTTAGTTTATTTAGAAAACAGACGTGCTTATTTATAACTATGCTGTTGGGGTAAACTCTGGCGCAGACAATCATGCTGGTTTCCTCCACAAGATTTGATATATTAGAGCTACTTTTGTCTATCAACTATATCTGATACCTATGCTCTAGTTTGTAAACTGTGAATATTCTCCTTTGTACTACCGGCTTTCATGCTGTGTAGAAACATAGATGTTCACTTTTTTTTTAAAATACTCTGTTCACAGACATAAGTGTGCCATCATACAGGTCCATACAAATTAGAGACGTACACGCTTGAAACAGAAGCTGCTTGTTCATATTCGGGTATTTGAGAACTGCCTCCTTTGTTCACGTTTCGCCTGTTGTTTTCTGAAAGCAGGCGGCGAGCAAGAGGGACCCAGGCAATTTACTTCTCGGTAATTAAGCCCCAAGAGGTCACACGACTCACGCCCTCTGCTTTCCCGCAGATGATTTCCATCAGCGGTCGGCAGGGATCTGCTTTTAGGAAGGCTCCCAAACAGATGCTCCGCACAGACTGTTTCTGCTTCTCTGTCACGTCTTTGCCTGGAAGGGTGCTTTGGGCTACACACGCCTAAAAGGAAAAAAGGGGGCAGGGGAGAGAGAGCTAGGAGAATATATCAAAGCCCCAGTAAAGTACTTCTTTAAATTAACGGTTAGCAGATCTTACGTGGAAGGGAGAGGAAATCACAGGTTGGCTTGGAGGGACTATCGGGCTGCTGGTTAGAATCAAAACTCCAGGGATATGAAGACTGTCATGAGAAAACCGGTGAATAATGAAAGATTTCTTCATTGCATTAGTCAGAGTCGGAATGCCTGTACTGCAGATTTTACTGTCGTTAATGCCAGGTTTGGTTTTGGCTCAGTTAGAAACAATCTCCACTCATTACATATTTGAGGCATGATTATATATATATCTCAAAATGTTCTTAAAATGTTTTTCGTTCGACCTTTGCTATAAAATGAAACTATAAAATGTCAGAACTGTACCTCAAGCTGCATGTTTGGAATAACCTGAACAATACAAAAGCACAGATTAGTGCAAGCTGCAGTTCCTCCTAGAAAAGCTTGTATTTTTATTTTTTAAAAGTTAGACTTCTTGCTTTGTTTGAACTTGCAACATTTACAAAGGAAGCATTTTGTAACAGTTTTATAATGAGAATAGGATGCTTCAGTAATGGAACAAATCAATATAATGCAGAAAATATATATAATGTGATTTGCTTTGCATTTCTATATTTTATTTAACACTACACTATAGGCTAAGCTCGCTAATTAAGTTCCAATAGTAATAACACTTTCAAAAAATATGCTACATAATTTAAACACCTATTGAAAGGAAATAATAATGTCAATATGACATTAGCTTTTATGTTCCCATGTACTAATGTTAATTTTTCCCCTATTTTAAGTAAGATTTGCAACTTAAATGGTGCAAGAGCAAATATTTGCCAACACAAGCAAGACCATTTCACTCAGGTTTTTTTCCTCTTGATGAGTTTTACTAGATTATGTTTTTATGTTATAACTGATTGCTTTAGCTTTAACCATCAGAAAGCAAAAACCACTGCATCTAAATATAAGGCCATAAAGTCAATAGAAGAAGTGTCATTGGTATCGAATGATTTAGGAGCAGCGCCATTCATACCTTCTTGCAGACATTTGACAGCCTTAAATGTCATTGATCTTGAATAAGACTACTGACAAGATTTGTTATCTATATGCTATTTTTTTTCAGGGAGCCAAGAACTGATTTAAGCCTGAATTATTTGAAGGCACTTACTTGCTGCATTTGATTTTGACCGCAGTTCCCCTATCTGCCTCGCAAAGTAAATTAGAAACTTTCTCATGTCTAATGACCTTACATAAGGCCAGTGTACAGTGAGTTGCTATCTGCATGACACCACTGTCATAATTCAGTTTATTTGCCAACGCTGGTTTGGAGAAGCCCCAGATGAACTCGCCCTTTTCATGTAGAGTAACTACTTTCTTGTAAGAGTTAAAGTTGAAAGATGGGCCTGTATGGTCCAGACAATCTCTGTGCTATCACGCATGTCATTAATTATGCTTCATCCTTTATCTCATATGTGATACGTTCATTAGGATGAAGCGTGTATTGCTTAATGAGACATTTGACTTTATTATTGTTTCCCAACTGTTCAGGGAAATTTATATTTGTAAGTTTAAAGCACAGCCAAATTGACAGTGATAGACGATTTGGCATTAGCCACTTTTTTCCAAGATTTAGTCCAACAGTGTCTTATTGAATACAGCTGCGAAATTCAGATCTCACAGATGGTCACCACGATTCTCGGAGACTAAAAAGCCAAGACATTGGTGCCAGCTTATGTAATGACCCTTAAAGTACTGACATGTACAAGAAAATCCACGTGTCTCTACTGTGACTTTTTCATAAGTAGGCACGGTTGGAAACGGGACCTTAACTGTATGATGTTCACTAAGAGGTCGGTATTACTGGAGATGAGTGTGAGGGTATATGCTTTGATTCCCTGATTGGAAAGTAACAAAACCACATTGTTAATGATGGCTTTCCCATGGTGATGGGAAAGAAGGACGGCAGACAATCTTTGCTAACTTAGTTTCTCTCCAGGGCATATTGACTTTCTCATGGCAAATAATGATAACTTTTTTGCATCTGAACAGATAAACACTGCTTTTATTTTTTGTGGGCTGTTCTGCAGGGAAAGAAAAAAAAATCAAGCTGCAGTCAGTAAACCAAGATTTTTTTTCCCCTCCTCTTTCTGCATGCCTAGCTCCTATGGCTATGAAATGTGCTCATATTTCATGGAAGACATAACTTAGCCTGTAATGGTTCGTAAGAGCAAGTAAGAGGGAAGGTTGTTCCAGGGCTTCTCGTTTTCGTTCACTACAGTTTGGAATCCGTCTTCTCGGTTTTAAAGAATTGTCTAAAGCTAATAACAAGCTCTAAAAACATTACACAAAGAGAGCTCTGTCCCAGTTATTTAAATACTTGCCTTCCAGTTCTAGTGGTTCCTCTTCTTACTCAGCAACTGACATCTTAACATGCAGTTGATTGCTGATTTTGAAGTCACAAAAGGACAGTTATGGACTGAAATAGAAAATAAGAATTGAAAATGCATAAACTTTGGTTACAAAAAGCAGATCCTATTCTTATACAAAAATAACGGTTGCTGAGCATTTGAAAGGGACAGAACTGCCCTCTGACAAAATATAACAATATAATTTTGTCTGGTACTTCTTTGAGTCATCAGCACCTCCCTGAGAAGGAGGAGGAAACTGCATGATATTTTGAAGTTTAGATGATCCAGCAGGCAGTTACACTAATGGCACAGCCCTCTCCTACAACTCTGTATAACACTTTGTCTAGATTTCGGCTAAGCAAATTGTGTGAGTGTAGAATTTATTTCAACATGATAAAATTATATTCCTTTTTTTGTCCAGTTGCAGATATAACTTGTTACAAGATTCTGAGAACTGAATTTCTTGAAGTGTTTTGCATTAATTAATTATATGTGCTTTAAATATGATTATTAAATAAGATTTGAACTATTCTTAAAATGCTATATTCTATTTTAATAACTAGCAATACAAATAAACAATAAAAAAGATAGAATTAAAAATTACATGGTCTCTTTCATCTTAGTCTTATTTGGTCTATTAATTGGAAAATGTACAATTATACATATCTATATTTTTACAAATTAATGTTTTGATAGCAGGAAGCAGGTTGTAGAGGTACTAAGTTCTAGACACATAGCTAGACCCTCTTCAAAACTCAGCTGAATAAAATAAAACCATGCCAATTTAAATCAGCTTCAAATCTGGCCTGTGACTATGTTGTTTTCCATTTGGACAGGGGGATGTGCAATGAATCAACTGGTCATATAAAAAAAAAAAAAGATCCAAGAGTTATTCAGCCAGAGAAATCATTCAGCTGTTTGATTTTGTACTGTGTCCATGAACTTTACACGCCATTGTGGGTGAACGTACAATTTTTCTTCCCAGAAAGAAAAGAAGAAAATTGGCCTAAATGGTATATCCTTCTCCTCTGCCCTATTTAAAAGAGGTTAGTAGCATTAAAAAGTCACCATTGAACTAAAAGTCACTACCACGGTGCAAAGCTGAAGGCTTTGAGGAAATGACCAGTGCCTGGAGAAGTGGAGATAGTTTGGGAGGGGAGAAGAAAGGGAGGTGGAACTTGACCGTTCAGAACAAGGGTAACCCAGGCAAGGGGAGAGGGACGTGAAAGCAATAAAAGACATGAAGGAAGGGAAGGAGGTTAGATGCAGAAGCAACACACTTCGTAGATAACAAAAATTAGACCTTAGAAGAATGTGCAGTCAAGAAATGTTATACACATTCATATACTATGTTTCTTTTTTTTTTTTTTTTTTTTTTTTTAGGGGGGAAGTTTCGGGAGAGGGACGTGAAAGCAATAAAAGACATGAAGGAAGGGAAGGAGGTTAGATGCAGAAGCAACACACTTCGTAGATAACAAAAATTAGACCTTAGAAGAATGTGCAGTCAAGAAATGTTATACACATTCATATACTATGTTTCTTTTTTTTTTTTTTTTTTTTTTTTTTTTTTTTTTGTCTGGAAGTTTTCCAGAAGTTTGCCAGAACCTTGAGTGCTTTCTGTTCTCATTGCTCTTCCACTCTCTTCCCCTTTCATCACCTCTAAGCTCTCTGGTTCCACCGGCAGCCAGAAGCCTGCAACGCTTTGTCATGCATCCAGTCACCCTGGACCACCTCACAGAAGATGCTGAAAAACAGGAGATGCTTCTACCTGGTCTTTCCAGTGCCATTCAAAGGCCCAGATCCCACATGTCCTGGTCCTTGCCAAACATCACCATAAATATTTGGGCTGCCAGTGTACCATAGCTACCACAGGAAACAACCTGAATACTCATACACAGACTATTAATTATGAGTTCTCTACAGCATGAAGTACTACCTGATGCATTTCCCACAAGACCTCCAAATAACATTGTTGACAGAGACAGCAAGGAGCCCCTTAGCTCCTTGAGAGCCACGTGCTGTGGTCCCACCACCCCACTGTGCCCTGTGCCTCTGGCTTGGCTCCAGGCAGCCTCTGCAGGGCGCCTTTGCCTCCCAGCCCCAGGAGCCCTTCAGATGGATCACCATTTCAGGGGTCCACTTCAGGTGGCAGCCTCACAGCTGGCAGGCTAGCCCTTGGGACAAAGCACAACCGCTTCCCACCGGGCTAACACAGACTACAACTTTCATAAAATAGATAAAGCTTCTGGACCTCGGTCTCCTGTGTTTTCTTCTGCCTGATCTGTCTCTCACTGCTGCACTCCCTGGAGATTGTACAGAATTTTTTAATAGTGCTGGCACCGTGACTTAGTACTAACCAAAATACTCACATTGCTCTGCCATCTTCTTTTGTAAAACAATTATTTCAACACCTTTTTCTTACCAACCTGCTAGATTGAAGATAAAAATACTTAGAATTTACCCCATAATACACAGGAAACTGTTGAGGTGTTCACTAAACTATTGCCATCTGCCAGACACTCATTTAAAATGCACTGCATCTAGAAAAAGTGGATTTGATTAAATGAGATCTCACAAATGTATTCTTACTGTCTGAGATTAAGCCAAATACCTCTTTTTCCACACCCTTCCCCCCTCAGCCTAAGCTTATCTGTACTTATTCCAAGGAGCTGATTTTTCTACTTTACTGACATCGTCTCCTTTGAGATTTTTTTATAATCTTTGGCACAAGCAAAAGCCTTAACAATTTCCTTGATGTTTGCTGTTTATTTAGGGCCAATGTAAACCATCTATTATATATCCCAATCCTTAAATGACCCTTAAATGTCAATTTAAACACATTTTTCTCAGAATGAATATCATTGATGGCAAAAAATCCATTTAGGATTGCTAAGGACTAATATTGTGCTGTAATGACCATGCTACTCCAGTAAATTCAATCCAATTTACTGGGTCTTATCCTTCGCAGCAGTTCCAGAAATTGCACATCATGCTCTTTTGGAGTCTAGATATTTTTTTTATGAAGTTGAAATATGTAGTTTCTCGCTCCTCACATCAGTGCATTTTTGCCATACACCCGGAACAGTGGTTCATCAGGTCTCATGTGTTTGTATCAATCTTGACATTTTCACAATTGTCACTAAAAATCAGTCTTTTTAAGAGTTGTTTGCCAGGTGCCCATTGCTCACCAGGTCCTGTCTAAAGTCCCTAGTCCTTCTGTTCCACTGCTGCAAAACCCCCCTGTATCTGCTTATTTGCTGATTGTTGTTGTCCTCTTGCTTTTCATTGTTCCCTGCGTCACTGACACCACTTTGGGTTGCAAGCCTCTGTCCAGTTTAAAATTAAGAAACTTTCCATTTTCTTCCAGAATGACAATTCCACCACACTCTGGAGCTCTTGTGTCCATTGGTCCCTGCAGATACTCCTGTTCCAGTGATCCTGGTCCCTCCAAGAGGCGTGGAGGTGGGTGCAGCCTGCTCGCCGCTTGCCACCAGCCACGGGAAACTCCTAGATCCATGGGGAAGCATCTGAGCACAGGCTGGACAGAGAGGGAGCCGAAAGCTGAGGCAAGTCAGGAGATACGTGGCAAAGGCAGGACGCTGATCCATGGCAAGGCCTCAGTGGGGATAAAAAGAAGCTTTTTCCCCCTAGGGGACTATGTAAAATTTGCTGCAAAGTAGAAAGCAATAGAAAGTTTCTTGACTGAGAGCGAGAAAAGGGAACACATCCTCTCTTTCAAAGACAAAGAGGGCTGGCAAAGGTTGTGTTCAGATCCTTTTATTTTCATCTGCTTTCTTCTGAGTTTTCTCTGTTTCATAAGTTACCTTGTTCCAGATATTATGCAAACAAATCTGCTGGTTTTTTTTTTTTTTATGTTTGCTTTGAACAGGGGTGCAGACAGATCTCAAAATCTTGGCTGACCTGGGATCCTGTCATCCTTCCTAAACTAATAGTGCTCTTGTCACCCTATCTGCCAACGCACTGATCACTCTTCTGGCACTTTCAAACCAGTGCATGCTTCCTACAGAGGCTGACCACTGTTCTGGTTTGTATATGCTGTGACAAACATGACAACACGATATGCTTTTCGTTGTGTACTCAAGTTTCTTTGACTGAACTGTTTTGGATTCTTTATCATCTCCTGGATGTGAGAAGATAATCTGCTTTCTACACCTTCCATCTGAATTGCACCGACTGGCCAACCTCTAATTATTTTATCAGGGTTTTGTTCTGGCCCTGCAGTAGTCTCCAACAAAATTTTGTCCTGGATCCCAGTTCCTGTCTTTTATTAGATTTTCAGCACCCTCTTTTCGCATGGTGTTCAGAAATCTCTGACTGTATTTCATAACTTCCCTCTTCTTCTTTCTGTCCCCTGATGAACATCACTTAATTCTTGCACAACACACAAAAAACCAGTATCAACACACTTAGAAGACAGTATCTAAAAGTACAGTTATTCAAAAAGAAAAATGGGCTGGATTCATTTGTTAAGTAAGGAAGTCCCACTTCTGGAAGAAGATCATTGCTTTCATAAGGAATTATCTTGATGATTTTAATGAACGTAATCTTTTAAGAGACAAGAGAAAACTGGAAAAGAAATTATTTAAATTGAACCATGAGAACCAGAAAAGAGAAACCATGACCCAGAAACTGCTGGTTGTCTTTATAGCTGTATAAAAGTTTTCCAAGCATTCAATCTCTAAATGGAGATCTGGATGATGATGAAAGATTATATAGGATGGCTATTATTATCTGTGGATATCTACAGTAATCTATACAATGCTATGGAGTTTTTCTAGAATTGATCTCCTATGGGAACTTTCTGCAGTTTTATTAAAAAAAAAAAAAAGTTTCAACAGAAATGTTATAAGAGATTACAGAATTTAATTTAGATAGTCCTAGAGGATTTCATTCTTGCATATTTTTACTGACATATTTGAATATACAGTTATGCAGAGTTCCTGTTTTAGTTATATTACTCCATAAAACAGATACAGCATAACAAGCACAGAATAGTTTTCTAAAAGCATGGAAATGTAAAGGTCCCTGGAATAACTATATTTATTATCTCTTATTTGCAATTTTATTTACTTACTATATTTATTTACAGTACTTGCAGTTGCATCTGCTTTCAACTTAAGACCGCAATCATTATATTTACTTACCTACTTTTACCTCATCTGTTTTTTGGTACTTTCTAGATATTGCTCATCATTGCACATGTTTTCTGTTCATGTTTCTCCCAGTATGTATACTCTGGCCATCACAGAGTCATTCACACACAATATTGCAGTTGTAAATTAAATTCACTTAATTTAAAGTGAATTAGCAGGACATCAAGTCACATTACTTACAGTTTTCAGTGGTGGTCAGACTGTAAAACAAAGTATGGTCATGCAGCAGAGAGCTTTTAAATATAATGGTTCATGAGAATGGACTGGGTTAGCAAAGTGACTGCTAGATGGAAATGGAAAAGAGTCAGACACAGAATCACAACCTGATTCTTATTATCCTTTAAAAAGAAACATCAGCTGCACTGCCCCAGCCTCTGCCTCATCTGTACCTTTATTCTTGCAATGGCTTTTATGTAGGTGCGTCCTCACAAATAATGAAGAAATCTTTACATTTGAACTAAGTCAGGCTTTCAGTACAGACTGAGCCTACAGAGGGGAGTGAGCCCAGTGTTACATATAAGCAGTAATGTTTGGCACGAAGTCTAAGAGACTGGGAAGATAAAAGGATACTCATAATAGATTCAAAGGAGGTTCAGGGAAAAATTAAGACGGAGTGCTGGACACTTCAGGTGATGTATACTGATTTAAGCTATATGGGAAACAAGATACATGGAAAATAACAAGAGAACCTTTGAATCTTAGTACCTGAGCAAAATTATTATTTAATGGCTATGTCAAGTAGTGGTAGCATTATGCATGTGATTGATATATTGGTATAAAATGGTACAACAAATTCATTAAGACAATAGTTTACACTGTGAGATTCACAATATATAGGGAAGATGGAATTGCTTGGAGCCTCTGAATAATGATTAATTGAGAAATGAAATTGGGAATTATTATGGTGGGTTTTTCTTCTACAGATCTCCAAACGAGGAAATCCCTGGTTAAGTCTCTCTCAGGATAACATAAATATTTTATTATTACACTTTTTATTTTTTCTTTCTTTTTTTTTTTCTTAACTCCATGAGCTGTTGCTTTTAAAAAAGATTTTAAAATCTCTTGTTTAATAGCAAGGTGGTTTAAATTATCTTGTTTACAGTTCTAGTGAGAGGTATAGATGACTGGCAATGCTGGTTTTTCAATTACACTTCAGTAATTTGATTTGTGGTATAATATTCCATCTCTGCCTCATGACAGAGGAAAAATCAACTATTTTCCACAATAGATGGAAAAAGACCCTTTCCTCAGCATGGATTAAAAGCAAATAAATAAATAAATAAATAATCCCTTTTTTGGTACAATCAGGAAAACTCAACACTTGGCACCATGACACCCAGAGGTATAGAGACTGGCAATGCTGGTTTTTCAATTACACTTCAGTAATTTGATTTGTGGTATAATATTCCATCTCTGCCTCATGACAGAGGAAAAATCAACTATTTTCCACAATAGATGGAAAAAGACCCTTTCCTCAGCATGGATTAAAAGCAAATAAATAAATAAATAAATAATCCCTTTTTTGGTACAATCAGGAAAACTCAACACTTGGCACCATGACACCCAGTAAGGCTGGCCCACAAATGTGTCTCATTTAGGCTTATTGCAGATGCCTATATTTTCTGAAGTTTTCACTCAAAATAAAAAATCTAAAAGTGTCCAGTTTTATTTACTCTCAGTTGCATTCTTTACTTGGGAACTGATTTTTTTTTCCAGTGAGAAAGCATGCATTGGATACAGGAGAGTTTACATCACCTCCAGCAGTTTTAGGGGAGCCTACAGATCCTGAATCTTATAAAGCAACCCTCAAAGCTTTCATACAAATCAAAGGACAACTCCCTCTGTTCAGGCATGGAGCGAGATGGCCAAAAAGCTTAACTGCAAGCATTTCATCGGAAGGCCTGGCACGGGTTGTGCACTTGCAGTCAGCACCGGAGAAGAGGATGACGGTTAAATCCCCAGCGCAGAGCACCAAGGAAAAGACTGAGCACGATGGGAGGCTGCACAAGGCGGTCTTTGAGTTGGTCAAATTAAATCCAGGGATCAGGCAAGGACTAATAGGGTTCAAGTGGCTCAAAGTACCCAGAATTACTCAGGTCCTTCTTGGCAGACCTCTGAATTGCACCTCTGTCTCTCCACTGCTGCTATCTAAACTTACAGTGAGTTGCATCAGCTGGTATTTTCCACTGAATTTCTGTGGAATTTGGATACTTAATTCCCCCTGGGTCCTGAGAAACCCACTTTAAAAACATTGGAAAATCAATCTGCATGTAAGTGAAGATATCTAAGCAAGGTTACACCTACATGGTGTACCTTTTAATGCGGTTTTGATGATGGTCAATTTTCAAATGTCTCAGGTTTGTAACGCAAGGACTCTTGCAAATAGAAAATTTTTGAAGTAAACCACATAATGTCAATCATCAAGAAGAAAAGCGTGTAGTTGCACTTTTTATTAACAGATGGAAACGGCAGATGAGCCCAGATAATTTAATAATCTCTGGCAATATTAATTTAGATCCAAAACATTTTGAGAAAAAAACACGTTGGATTTTCCCCGAGGACATCAATAAACCCAAAATCAACTAACTCCCAAATAAAACAGTCTAATAAGCACATCACTAAGTTTTTTGCTAATTCGTGCTGTAATTTGGTACAGTGTCACCTTGACACAGAATGCTGTTGCAGCAAAGTAAACCACACAAATAGAGCCATCTGCATGTAACAGGAATTAAATCGACTACACTGGGGTCAGCATTTCACCAGGCAATCATTTAGAAACGCTGTTCTGAAACATTGCAGGCTCCTGCTGGGATTGGATTTCTATAAATATGTGGCCCATGTAATTGTTTAAAATCATAGCTGTGTGATATGCTTTATTGAAGAGAAGTACAGCAATGGAATTAAATTGGCAATACATCCAAAGTAATAAACAGAAACAACCAAAATGAAGATCCTTGTTCTGTTTAGGATTTAGCAAGCAATATTGCCAGCAGTCTGATAACTACTCCTTCCACATCTTTCCCGGCTATCATTCACAACTGTATAGCCTGCTACTGAGCCTGCATAGAGTTTCAGTGTGAAAATAAGCTGCACTCAGCTCACACATTACATGGATCTTATATCCACAGTTTAAACTGGTAGGACAAAATGGCCTATATATATTTCAGTGTCTTGAAAGAACCACAAAAATATACTGGACTCTTCTTATACAAGGTATTTCTCACTAATTCCTGTTCAATCTTTTTCTTTTTTCTTTTTCTTTCTTTTTAAAAATTTTTTAACTCCATGCTATTAAACAAGTCTCTTGTTTAATAGCAAGGTGGTTTAAATTATCTTGTTTACAGTTCTAGTGAGAGGTATAGATGAGTGGCAATGCTGATTTTTCCAGAGCACTCTCCTATCTATTTTCTCCAACTCTCATCTTTCATCATTTCTGTCCTCCCTGCCTTTAAAGGAAACATTCCTGCCCGACCACCCTCCCTTCAGACTGCTTCACTCCTAATCCTGTGGGAAGTACTTCTTCCTCATCTGTTAAAACAAACAAATACCCCCAAACTCCAAACCAACCAAGCAAACAAAAACACCCGGCAGCATTAGCAAACCTGAATGACACACAACATCGCCGCTTCCCAAGATACCATGGGGCACTCACAGCAGTCATACTGAACCGCGGGATGTCGAAGCCACTTCCCGGGTGACACACTCGATAGTAGCGTGCAAAGGTTGGGAGCCACTACAGCTAACATCTTTACTCATGCCCCTTTGCTTCCCCTGAATTCCCCTCTGTTTTTGACCACTGTTGCTGTGTTCTGGACTAACACAAAGCTGCCCAGGTTTTACATACTTGCCACGGTTAGGTCCTGGGAGGTCTTCTACCCTGTCTCAGCCTGGGAATGCCCCATGGAGGTGAGATGAAACCCTTCTTGCTCGGCTCAGGCAAGGTTATTTCTGTATTGCAGACATTTGAAGGCACAGACGCTGCAGCACCTATGTGGTTTGGAAGGGTTTCTGTGGGCTGCTCTCTCAGACGTAGGTACCTCAGCCCTCTTTAGCCTCTTGCCGTATGCATAGCTAGGGTGGGACATCCCAAACGGTAACAAATCACTGCTGTCATGGTATGGCCGTAGAGTAAATGATTACCAATTCAATACGAGCTTCTCTCTCTGACAAGATGCTAAAAGAGGACAAAAATGGGACAGGCCTGATTCGACTCCCCTGTTGTGTCAACAGCAGTGAAGCCAGGCCAGTGACTAAAATTAATCTAAGATTTTGGTAAGTAAGTAAAATGAAGCAGACGGTTGTCAAGGCTTTCCTAGCAGAGCAGCCTGTGATTTGCAAACTGCATGTTCAGACTTAGATCAAAACCACAGAGCATGTTGGAGTTCAGCTTGTATTTGAGCTTTTCCAGAAACAATGGAAACTTGATATCACTTCAGATCAGGGACAAAACAAAAAAAGTAAAATCTTCATTGCAGAGTTCAGCTTGTGGTCACGTCATGTGAAAGGAGGTCAGGTTACTAGTGACTGCGCTAAAAGCTTTACTCATAAATGAGTTAAGATATCATCAGAAGTAAAAAAAGCTCACTAATATTTGACCTAAAAGCATTGCAGCCTAGCAGTATTAATGAAATTAACTATAAAGTTTGCTAAATAGATAGCTAAAGATAGCTAAAACATCAAGTCAGAGAACAAAGTAATTCAGCTCAACAGAAAAAGCACCAAGAAACTCTTCCATCGCTTTTCACGGTTTGGGCTTTTTTTGGCCTTGGAAATGCTGGCTGCATATTCATCTGCATAATTTCATTATATTGTTCTAAGTGCGATATTTTTTGGCTTAAGAAACACAGTATTTGTGAAAAATAATAATTTAATTAATTAATAAATATTTTTACTTATTTTTCCTTATGAAATAAACAGGACTTTCTATTTCCACTTTAATGTATGCTACCATGGCATGTGTTAAGCACATAAAAACTTTCTTTATAATCTGTTCATTTTGATAATAAGCTGAAGGCCAGAAGATTGGCTAAAGGCTGCATCAAGGATTATGGAGTATCCATCCTCAGAAGTGAGGGACATTTCTTCAAAAGCTTGCAGCCATTCCTGTGAAATTTGGTTGAGGATCTAAGATAAAGTCTGACTGAGCCATTATGGCCTAATCTCTCAGCTAGCGACAGTTTTATCTAGTACAGAATCAACAACCACAGACCAATTCAAAACTTCATATATTAGAAATGTAGCAATGTCAGAATGTCTCTTATTATCCATTATCCTTCTTTACTTTCTTGTTAGGAGCAAAGCTCTGGGCTTTGCGGATAGATCAAAAGTATTGGTAAGCACAAAAAGGATAAAATAAAAATTACGTTAATGTCCTTAGATTAAAAAAAAAAAAAAAATCTTCTGAACAACTTTTAACCCTTTGTATGGTGCTTTGGATGATGTTGTTCTGTATATGTTTGAAGAAAGAATAACATATTAGTCGTGCTATTTCCCAGTTTTCATCCCATTTCCCAGAAACACCCCTTCCTCCCCTTTCCACCTCAAAGTTTGCTCTATAATCCTGTCCTTTTAGTGGCAGCCCTGTGTGAAGGAGAAAGAACAACCTTAGTTAAGGAGGTCTACTGCTTACAACATGGTACCTTTAGAAGATGGTTCTGGCAAATTTAAAAGTCAGCCATTGAAGGCCATGCTGGGTAAAAGCCTTCCGCAGAGAAGATGGTCTTGAACTATGGAGGATCTGCAGATGTGGGGAAGGAGTAAGACTGGACTCCTGAGAAGTGTACTCACTTCTCTGTTGCACCCCATTGCTTTACCACAACATAGGGTAGTTGGAACATCCAACCGACAGGATGACTTGGGTGAAAGAGAAAATTAACCAAGTAATTCTTTATAATGCTAACAATTTGCTTAATAAAAACCAAGTACTACAATGTAAATATCTGAAAATAGAGACATAAAGAAGAGAGAACACATCCTGCACATAATTATAGCTATCTTTGCTTAAGTTGTGAAACGCACCAATTTTTCTTCTAACAAAACCTCTTCAAAATGTGTTTAGACAAAACTGCCCTTCAACTCTCTGACGTCTTGTAATGTATTTTTGTTTCTACACAAGACTGCCTTAGCCTTTTTAGAATAACAGCATGTCACACATATTCAGTATCATAAGAACTGTCAAATTGTAGCAAAGCAACATCTTTTTAGTTTAGCAAGAACTTTCCATTCTTGATCAGTTTCTTTGAAATTCCTCTTTATTCTTCACTGAAAATGCTAGAATAAATAAAAATATTCCTATTTTCTCCTACTTTTTTTTAGATCCCCAAAGCAAACTTGGCATAAACTACATATCATATCAATTGGGATTCATTAGAGTATGTAAGCTTGTAGATTACAGTAGAACTCTGGGTGGACAATAGTATTTCACAAGATTCATAGCAGCATTAATCTGGCAGCGATGAAGACCACAGCTCTTACACCTAATTCATCTGGTTACTTACTGTGCTATTGTGGGCTCTTCCAGAAGATCTTTTGGTGGTTTTTTGTTTAAAGTTTACATATATATATAAAGTATATATATTATATAGATATAAAAGTATTTGCATTTAGACACACACATATATAAGTGCATGATTAAAGCCAAGAGCTGGAATTTAATGTGTTTGTTGATAACCCACTCTTGCCATATTCTTAAGAGGCAAAAGGTTCGTATTCTTTTTTTAGGAACTGCAGGTTGCCTTCATATAATTCTAGATAATTATATTATTATGAACTTTACTTAAATATTCTTCCTTAGTCCAGAGGGGTAAAACAAGAATTAACTAGATTCCCTGAAGGTAGGATTAGAAATACGTTATGCTAATTATTATAGGGGAGGAACAGTGCCTGCCAACCCTGGGGAAGATAAGTGCCTATGTTACCGGGCAAGTATCTAAGGGTACCTATAGGACAATCACAGGGAGCACCACTGTCAGCTTGAAATAATTTATTATACTTTGTCAATAATGGCTATTATAAACAATACAATTTAAATTAAATGCGTAATAATCCATGAAAGGATCGCATAAAAATGTGCTCCCATGCACCAACATAAATATATATCCCTCCGACCAAGGAATTCGTTGCTGTTAGCAGTTAGTAAGTTCCATGACTTTGAAACACACACTGACTGGAGAAGGACTGCTTGCTCCATGCATTATCATGGGCTCCATGCACACCAACCATTGGATATGAAGTCAGGCAGCAAGTACTAGGGAAGCCAAAGTGGATGCCCTAACTGTCACAGAGGGTCTAACATAAATGCACTGTGCACATATATACTGACATGGAACATGGTTCATTTCTTCTCTGGCAGCAGCTAAAAATGCTGACACAACATAGTAACAGTGATTGAACAACAGAATTACGCAGCTTTCTCTCTTGCCTTTCCCTGCACTGTCCTCAATTGCAAGTCTTTCCTGTGCCTCTCCCTTTTAATTACAGTAATGTAATGTGAAAGCTTGTCATTTTTGTCCCCAACCCAAACCTGCTCTCTCACCAGCCCTTGTGCTCGTGCCTGTTTGCCCAGCCAGACTGTCCAGACACCAGCTCCAGCCGCAGCTTCCAAAGGAAACTGATAAAGCTGTCATAACCTGGCCTGGCCCAGCCAGAGGCTTGGCAGTCCGTGCATGGACAGACTGCATCCTACAGTTCCCACAGGCTGGGCTGCAGCACACACTGCCCTTTTCTCCACCAGAACCATCTCTGACTAAAGAGTATTCTACCCATAGCAGAAGTCAGGAAAGCCCCTGGCCACACTGGCAAAGACTCAGAAGAAAAGTCGCTTATATCTAATGCAGCTGAAGAGGAAAGAAGTTTGTGGGAGGACTTTGACCACAAGAACCTTCTAAGAGACTGCCTTTTCATTGCTGCTTGACATGTTTCCTCCAACCATCAAGGAAATCCCTCGCACAGGATCCTGACTGCGCCCTGGAGTTCCCAGGACTCGAGGCGGCTAACTATGACAGCCAGAGGCAGTGGCGCATTTGGGAATTAATCCATCAATCAGTGGTGGAGATGAAGCTGGAAACTTTACAGTCTGCTTGGATGTGTGGTCTTTTGCTGAGTTAATGAACAAATTTGGAGGATACACTGGCTTTGGTCCCGTTTTGGAGTTCCTAGCAAATAGCACACGGGCCTTCAGCAATACACAGGAGGATGAAAATATTAACAGGAATATTGCTCACGGAGAATTGTGTGGGTGGCAGAGTTTAGATAGTCAAGGCAGCCAAGCCTGTGGGGCAAAAATTAACTTTTCCATGTGCATTTAATCTGCCATAGCTACAGACCGGTCCTGAGAGAGCACTGTGAAAATCAAGAATACGTTTGGCTTGGTCTCAACCAGCATCTCCTCACCAAATGAACTGCTGAGGACCATGATGGCAGCCACACAAAGAAAGTAGTTCCAGACAGACTTTAAGGGGAAGCTGGGACTGATTCATAAGAAGCATCTAGTCTGCCTTTCATGAGGTTTACATACTTAGGCTTCAAACAGGTCCTGTAGCAGTGGTGCTTGGCAGCCCGGTTTCTCTCTCAACAGAGACAGACGCTCCACAGGAAGCAATTAAAGCTTGTGGAGAAAAAACAATTAAGGCCTATCAAGTGAGGTTCAATACAGGATTTCTTTTCAAGAGCAGAAAGGAAAGTCCTGCATAAACTAGTCAAGAGACCAGACTAATGGATGTGGCTGTAACTACGCAAGCACGATTCTGGTGCCTGCACAGGGACTGCCGGGGTGAGGAAGAGGGGAGCTAGAAGAGTAAGGAGGAATCCTGAGCTGAAACATCAAAGGCTCATTTAAGTCCAGAGTGGGGTACAGACAGTAGTGTCTGTGTGTGCAAGCCATCCTAGCACATAAGGTATTTCACAGTCAATGAGGCCAGCTGGGGCTGGGATTCCTGGGCTGTCTTGTCCTCCTGTTCCTATTCTTACTGGAATGGCTCCTCACTGTCTCCCACAGCTTCGACTATACCAGTCACCATCTCCGTGGAACTAGTGCAAGATGGGCCTGCTGGGCCACACAACCCCTCCTGCATATTTGGATCTGATGAACCTCTATAACAGCAGTGATCTCTACCTTGCACCACCTTGCAGGAGGTGACCTTCTCCACCCACTTGACTTGCTCAAGGTACAACAGGGGACACTTGCAAACCAGTGCAGAGTTGATGGCTGCAACAGACTTGTTTGTCCCACCGTATATATGCACATCTCTGAATAACGGGAGTGGAAGCAGGAGACTGTTGCTATACTGATGGCTATAAAGGCACATGCAACTTGGCTTGCCCACTGCTGGACACCGACATGCTGAGCACCAGGGGGTCACCTGAACAGGCAAGTCCAGAGGTCACACCCCACAGCTGCCCTCGAGGTGTAGAGAGACAGGTGTGGTGCCAGAAGCCTGGTGTGAATCTCTTTGACCATGTGGCCTCCTGGAATTTGGCTCCGCCGCAGAGAGCCTTTAATGCCCTTATCCTGAACTTCTGACCTTCTTTTAGTTTAAAGGAATAAGGATCACAGTGGTCGAACAATACAAAAAGATACAGTTTATACATATAATCTTATTTATGTCTACGTCTCAATATGCAGATACATATGAAGATAAAGGAATGGACTGCCATCCAATGACACTAGGAGATATAAAAAGAGGCAGGAGCATTTTTTTTACTTTATCCCACCATACCAACAATGGTAAAGAAACTGGGAAACATCCAATACGGCAGTGCAACTGGAAAGTAAACACACACTTGCCCTAACAAATCAGCTTTGAAAAGCTAATATGTAGAAGACAATCCCAGAGCAGCACATGAGAATTTTGGTTAGAAATTATTTTTATAACACAAAGGTATGGCACTGTTCTCTTTTCCTGCTTTAAAAATTTGGCAATGTTTTTCTAGCATATATTCATTATGCACTGTTAGGACATAAACTATAACACCAGAATAAAACTAACAGTGAACAGCTGGCTGGATAAAAAAAGACAGACTACAAGGTGGTAGCAATATTGCCCTAAGAGGCTGCCCTAAAAAGAGAGTTAGAGACATTACTTGGACTACAGAAAAGAGAGGAGGAAAAAACAACAACAAAAAAAGAGATCGTAACATATTGTGCAGAATTCAAAACATACTATACAAATAGTTTCAGAGGTGGCTGCATCAAGTTGTGGGTTTGCAGTAACACCATCTGCCAGTTTTTACTGTCCTGTCCCAGCCTCCCCACTGGAAACGCAGCTGTAGTCAACCTGCACAGGTGGTCTCGGCACTGGAAGTTACTGCTTCTGGTATCTTGGGTCAGAAAAAGTGGAGCAGGGCTCTTCAAGCAGTCTGCAAAACTTCAAAAACCTTGAATTGTCCCTGCCTTTCGGCAGGTCTCAGTACACACAGAACTCCCCTGTATGCTCGCACCTAAATAGGTACAAACTCCCCATTAGCTCGTGCTTAAAATAGCGTTCTCCTGGAAAGCAGCCACAAGTGCTACTTCCCAAGCGTGTAACGCTGGATCATTTTCAGCCAATGCTCCAGCCATGTGATGCTGTTGCATAAGGTGGGGAAAAAAGCACAACCATAAGGAGACACGGAGCTGTAGATTACAAACTAATTCATCATTCCTGGAAGACAGCACGCTTCTCGGGGCCAACCACAATATTTTTTCCAACTTTCCTTGGTAGGCTTGCTTACCCTTAGAAACATCAACATACAATTTGCGATTCCTAGGAAGAAGACTGGATTTTAGGTTTTAAGAAAGAAAGGTGACTTGCTGTTATTTCTAGGCAGAAATGCCTGAATATTGAAATATACACAGCTAGCATACTTTACACTTTTCCAGAAGGTTCTCTAGGAAAATTAAAATTTTGAAAAAATAAAAATGAATTCATAAAATCTATGCAATTATAATAAAAATAAGCAGTATTCAAGCAAACAGAAGCTAGAATGCTCTATGTACAAATAAGTACTCCGAGTTTCAAAGCTTGCATTTAAAAAACATAGGGGTAATGCATTTTTTATATTTACCATTAAACCCCCCCTCTCTTTTTTTGTTTTTTTAATTAAAATATGGGGAGTCAGAATGTGTTCCTATTTAATCTAAATCCTGCCAGAATGTATCTGAAGGTACCTTTTCCCATGTGTTTACTCTTGGGCTGAGAAAAAGAAAGTTTTAAATGTTCTCTGCTTTATAACAGCCGAGAGAGGGGCCAGCGTCTGGAATGCCTTCGACATCTGTCTGCACTTACTTGCATTGTGCTTGAAATCCTGATGGGAGATCGATTTGACATTTCTACAAACCCTGTCAGCTCTGGCAAGTTGTATTCTTGTCCAGAAATTGTAGTGTATGAAGCACCTCCCCGTTTAACAGCCCCGAACTCCCCTCCTGACTCCAGAGCTACATTTTGAAGCATCAGTCTCTGTAGGAAAAGCAGTCAGCATACTCGTTTGCGCATTACTGTCTGCATACCACACAATGCCATGTGTACAACAATAGGTATCGGCTTTCCAGTTCTAATGCGAATAGTCCAATAAGGAAATGTCACTTTAGATACTGTAAACAGTTTGTCTACATGTTTTTCTGAAAAATGAAACCTATCAATAACGCAGTGATACAGTAGTATTTAGATGCTTGATAGATATTGCTCAGTAGCATTTTCTGAATCAGTTACAAGTTCACAGATGCTCAAAAATTTATCTTTTCAGATCAGTTAAACATCACGCGAGTGTTTTCTGCGGTCTGTGTTGTCATGCAAACTCAGGTTTTCCCGTTGATAATCTCACATGAGCTTTCTCATTTTACACTGCCTTTCTCATTGCTTCCCAGTATCCTTTGCGACCATAAAGTTTGCTTATGAACATACCAAGAATCAGGATGACCCCTCCATGAATACTTTAAAATAAGACTGCTAAAGCCATAATAGAGTTCATCTTCTCTTACAATTTTTCAGCGGAGAATGCCTTTTACAAGTAATGCTATTATTTCTAAATGGTTGCGCTGTCTCAATATGCAGTCTGCATTACTGCTTGTGATGATCACATTTCTAGTTCAACCTTGATGTAAACTTATCTAGAGCAATACACTGGATCAGAGTAAAATATTGTTTAAAGTATTGTGTAGGATTTTTTTTCCCTTTGACATTCAACTTTTTAACCATGGAGGTCTGCGAGAGACTGGATCTGTGGTCCTGTGAAAACAAATCCCTGTTTTCCTAAGTTTCAAGTAAATTCATTATGGCTATATGACTCATGCGGCTTTGGTGGCCTTACCGATTTATTTAGTATAGTGCCAAGAGGCAATTTATCTTGTTTACTTAGGTCTCTAGTCACATATTTCTGACTTCTAAATAACACTCGGTTCTTTTAAAATACCTACTTTTTAAAGGACAATTAAATAACGGAACCTTCTACGACATGATATTACGTCAGTTTCATACATCAATCCATTGCGATGTTATGACAGCATCCAATTGTGTTGACACAGATCACAGCCTTGTCTAATCTTTTTACAATGTATATTAAATATTATGGCAATCTAAAGGTACTATCCAAATACACACAGTGAATGCTAACAATCCTTAAACACCCTGAAGGAGAAATTTTAGTATAGACTCACAACCTTGAGGATGAGAAAACATACACACAACTTGGAAAGTCAAGATTAAAACTTTTGATCATTACACACTTCTCTATATAATCTGGAAACAGCACCAGGCATTTTAATTATTTAGTTTTTTGCTTCCCAGAAGCAGTATGTCTGGTCAGCAGTTAAAACTACATAAATATTGCTTCACTTGGGAACAGAGCATGGCTAAGTCCAGTCAGACAAGTAATCCCATATAACATTTTCATTCTCACGTAAAATTTCTCATTAACTCTCACTTATCTCGAAAACGCTCTTATTTTTCTTTCCAAATGTAGCTGCCCATTTTGCATGCCAGGTTTATGTGTCACAAATTACACGTGATGATGTCATTATTTTACAGCGTTGAAGTGTCTCAGATCTATTCTGGCTTCCTCATAGTATTCTAACACGTATAAGGTTGTAAAAACATGGGGAACCCATTCCTGCATTGTTCAAACTGTAGGTGATTTTAATCTGCCATTATAGTAGCTCTCTTCCACTACAAAAACAGTAGCAAAGTATGTATGTGAATGATAATATTGTTCTAACATACCCTAAAAATTAATAATGAGCATGAAAATACTCCACATTTTTACAGTCTATCAAGGCCCTTCAAATAGGTTTTGTTGTTGGGTTTTTTTCCCCAAGAACCATATCTTCATTAGAACCTTATCCCACCACAGCACACAAGGTAAGTATTCTCTCAGAGTCTTTCCACAGTGTCAAGGATCACTTTATTTGAAAACAATGAAGTTCCTTTAAAAAACACAAGAACACCAAAATATTTAAAATGCACAATAGTTTTCAAAAGCGAACCAGTACAGATTTCTAGAGAACTCATTTAGTTATTTTCAGTGAAACATGCTCAAAATATTCCAATTCTAATTTTTGTGCAGAAGCTTCAGAAAGCATCTTGTTTTTACTCAGTAAAATGTTTACAGAATACAATCACATAAGAAATAAAACTTGCAACAATTTAATTGCCACACATGGTAGAGCCCCAAGTAGCTTTTACAAATGCTCAGTTGAATAGATTTTCTGAGCTGCTTTTTAGTCAGAAAAGCTTGTGTGTAGGATGAAGCTGCAAAGGAAACGGAATTGATGAAAATTCTTAAGGGTCTATTCCAAGACTCCTGTTTTGGGAAAGCTCTTATCATAAGGAGATTAAGTTATATAAACAATTTATTAATAGGTATTTAGAAAATATGGATGATTATTCTTTTTATCACGCTTTCCAATCAATATGGGAATAAGGACAATTAACTAAAGCACTTTTGTAATAGTTTAGTACAGAAGACTCTCCTTCTGGAAGCCTTCATCAGATAAACAACTTAGCTAGGTCTTTAACATGGTACAAACTACTAGAAATTAGGATAAATGGATGGAAACTGGAGCTTGTGGCAAGCAGGCATCTTGGAAGAGGCTCACTGTGAGTTACCTACTCTGTGTAATGAGGCTACAGGGGGTAGGAAAAACATTCCTTGTTTCTGGCTAGCTCAAATAGCTCCAATAGCAATTCTTGTGGACAGCAAATATGGCAAATCTGCTTCTTGGCAGCCCTCGCACAGTCCTGAGATAGGCATAAAAAGTGATGGGGCAGAACGAGAAAAGTTATCAACTCTGTTAAGTTTCACAAAAAAATGCAATGTTACTTAGTTGTGTGATGTTGGCACAAAATTATATTTTTTCCCCTTTAATTTTCTTCTGTACTTCCTTCCTAATCTATTTCTCCTCCTTCTTAACCTTTATTGCAAGGCATAAGCTTTGCTGAAATAAATAGTGGAAAACGTGGGGAAAAAAATAATAAAGAGAGGCCAAAAGCTCAAATATACTGATTTTGGTTGCAGGGTTTTTTCATCACAAACTATATATAAATTAGACTCTCAGGAAATTTCTTAAACACAAAGAGTAAATTGCATATTCATAAGTTCAGAAACCTTTACCCCATCATGCACAAATATTATGTATGCAGCCCATGAAATCCACTGAAAGAGTGTCGTAGTTCCAGGAAGAGTTTTGGTCTGATGAATAAATAAATGTGCAGATTTTTTTTAATCTATGCACTGACACTCGCTGAATGTTGAAGCGTCTCAAGAAGGCTGCATATATTAGAAATGTCAGACTTTCGTTTCGACGAAATGTTGCCTACCATTCTGAAATAACTGAAGAATATGATATATTCGAAATCTTGTTCTCTATTTTGTTGATGAGAACTGCTATGTACTTTTCACCAGCTGACAATGCAACTTACGACTCAATCTCTCATTAAGAATATGTCTTAAAAGGGGGGAAAAATGCAGGCTAATTATGTACTAAAGCTTACTTGCTGTCTTTTAGCTGAAGCTTACAGAACACCTACTAGCAGGCACTTTTGGTTGCATTTTAAAACATATGGCCAGTTATTGAGATTTTTTAGGGTTTTTTAAAGTGACTTCTGCATCCTCTAATTTTAAAAGCAGTAACAAAACCCCAAAGTGTCAAATTAAGAAAGTTGAGAGCTTGCCTGCAATTATTAACACATTTCTTGTCTTAAGAGGGTGTCCAAAGGGTGACGATCTCTAGTGACTGATGGGATATAATGAAAACAGGAGCTCTGGATGTTTAACTAGAGATTTCTCAGGCAGTGACACTTTCTTCCTTTGCAGAAGAGACTCTTTTTGTGAAGCAGAATTGCTTGGTGAGAATGAGTCTGTGCTTAGTTCCACAAATTGAAAAATAATCATCATAATGAAGTCTCAGAGCCAGCTCCATTCCTTGGCATGTTCAATCACCTCTGGGATTACACAACCACGCTTACTTCTGCAAGTGTGAGAATTTTCTTTTTCCTTTCTTCCTTTCCATAAGTGAGGCCAAAATGAAATGCAATTCCTTTTGCCACATGAAGGATTTGATCTTTGCCAATTTGAACGATTTGATAAATTATAAGTTTAACGCAAATCACATCTGTCACATGGAAGGACAAAAGACAGCCACTTACAAACCCATCTGAAGTAAAGACAATGGGTTAAGCCAAGAACATCCGCAATGATGCTCAGTAGTTTAGCAAAGGTTAAAAAGAGAAAACACAAACTGACCACGTATCAGCTTATTTGACTTAAGAAGAATTCTAACCTAAGCACCTCAGTTACTCAGGTATAGTGTAATAAGCAGGTAGGAAGAGAAAAATAGTCCATATCATACAAAAAAAAAGGAACAGAAAGTGAGGAATCTTGCTTTATGTGTTAATATAGCTTGGTATGACATGCCAGTGCAGTAGCTGGGCAGCTGACAAGCAGAACCAAAAGCTAGTATTACACGTCCACGAAGTGATACAGTCACAGATAGCACGATCAGCAGTGTGATCACAGTTTAAAGAAGTTTAAGAAGAAAAGATATCCAAAAGGGAAAAAAAAAAAGTGTGGACAAATCTGGTAGCACCCAGTTGCACTGGTATTTTTTGTTTGAGGGCAATTTTACAAGTCCAAAAAATATCTTGTTCACGACTCATTTAGCACCGTATCTCTAATCTAGTAGATGATGTTACTCCCTTTTTACAGACTTGAAAACAGGAGGCTTCTGTGAAGTGAAATGCCTAAGGTCACGCAATTAGCAGGACCACTTCACATTGTCAGTCCAAACCAGCTATCAAGCTTTGGGTTTTGGCTTTTGTTTTGGTTTGGTTTTCTTTTAATTTTTCTTAGAAAGTTTAGAGACTATGCTTTTAATAGATAATTGAGATAGTAGGAATTTGTAACAAGACAGCTTCCACAGACAAAATTCTGTTCTGAGCAACGGGAGCACTCCCGTTCACTCTAAACAGAGCAAGAGCAATCACCTAGACGCCTTGTACAGCTCTCAAATATATATATTTAAAGTAATAGTCTGAAGATTTAGCAGATGATGTTATTGCACTATCTGCAGAAGAACACTGATACTAGTGGGAACCTGGAGACAGGTTCTGGGAAAGGAGAACAGCTCATGTTTATAACTGACAGGAGATTAGACATACCCCTTACTTGCTAGCCCTGACAGTGTCCATTCCCATAAACTGTCCAAGCCCCATTTCCACAAATGGCAGAGGTTGGATGGGTTTTGGGTATTAGCGTGAAGAGAAATTTTGCAATGGAAGTAATTACCAGGTGATTTAAGACTAGTTTTCTTTTCTCAAAAGCATCAACACCGTATGCTGCAGCCTGTCCCATTAACACACCTGGTTTACAGAGGTTGCTTTCTAGGATTCAGAAAGACTTCAAGTACATGCTTTACTCCTTAAATAACCATTAGGGTCATTTAGTAGCTAAGTATGTTGAGCAGCTAAGTATAAAAAAAACAAAGGGGCAATAAAAAAAAAAAGAGTCCATTAAATCCATGAAGCACTGTGGAGCAAGTTACTGCTTAATTACTAGTATTAGGTAGCTGCACGCAGAACAAGATTTTTCTCTGCTGATTACAGATTAGACCAAACTCAACAATAAAGGTCAAACATTGGAGTTACTTTACACTGGCTGAGATCAGATTCTTTCCAGCCTATAAGGTGACTTTGACACATTTCAGCACTAAACCATTCTTTGTGGCAGGTCCTGCCCAACATTTAAGCACCTCCCCGCCCTCCCTTCCACTGGGCATTTTACTGAATGAACACTGTGTTCTAGGATGCAATTTATTTAAAAAATTTATTTTAGGCAAAATTAAACAGACATTTAAGATTACATAGAAATACAGTTTCCAATTGGATCACATAACCTTTTCATTAAAAATGCACTGTTGTGTTGATTTAAGTATTTTTGTATGGATTGACCAGGTATGTAATATTTAACCCTGCCATTTGCAGTCAACTATCATAAAAATCAGTAAAGAAAAAGGTTTCTTAAAATGTGCAAATATTATCTTAGTGTTACCATTGATAATAAATGACCACTAAATAGATGCTTATTATGTAAAGCTTTTTAAAGTACAATAAAAATACAAATTCTATTTGTTAAAAAAGGCCATTGCTATGGCTACTAAACATCCTCATTATACAAATTCCAAAATACTATATGACAAACAAAATTATAAAGACTTTTCTTTATGAAACATATACTATTCTATTTGTTAGTGATTTTATATATTTTTTTATATATATATTTATATATAATACTCTATATGAATGTTGAACAAAGAGAGAGGAAGACTAATGTAATGTAGGACATTAAGGCCCCCATTCAGCAAGGTACCTGAGCGTATGTCAAACTCAGCAAAGGAATAATCCCATTCATTTCAGTGGACTTCAAACGTATGTGCAGAAGTACTTTGTTGAACAAGGCATAAAGATATACAAGGACAAAACCGTAAGTATCACAAAAAAAACTCTCATGAAAAAGGAAAGAAAATATAAAAAAAAATCTGATTTTTTTTTTCCCCACACCTGTATGTTTTGAGGGGAAAATATGAGAGTTTTTAAAGTTTTTGAATTGAACTAATGTGGAGTTTGGGCATCAAAACACTAATGATAATAATTTTCTGAGATAGGTTTAAGATGGTATTTTATTGCTTATGCTAAAGATTAATGAAGAATATGCATAGACAGGTCAGCATTCAACTCACTAGCAGCTGAAAATTTTGGTGTCCAGTTACTTCTGTAACATGAACCACCAGTGGGTATGAAGGACTTACTTACATTGAATTCTCGCAGCAAGCCTCAAAATTATAGTGAGACATATAACATTAAAGCAGACAGTGAAAAAGAGCCTGACTGTAAACACTCAGATGTTGAAAGTAACTTACAGAATTGAGCCCAGTAAACACAGAGTGCCTGCTTATACACAAAATTATGTAAATTCCTAAGTAAATGCAACACCATAATCTTCTTTTTAAGTTATGGTTATCATGTAGTGAATTCCAAATTACATACTTTACTGTTCAGCTATAAAATATCAAAACAAAGGGCAGTTACTTTGTCCATTCTGCAATGTAGCAGTTGTTCTATGCTCATTAAACACTGATTAGCATACTAACAATTTGTTAGTTTCTAAAACATGAATTAAGGACCTAAAACTCTTCTGGATTTTATAAACTAATAACAACATATATACAGCATAGTAACCATACACAGTAATAGAAATCAATTACATGGTACCCAGATTTACCTTTTAAGCTTATATTAATGGTTAGTATTTTCTGCTTTTTCACTGCAGAATTTTTTGTACTAGATATTAACCATTTTACTGCTTGAATATTAAATAATGGCTTAAAAACTTAATTTCAAAATGCTGCCAAGTGAAGTATTATGTAAAAATCATGCTTGCACATCTGCAAAGAGAGAGATACGTGTGAGCTTTCTGAAGAACTACTCAGGCTAATAGTCGTAAAGCGTAGTAAACTCGGGCCAAAGTGTGAGAGAAAGAAACACAACAGTGTAATTTAATTCATATTTCATAAACAAGTACAACTTTTTACATTTGTACAGGGAAAGACTGGAACTAAGTTGGATTTTTACAGAAGCAAACAATCACAAGAGTTTACATGTTGAAAAAAGCAATTTTTGGCACATGGATAGTATCTGTGAATACATGTTCAGAATTAAAAAAAACCCACTGTGTAGGAATTTCACATTTAGTTTCTTGGCATCAGCACCTGCTGTCTAGTGGGTCAAGACAAAATACTGTGCCTTCAAGAGTTAATCCCATTTTGAACCCCTCCTGCAATGAAACAAGACAAAGTTAATAAAAAGGAAAGCAGTTTCTGGAGGATTAAGCTCTCTTTCTAAAAACATCTAAATTTGAGCTTATCTTTAGGCAGATAAACCATAAGGATACTTCAGAGTGAGTTCACAGACACTTACATTATTTGGTCAGCTGACTTTTAATAAATCTTAGTGGTTAACTTATAAAAGGATGCATCTCTGGTATAACAAAAGAAATACTGTATGTATGTCAAATGAAGACAATATTATAGAATAAAAATATTGAATACATATAGAAAAAACAAACAAACTTGATATGCACCATGTTGTTCCTGAGTAGAATTCAACATGATTTATAGGGCTATAGATTAGAAAGATTAGCGCTATATGAGCCAAAAGTTTATTATATTTACACCTTAATGAGTCAGATAAGTTACAGACATTGTTACTAATACCAGAAATTCTTAAAAAGTTCAGATCAAAATTCCTCTTTTTACTCGTATTAGTTTGATTAGTAGGAACACAAAAATGGTTATAAGCCTCCTCTATTGAAAAGAAATTCATTCTACAAGTACCTGTGCTTACTTTAAAAAAAAAATGTACTTAGCTTGCACCAGTTCTAAAATAACAACAGCACTTTTAATACAGGGCAAGTGCTCTTGTTTTCATTTCTCTTTTTGCTTTAAAAGAAGCTCAATAATCGTGGCTTGACCTTCAAGAGAAAAGTCACCTTTGAGTCGAGAAAATTTCACTCTGTTAGGTGAAAGTACTGTAAAGCTACAAACAATTGGAAACAAGGGCTCTGAATAGAAATGCCATGAGAACATCAGCTCTAGTGGCAGCTGTCGCAATGTTCAGTTCAGTGTTGTCTTAACATACAGTTCACTTAGCGAATGCTGATTGTATGCTACGAAATCAATAATCAGTGCTTTCATGAAGCAAACAACTCGTAAACAAAATAAATCTTTTTGTAAAGCAATCTGTATTGGGATTAGGCATATACTCAAGCCTTTTCTCATAATGCACAGCAGTACCTCAAGAGCATACCTTTTGGTTTTAAAAAATAAATCCCAAGTCAAACCAGCTTAATTTCAAACACATTTAAACCACAGGCTAGAATTTTAAAAGCGTATGAATATTTAATAACTCCACCAGCTACTGCCATCAGAAGAGTAATGCTGAGAAATAGAATAAACTTCCTGGCAATGGTTACTAAATGATCCGCGATTTTCCAAGTAAAATTTGAATTTTCCTGAAGGCAGATTCATACTATGAGATGATGAGCCAGTAGCAGTACTGTGACGTAAACGTTCTCCAACTGTGCTACCCAGTTTGCTCTACCTGGGTGACATGGTGCTGCCAAAGCTCACTGCTATATTTGACTCCCCCCCCCCCCCCCTTTCCCCCCCGCATTTTTCAAAGAGCTAACAGGAAAAGCATTCAAAAGATACTTCAAGCAAACAGTATCTGAAGTTCCAAGTCAAACACATCCTGTTATAAACAGACATTGTTCATTTACCCAAAGGATACTATTAATTGATGTAACTGCAGTCAAAGGAGGACTGTTTACACAGAAGGAGAATTCAGAGAATTAGCCTTACAGTCTAGCCTGTTAAATTGTCAAGTCCACAGTTATGGTGTGTCTGAAACGCTAATCTTTGAAAGTATTTAAAGGCTGCTTCCAATTTTGAGGTTGTAAAAGGGGTAGTTTGTGCTTCAACCTGAGGATGCTTGATACAGCTGCAATAGTAGAAAAGCTATGGCAACTGGTTTAACAAGGACAACCAACTTCATCCTTAGCAATCCAGAGAGCCCTTTCAGAGCTGTACCAGCCCTATGACTGAACACGCACCCCATGCATGTCCTGCATGCTCTTATCTTTCTTCTAAACATTTAAGCACTGTTTGTTGGTGTCTTACATAGCTGCACTTCCAATGCCCTTTTTCTGGCTAGCTAAGAGCAAATCAAATTATGCATTTTGGAAGCACACACATCTCACTGCTCCTATGTTGATCATGTGGGGTTTTTTAATTTTTGTTTTATTCCATACAAACTGTTATTTTGTCACTTATCACTTAACTTGTGTTTGCTATGACTGGACTTTGAACTATTTCTACTTTCCCGAAGAACAGCGGTCTCCTTGACCTTTCCTTCTGCAATTTCACTCCAGACCACTTTCCCCCCACTGTTTAGTCCTCCTCATCTTTTAAGCTGTGATATTTTGCATTTAAAACAATCACATTTTCACATATTTGCAATGTGATCAATGTTAATCCATTAAGAGATTGCTGCACTATATATATCATAATTATTAAAAAGCCTTTTACCTTTTATTACCATAGTGAACTATATTCTGTTCTAAAAGAAAATAGTGATGCAGTTGTCAGGTGCTGTTATCAGCCGCATACTTGAAAACCCAGCTTCTATTACAGGCAGAATTGGTAAGGAAGTAAAATCTGCTACTACAGTGCCAGGAACTGCAGTGTTAACACATGCATGCTTAAAAATGAATTATGCACATAGCTGTCTATAACAGAAACGTGATATTTCAATGTCAGATGCTACAGTTACCAGTAGGCTCAAACTTTCATGGCAACCACAGGGTCAAAAAAACCCATAAAGAGGACATCAAGGCAATCTAGATAACCACCTGGGCATTTTTCAGACTTTAAAAGAATGTCAAATCCAGATTTATTCTTCATGAATATTTAAGTGGAGGACAAGAAGTGCATAGGAGTATAAACCAAAGAAAGCTGTATTGTCTTGACCAATATTCCCATTAAATTAAATGCGGCCCTCAAAAGGGAAAAAAAATCAGAACATCCTAGCCCAGCAGATTCTTTGGCAAAGTGATTGCAATCAAATTCCTAAAGATCAGGAAAGCACAGGCTTCAGATCTCCCACAGCCATCTCCATTTCTAATCACACAAGTTTTGCAAATTAACTCCCAATTCTTAAACAATTTTTGGAATCTCCAAAACTATACTTTGGCAAATATATGATATATAAAAAAAGAAAAATTTCCAATCAACTGTGGTCAACCAAGCTGTGAGAAGACAAGTTTTCAAGAAAAGATTCTCCTTTATGTCCTGACACAGTTGAACTGTGATTAGTGCAGACCACAGAGTAAGTATCCTATACTGTAGTTCTCACAGCAGTGCAGAACAGTTACAGCTTTACGTCCGCTTTCAGGAATACAGCTCACACACACATCCGAACTGCATACGTCTCTCAAGTCTTATGGCTCCTACTTGAAGCTGCTCTACGATTATTATAGTATCCATCATACAGCATATGCCCACTCTCAACTCTCCACTCCAAAACCCAGCATTCACAGCTGCAATAATAATGATGTCAGTTGGAATGACTGAGCAGATTATAAATTATGATTTGTTTTTATCTTTTTCTAATAAACTCGATTAATGTGTTAGGCAGAATATTTTTTCTTTAGAAATTACATATATAGTCAGCATTGGGTACACATTACATACTGTATATATAAAAATGCATCATTAATTTTAATACACAGCATTTAAAATATTTTGCCTTGTGAAATTCAGACATTTCAGCTTCTAATAACATGTGTTCTTAGCATAACACACTGCCTGTTCATTAAAAAACATGTGTACCATGGCTTCCTGTACTTTAAAGGTTCAGGAAACAATAACTCCTCATTTGGTCAGAAAATCTCTCAAATCTTCTGATTTTCAGGGAATGCAGAATAAAGTCATCCTCTGATACTGGACATGAGTGGGAACAGAAAGGGATATAATGTGTGCATCTATATTGTACCTTGCTTCTGTGTTCATATCCCCATGATGACAGTGTCAAGTAACTTTCTTACTTCCAAGGTGATTTAACTCAATGACTGAACATCATAGTTACCCAGAAAAATGATGGTATTGCACTAACATATATGATTGGTCTCTTAAAGAAAGAAGCAAAGCTTATTTTCACTAGAAAAAAGTAACTTGAAAACAACCCCTTTTCCAAAACTCCCACTTTTTTCTGTCTACGATAATAAGATGTGAGCTATTCCAGTTAAAAACAGTAAACAGCAAAAGACAAAGAACTTCCATTTTATCAGAAGATAAATTTGCCAAAGTCAACCTTAACTCTGAGGTTAACTCAATTATCACTTCACAGTGACTTCACTCAATGAGCTTAAGTCAGCACAAACCCAATGAACCAATGATAAAATTACATGTCTCTGAGAAGATAATTTAGAGGGCTGGGCATAACTTATTTCAGATGGAAAGATGTCAAGCCTACTGACTGCTTCAGGCCATGCAGGGAGAACGGCTTGCAGCTCCTGGAAGCTTTATGATACTAACTACCTTGAGATTTTAATAAATTATAGCAGCTGTTACTGGTATGATTCATGATCCAGGGAAACTTCCCCTCACTGCAAGATTTCTGAGAAAACAGATTCATTTTATTAATGTCTGGATACAGTCAAAATAGAGGATGAAAAGATGTTTCAGCATAAGGGTGGGGGGAAAACAGGAATCATAGAATCGTTTAGGCTGGAAAAGACCTTTAAGATCATTGAGTCCAACCGTTAACCTAGCCCTGCCAAGTCCACCACTAAACCATGTCCCTAAGCACCACAGCTACATATCTTTTAAATACCTCCAGGGATGGGGACTCAACCACTTCCCTGGGGAGCCTGTTCCAATGTTTAACCACTCTTTCAGTAAAGACATTTTTCCTCACGT